>NC_072869.1:0-300000 GCF_028858705.1 Grus americana | reverse complement strand
TAGTGACACGAATTCCACACTAGTGATTGTATTTCATTTTGCAAATACTGTCCTTTTACTTTTTTCAGGAACCTTATAGCATAAGCAAAGCAATGCATTTAAGACTAATCGAAACTCATTTTTATTCTGTAGCTTCTAGAGCGAGAGCCACTTGTATGTCACCTAGACTTACTAGAACCACTTCCTGCTGGCCCAGAAGAACTTCCTGATGAGTTTTTTGAAGTCACAGTGGATGATGTACGGAAACGTTTGGCACAGCTGCAGAGCGAGAGGCAAGTTCCCTTTCTGCTGGCGACTGAGATTGCTTCATATCCTTTTGTTGGGCAAAGTGACACTATGCACCTATAGCTGGCTGTGATCTCTGGGTAAAGGGTTGTAGATAAGTTACTGGGTGTAGAATTGATGAATTAATGATCAGCACTGGGAATCTCTAACCTTTATGCCATTTGAGTTCAAGTGCTATGTTGTGTTTCTGTGACAGAACCTATGTTTTTGTGCGAATCGGTTGAGCATTTGTGCATGGGATAATGGTTTCACGTGGATGTTGAAAATTTCATCAGGAAGTGTCTGTGATGCCTATGTGGTGATAAGTTTATCTGAGAACCTTAAGCTAATCAGGGATAGACCCTCACTGAGAAGGGATTAAGAGAAAGATTCCTTCCCCTGTTCTGCATTTCAGGGAGTTACTCAAAGCCACTTAACAGCCCACCTCTTCTTCTTTCTTTCCTTCTCCCTTCTGAAAGAGAAGCTACTGCCTTTGTAATTAGATGTGCTTTTATTTGCTAGCGGCCCAAAGCAGTGGTGAACTGCTATCTGTTTTGATCTGACTTCATGTTAACTATTAGGGATTAAATGGATGGAATTTATAACTTATGATGGACAAATAAATATATGAACACAAAGATCCAGCTTCATAAGAATAACTCCTGTTGACTTCAGTAGTTGCTAGTAGCATGTTTAGCCAGTAAGAAATGCCTTGTATTTTAAGTGACAGAATTAACCTTTTATTAGACCCCATCAGAAAAGAACAACTTTGAGACATTACCCAAATGGAAATAAAGCACAAACGTAGCCACAAATCAAGACGTGAGAATGTTTGGAACACATTCCAAAGAAGGGGAACAAGTATAGGAAGCTGGACTAACCATGCATCTCACTGTTCAAGTAGCTTGCTGTCAAATATTCATGATTTTACTGTACTCTTATTCCAGTGCTGAACGAAAAACTCAGATTAAGATAAACGAGCCTCCCTGTCACAATATTTTGCTGTCTATACGTTCCTTAAAGAAATTAATTTCATGAATGTATTTAGTTTCAGGTGGATCATAACATTGCTTTAAACGTTACAAGCATTCTCTGAGACTGTGGGACAGCCTGCTTTACACTGTAACCAGGTCTGAGTTGAAGTTTTTACTTAGAGATGATTTTTTTCCCCACAGGCCGCTGAAATCCACATGAGTACACAGATTGGCCTGAAAATTGTTCTGCTGCTTGTGGGTCTGGAGCATTTAGTGGTACAAATGTAGGATCATTTGGTTGGGGGTTACTGGAATACAACCCCCTCAAAAAAAGCCCTAATTTCCAAATTTGCAGATGCTTGTAATCCCATTTTCCCTCACAGCCATGGATAGAAATAAAGGCAAGTTACACATGAAACTGATACCAGTTGGCTTCTGATCTCAGCTGGTGAATCTTAACAAAAACTAGCTGCATACAATGCAATATGCTATATGCAATTAGAATTTGATTCTGACTTCATGAAGAGCTGAGAATTGGTACGAATCAGCAATTGGTCACAAAGAAGGAAAGGAGCAGGTTAGTTTCATGTTTGCTTTTCAGATTGTGAGTTGGCACTGTCAGAGCATCTTGGAATGTGGTGTACCAGCAGGTAGTTCTAGGTGCAGTTGGTGTAAGCCTGTAGCTGTTTTGCTGAGCAGCTGTTCCTGGGATACCTTGATGATTCTTAAAAATAAAAAGAGGTCCTTCAAACTGTATAGGTGTAAGAGATTAACTTGCAAATAGTTGTGCAGAATTATATGATCAAATGTTTTGCCAAAATCTAGCCTAGTAAATTGGTTATTCAGAGTTAAGTGCAAATAAGGAAAAGGGACTAAAACTGAGCATGGGATCTGTTGGATCTAAGCTTATTTCTTTATCTATAGCAAAAATATATATAATTGGTTTCTTGAATTTATTGTTTCATTGTAGATACAGGTAGGGTTTTTTTGCACCCACTACTCCTTTTAAAACACCAGTCTACAATGCCAGGTCTTGAATGATCTGAAACTTCTCATTTTTGTTTTGTTTCCATGTTGCTAATTAATACCCATTAATTTCTTGTGCCAGCATTGGTTTTCAGCTTCAGTAGCTCTTCTCCCTCCCTGGAGTAATCACGTCCAACTTTAGTCTGTTTTGTTGGATTAATAAGTCCATCTCTTCTTGAGTAGTCTAAGCAAACATTCCCCTGCTCTTCTTAGTATATTTTCTGGTGTCTGCTGTAGTGAACTTATTTTTAAACTTGTACAAGAAAAGTAATTTTATACAGTGTTGTGGCTGATGCTCAATAGTTCCATATATGAGATTTTGGGGTAAGAACCGGAGGAAGTGGGAAAAATGCTGTGAGGGATACATGGAACAGTTGAGCAGTTCTCATCAGCTGTGCTCGAACCTTTCGCTTTCTTAATAAAATAAAAATGCATCTTAAAATTACAGAAGTGACAGCTTGCCTTCTTCCCCTGTATCTAGGAAACGCCTGGAAGAAGCTCCACTGATGACAAAGTCTTTGAGGGAGACTCAGCTGAAGGAAAAGTTAGAGCGTTACCCAAAGGTAGCCTTTGTTCTTTTTCCAGTCCCTCTGGCTAGTCCAGACTTAGGGGTTGAGTAACTGTGGGATTCAATTGTGATGAACAGGATCTTGAGCTGCTTACAGGAAGACTTTTCAAATTATTGTTCCTGTTAATTGTTTGTGGGACTTGCCTAACAGTTGTACCATGTAAAATCAGCTGGCCTGTAATGATATGGTTGAGAGGCAGGCAATATAGCTCCTTTTATTTGGTTCCAGATGTTTGAAAACCCTTATGTTGTGCACACATCAGTCTGTATGACTGAGCTTTCCTATCTGCCTCTCCTCTGTAGACTCATACATTTTGATAGTATCACATTATAAGTTAAACGGTAAGATGTTACAGATTGGAGATATCTTACTCTGTAAATATGATCCTAATGCAGTTTTTGTCTTTGGTGATTTATTGAAAAAAAAATTTAAAAACAAAAATTAAGTTCCCAAGTTAAGTGCTTTCTGACCAATGCTGGAAATAGAATGGTACGAGTTATTTCAGATGTATGGCAGGATTCAAGATACTGATACACTGTCTGTACCTGTCCATTGGTGACTTTCTACTTTGTGCACAGCGAGCTCCTGCTCTGGATACCTGCTACTGCATTGTACATCATACTGTTTCTATAGATCAGCTCTTTTACAGGCTTTGAAAGCCAGACAGTCCATGTTCTCTCAGGAGCTGCACAGTAATTGTTAGCCAGTATGCTATTCTACCCCTGTAAATATCTCCAATCTCCTCATTTAAAAAAAAACCAAAACCAAAACACTTGCTCACAAATTCTAAGTTCAGGACAGGTGTTACAGAACAACCATAAACAGTTGACCTAATGTGTTTTACCTCTAACTTAGGTGGTGTTGAGAGTCCATTTCCCAGACCGTCACGTTCTGCAGGGGTTCTTCCGTCCTAGCGAAACTGGTAAGAGCAGTCTCCACTCCAGTCTGTGTAGCTGCAGCTAACCTCTCTCATCATTGATTAGTTACATGGCAAAAGAAGAGTAGCTCTGGACGGACCTTTCTGCTGCCCAGGGAAGTAATACTGCTCTGAAAAAGTAGCAGTAGCTAGTTATACTGTCCTTATAGGGTCCCTGAACTGGATGAGAAAAGGATCTGGAGTAATTAACTTAATTAAGGGGAGTTTATTTCCAAGACTACTTGATGGCAAAATATTTGTGCTCAGGAAAGTGTCCCACTTGTTATCCCATTGTTTGTGTCCAAATGGTATGTTACTGAGATGAGTTTGGACACTTCCTCTGTGTTAAAGCTTAAAAAGTTTTGGGGAAAAAACAACACTCCCACCCCCTCAATCCAAAATAAAACAAAAAAAAAAAAGCAAGAAGAAAAAGCTTTACCTACTGTGATAAGAATAACAGGGGATGAACCTTTCTGCCTCCGTCAGTTCACAAAAGGCGGTCAGACCGTCCACCAAGCAGCTCTTAGAGTTGTTAATTGAGATCCTCTTATTCTCAGCTGTGAGTGATGGTTGCCCACACAATTTTTTGGATAGTTTTGTATGGAACAAGAACTAATAACTTGTTACCAGAGTCTCACTTGGCTGGTCTCTGCAAATCTTGCAGCTGCTACTGCATTTCCTAGGAAGACCTTCCCTGGCATCCTTAGATTTTTCTGCGGGACCAGCATGTCTGAGTGGTGGTGGTTTGCCCCCCCCCCCCCCCCCCCCAAGATACTTGTAATAGTAACAGTTTTCTTTTGAGGAAAAGGCAATCTAAAGACATTGTAGAGGGCAGTTCTGCTGGTATAGATTAGCCTTTTTGCCCAGCATCTGAAGACACAAATGTAATTCAGCAAACCTTTCTCTCCTTTTTTCACAGTTGGCATTTTGAGAGACTTTGTAAGAAGCCACCTTGCAGATGCAGACTTGCCATTTTACTTGTGTGAGTGTGCAGTTGGTGATACTTGGCATTACTTTACAAAGCCTATTTCTAGCTGTGGTGCATATGGGATCTTGTGATGCCAAGAGGTATGGCCTGGGGAGGAATTCCTTCCCTAAATACAGCCTCAGAGTGTAAAGAAGGTGTAACCTGCTCACTTAGCCACATTATGCTTCTGCCTAGTAAGAAGCCTGTGTGGGCAGTGTGAATGTGTCACTCCTTTAAAGAGCAGTAGTCCCTCCCATACCTGCTGTATTTATTGTTTTGGTTGCTAGGTGGTCCTGTTTTATAACTTGTTTTTTAACTTCAGTTATTGCACCTCCCAGAATCATCTTGAACGATGAAAGTTTGACGCTCTTTGAGGTAAGGACTCACATGTGTGCTCTGTGATTCTCTCTGACTTGCTGCTCCCCTTCACCCCGCCATATACTTTAGTTACTTTTAAAAGAAGCTGTGTAATGTTGTGATCCCTGTAGGCTTCTGCTTAGCCAAGACTAATGGAACCAGGTGTTCTGGAGCACAAGCTCCTCACCAGAAGAGGTCCACCTTGTGCAACAATATGCACTGGCACATTATGGCAGGGTTGGGGGGTTCGCATTGTTGCATAAATATGCTCAGTGCCTTATGGAGTCTGAACCGTATTTAACCTTGAAACATTATTACAGGAGCTGAGCTAATGTGCGTTTGCTGTATCTGTAGTTGGACTAGTATAGTAGGAGATGATGCGAGACTGGATTTGGATAGGTAACTTTGCAATTTCTACAGCAGGAGCTAGAGGACATATTAGATGAAAATCTGACCTTTTTGATAATCATTATGTGAGAATTTATTTCAAGCCAGCTTGTACATTGAGGGATATGTACTCTCTATGTGCAACTTTTCTCGAAGGCTGAAATTTAGTTTTTTCAAATCCAGATTCCTGGAGGTTTTTTGCAAATGTCACGTAAAGTGGTCTTGAAGCCTCTGGCCTGAGACTCTTGGCTTGTGTGAGTCACACACATGTTAAGAGACTGATGAGTGATTTTGCCAGTGACTTTGCCCCAGACTCACCCTGTTTAAAATGTGCTGTCATTCAGAACTTCATGGACGTTTGTAGAGTGAGGCACTGAAGATCACTTGGAGGGTAAAGGGTCAAGCAGACTGCAGTGAGAGTTTTTACTTGATGCCCCGGAGGGAGCAGAAGGGGTGGAGCAGGGAGAGGGATAGAGAAAGGGACTTTTCAGGCAACATGGTGAATTAGGTAGGGATTAGCATGCCTCTGAAGTTGTTTGTAATGGAGCTTTCCAAATTCCACAACTTCCTGACCAGGCCATGTGGAAGACATACATGTGCAGCTGCTTTTAGACTATTCAGTGTTCAGGGTAGTGAAGTGTGGATCTCTGTGTTCACAGTGGGAAGCCTCTCCCCTTCCTAATACCCTGTTAAGAATTCTTGCTGAAATTTGAAGTTTTGGGAGTGGTTTTGTTGATGTTGGAGTTCCTTGTATTGTCACCGTGCCTGTGACAGGTTTAGCTTCCCAGGGAGTCTGGAGCCTCTCGGGGATCACAGCCCTGTCTGGTTCTGTGGTTCAGGAATTGCTGTGCAGTAGCTCTTGGCCTCTACCCAGCTTCACAGCCTGAGGACTGCTCTGTTTCTGTCAGCCTTCCGACTCTCTGTTTGACCATGGCCTCTGTTCGAACGCGCAGTGTGCATGACTGTGCTCCCGCCAATAGGAATGGGACAGTGTATGTGTTGGTAAGACATAATGTCAGCTTGGGTGGGGAGAGCAATGATTTTTTAAAAATTTTTTTTCCAAAGCCATTTTGTGTATTTTAATTAATAATGAAAATATCAGTGGAAAGTGCTTTGTGTCTTTGAGCCAGGAGATTTTGCCATTCAGGCATGAGGGCAGTTCTCCCAGCTTCCTCTGACTTGTGCCATCTCACCCACATCTGCCACCCAAAACACTGTCGCAACGCACATGTGGTAACCATGATGGGAAATGCAAAGGACAAATCTTGTCTTCAGATTTCTGAGAAGTCCCACGAAGGGGAAACTGGCTATGGTTGCATTGCTAATGATATATCTGGAAAACATTCAGAGGAACAGCAGATAATAAAAACCGTTCTGCACTTGTTAGCAGTTCTGAGGCAAGGGAAGCAGCCGTAGAGCTGTGACTAGTACAGACTGGTCTGACATGGCACATGCACACTACTCTGCCTTTCTGTCTTTTTTTTTCCCCTTTTTTTTGGTCCTAAGCTGTCATGTCACATCCCTTACCTAGAGTTCCTTTACACACGTTTCCTAACGTGCTTTTTGGAAAGCTTTTTTCATCATCCAAACTATGATCTCTCTGCAGCTCTCATCAACAGAGGTCTCCTGCATAAAATAGGTGTGTTTCTGTCTTTTTCAATGATTTGCCTGAGATGTGTCCCCAGATTTCCTGCCTCAGCCTTCAGACTTGTGTCCCTACAAAATGTATTGCTTTCTTTTCAGTGTCTCCCCTGCCCCATATGCCACATTTTCCTCTAGAATTTCATGGACTTCAAGTTTTAGCACTATTTACTTTTCCTTTAAGATAGGCTTTGTTGTTGTTTTAAGTGCATCCGAGATGCTGAAGACTCAAAATCTGCTTCTGTAATGAACCTGTTCATTTTCTATTGGATGTTTTGTTGCCTCTTCGAATTCGAGGTACTTACCTTTCTGACGCTGCTTTCTTCCATTGTTTTGTGTCACTGTTGGAAAATAACCTGTCTGCTCATGTGCCTGTCCTTACCACCTTGAAATCTCCTGTGACCATTCTCTTCCTCTTTTTTAGTTAGCATCTAAGACCTTTGCATACAATGCTCATTCCACAAAGGAGGTTTCTCTGCCGTTTCAGTAAACTTGAATGCAGCACCCTCTGTGCTGACCTATATCTGCCTCCTATTCATCCAGACTCTGCTGTCTCTGGGCTCCGTTGTTAGCTTTGGTCTGTCTTCTAAATAAAGTTCAAAGTCTTGTGCTTACCTATATTTACCCCTTGCCACTCCCCCACAATACTGTTCTTTTATTTTCTCTTTTTCAGCATATATCTAATGTTTCTCTGGATTCTTCTGAAACAGAACCTGTAATTATTTCTGTGGTGGTTCACTGAACATCTCCCTGTCTTTGAATCAGAAACTTTATGACAGGAATTTTGTTTAATTTGCTGTGTTAAAGCCTTTGTTCCGTACCTGGCACCGTTACTGTGCTTGTTACACGTGTGGCAATTTCCCAGTTTCCTAGTTGTGACATTTACTGTGGAATTTATTCCTTGCAGCAGCTCCCCGAAACATAAAAATGTGTTAAATTAGTGCTCTGTAAAGACTTTGAGGTGCCTTGCAGCCCAGTCGTTCAGACTTCTTTAGAAATCACAACTTGATGAAGAATCTGGTCAATTTTAGTGTCAAGCATCTTCAAGTTGTGGTGGCTTCCCTGAGACTGAAGTGCTTGCTGTGTCACTTGGCAAAGGTGCAAAGCCTTGACATTAGTACAGAACTGTGACTGTTCAAGATATGGTGCTCAAAAACTGAAAATTCTTCTGCAAATTGACTGTTTTAAGGAGTGATTTTTTGTATTTCTCACTTCCTCTGTGTCAACACAAAAGCAGAATAACATCCAATTAAGGTAAAGGTTGGCATATCCAAAGTTGATTTAAGAAATTATTTTTTTCATGCAACATGTAATCACAGTGTAGTCTAGTTAAACTGTAATTAGAAAGAGGTTGTGTTGAAAATTTGGGCATAATTAAAGAAAAATGGATTATTTTTTTTTAAGCATAATCTAAGTATACAGAATCATTACAATTATTTGCAAAAAGTGGAAAGCAAGTAAAATCTCATGCTGAAATATTTTTTAGGGATTGTAACATGACATGCGATTATTAGCACCTTACTTGACAGTTGCATGACATGGCATTTTCTTCTTAACTAGCTGGCTCAGTGTAGGTAAATGCAGCGATGCATGTGCAGGGAAAAATAATTTGACCTTCATATACATCTCGGTGAGCTCTTGGGTTGATTTTTACTGCTCTGGAGCAAAGTCTTAAGGTGATAAAATCATCAACTCATTACTGCATAGTAGTCAAAACTGAAATGGCCTTCCCAAAAGGAATACCTGAAGTATTCAAAATGAAATAGATAACAAAATAAAGAACATTGCTGTGTCATTGTATGAAACTAGGGTTTGCTCGCATCTTGAATAATGTGTGCAGATCTCATCTCTCATCTTAAAAAGGAACTGGTAAAGGTGCAGAGAAGGGGAATGAGGATCACCAGAGGTCCAGAATGGCTCCCGTGTAAAGAAAGACGAAGTAGGCTAGGACTTGTCAGTCTCCAGCTGATAATATCAGTGGAATTTGTTAGATTTTCTTTTGCTATGTGACATCCTGTGCAGCATTTCACATCTGTGAAAAAAAGATGCAAAGTATAAGCAACTCGTTCATGAGATGGTGTGTTCTTCTACACAGTGCAAGTGATGATGTGAAACATACAGGTAATGGAAAATGAGTATGTGAAACAATAATGGCACTGCAAACTCCTAACCAGGTGTCCTGTAGAAGCTTTTTTGTGTGTATTAATTTTTATTCTTTCTTGAGACATTTCTGCTGAAAAGCCTTAGGTGGATGTTTGTTGTTTTAAAGGAACTTTATCTGAGTGATTTAGACAGCAGATGCATAGCTGCTGGTTACAGCTGAGTCAGCTGAGGACTGCTGCCCCAGTTATTGTCACATCTGCCACCTGGGCTGCTATGTCTTTCATTCTACATGAGTCAGATAAATATAAAAGTTTAAATAACAGACATTTACAGGCTCAGATCTCTTGACTGAAGTGGATTACAGTCTCATAACATGCAAATCCAAGTGGTTTTTAGTATCTTGCAATGGGTGGTAGCGATGGGCTGAAGTCAGTAACCTTTTCAGGGGTATGGTTTTAGCTGGAGGAGGATGTGTGTCCGCAACATCATGAAAGTAAAGGTTTTGCTCATGTATGTCGCTCACACTCTACGAGAGTTTGCTGGTGTGGTTATGCCAATGGACCCAAGCAAACTTTTTCTCCAGGAGACCTTGCTAAAGTTAATGGTGAGTGTAAAGAACTCAGGAGTTTTGTATTTTTTCTCTTCTGCAGTCGACTATGTAAACTTTGTGAAGTTTATATACTCATGGGCTTGTCCCTATAGCCCAGCTGGTGCAGAAACCTCAGATGATTGGAAATGTGTATGCAGCTATAGATGTTTAACTTTCTAGATTTTTTCACCATATGTATTCAGTGTGGCATTTCAAAATGGTATTGTTTTCAAAAGTTTATCCCCGGAATTAGGAAAGCCCATCCAGTTCATCACAGCTGACTTGCAAAAATGAGTTGCTGGTGAAAGGAGCAGGCCAGAGCATATTCGTGATCAAGTATTTTTTTTAAAAATTAATTTTTTTTCTAAAAAATTATATTCCGGGAGGCTTTAGCCTTGACTACAAGGTCCCAGGGCATTGGAAATGAGTGCGTGATTTGACCCAAATGCTTGAGGCTAGCAACACTACTCTAAGGAGGTGAGCAAAGTAGAGGTTTAGCAATAAGGGAAGACATGTGTCACTGGATTGGCAAGAAACAGCAGGGGAGTTGACTTGATTGAGGAGCAAAGAAATTCATAGATGTTCAGGGTGAGAAGGGAGAAGGCTGCAATGGGCTAAGGCGACTTGGAAGGAGGGAGCAGAAAGAAATATGTGCCTGGATGGGGTTGGGTTCCACTGTTTATTTGGAGTTTTAGGTTTTGGGGCAGTGGCTTTTGTGCTGCCAGGAACGTGTGCTGGGGAAAGGGCATACGAGCATTAAAGCCTGGAAGTTGTTTGGTGCAGCTGGGTGTAAAATGGCCATTATGTAAAATGGGTTTGCAGATTGGAGGAGCTGTGTTTAATGCCAGTAGCCACGTAGCCAGTGTCCCTTGCCTGGTGCCCTTCAGCCCTTTCAGGTCATGGTCTGTTATGGCAGGAATGATTCTGTGTGTTTATAAACATTTTATTTGGATGAAGCATCAAACAGGAAAAAACAATTCCTGCCGAGAATTTGTCATACCATTCTGGTTACCCGTACTGCTTGTCAGAGACCACAGTGCTCTGACTTATTAGGATGGTGCCTTACCCCAATTTAGGTCAGCTGGGTGAAGCTTTGCTCCCCATTACCAGCGTAAATCCTTTTTCATCTTTAACTTTCGCCTTGAGTCGGTGAGGGCTCCATGCCGTAATGTCTTCTGCTTGGACAGGCTTTCCCTTCTGCTGCTGCAGGTCTGAGTGCTTGGCAGGGGCTGAAGGAGGCTTTCTTCTCTGGGAAGAAACGGGTGCGGAAGTTGCTCTGGCTTTCATGTCTCTGGCAACTGTGTTATTGTTGGATGCTGTTTTTATAGGCGGCTGTTGCTAATCGGGCTGCTTTGCCTCAGCCTCAGTGCTCCAGTAAAAATGACACTGGCCCAGACCAGAAGCAAGAGAGGTGATGTTTCTGGTGTTGGGCCAGGTGGGGCAGCGCTAGGGACAGGACTTGCTCACCGCTTCTCATTTGCTCTCTAGTATTGCCTTCCAAACCCTGAAATCTGCAGTCTGGGAAGAAGTTTGTGCGGGTCAGTATCCACACTTACTGCAGGGCTGTGGTGCCTGGTCCTGCGCTGGATGGGGTTAGGCTCTGGGGGGGGTGTTAGGTGAAGACTTTTACCTTTTCAGGCATCACATGGTCTGTGGAAGGGCAATGTTTTGTCAGAGCTCCCCTTCTGTTCCCATTATCTGGAAGGAAAGAGATGAAAAGGCAGAACTGCTCCGTAAAGATAGAAGGCATGTGGTTAAGGTATTTTGTAAAGTGTGTGGCTGTTGGGCTGGGGAAGGAAGAGCTTTTATGCTAAGGTGACCTTGCAGTACTCAGCATCTCTGTAGTATGAGAGATTTTTCTGGAATAATGCTGTATTTTGGTATGTGGGATGCATATGTGAATGAAGTGCTGTGGAGCATGCAGCTCTTCCTGACATAGTAGGGAAAAGGGAATGCAGGTAAAGGAACAGCTGATTTCTCAAGTGGGTTTTTTTTGGTTTGTAGGAGTTGAGTTTTTTTGAGGATGCATGAAAGTTTGAGGAGTGAGGTTGTCTTTAGCAGTAGTACAGCTCTTTAAGGTTGTCAGGTTGTATCATGAAAACACCAAAGTTCACAGCTTTTGCTCCGGGTGCTCTGGGTCAGTAGTGTTAGCAATAGCCTGCTGGAATGCTTTGCACCTGATGTGGTTTCCTTGCAAAGATGCTTGCACATAACCTGACACTGGATTTTAATGGGATACTTGTTAGATGACTGCTTCTGTTCAAAACAGGCCTTCCAAAACAGGTACTACCATGTTGTATCTAGCCATTCTGGCTGTTTTCAACATTCAACTTTCATATTATCAGGCTGTTCACTCTTGCATACGCATCTTACCTGAGCAGAGGATAACATGCCAAAATAGAGGTAGACTGTAGGTGCTTCATAGAACACCTCTTTATTAATTTCAGGAATAAAGTGACTTTCAGAGGAATCATAAGGAAGATTGCACTGAAAGCTATCTCAGTGATAACTGTGAGCTATAACTGAAATTGTATGAGCCTTAGAATTCCTAACTTTCAAACATGAGATTTTGTCTAAAAGTACCCTGTTGCACAAATGCTTTTCCATTTATTTTTTTATGTGATTTATTCTCCTTTTGCTCTCAGGGACTTCTTAGATTCTTGTTCTTCAAATATGATGCTTAAACTCTTGAGAAACAGAAAGTGAGAAGAAGTTAAGAAAGCCAAAGAGTAAAGGAATAGAGGTTGGCTTATGGCTTCTGCAGAATGCATTCTTGGTTTTCTAGGTTGCCTCCTGTCTTCTCAAAATACATGACACTGTCATGTCTAAATGTAAGTGGACTGTTAAGTAGGACTGTGGCAGAGAAACATCTATTTACTTATTCCCTTCAGTTTAGTCATAGGCTACTTAATTGCCTTCTGTTTTCTCCTTTTCTTTGAGAAATGCCTTGGTACATAGGGAATCCTAGCATCCTCCTCCAAGGATATGGGAATTCTGTTGATGAACTTCAAAAGGATTTTCTAGAAACGTACGGTCTTTGCTGAGACTGTCAGAGACAGAGCCTGCTTGAGTCCAAGCACAGAGTGTTCTGAACATTGACCACTGCCAGCCTCGATGTTTTAGGAACTTATTGTCATGGAGACCACATGATTTCTGATGGTATCACAACCCCACCCTCTGCTAGGGTAGAGGATAGAGTTGCTTCTTCTATGATATGACTGGGAGTTGGTTGGTTGGGACTGCTTGTCCAATGTCAGACATGAATCATGGAGTTGCACTTAGCTTCTCCAGGTCTTAGGTTAGCAGGAGGTTATCCTCCATTCCATAGACTGCCTTGGTGCTGGCTGGAAGTAGAAGATGGTTTCTGGGGCAGTAATGTGAGCACATTTGAGCATTCAGATATTTATAAAGGACTGAAATTTGTGCTGAAGCCAATAACAGGAGTCACTGCAGATGGTGGAGTACCATATTATCAACACTTCTGCTCTCTCTCCACCCTCTCGCTCCATTCAAGCTGATAAGATTGGAACCACATTCATTAAATCTGATTGCTTACAATGGAGGGAGAACTTTTACGCTACAAGCAAAACCAGGAAGAAAGACAAATATTGTCAACTTGTTTGCCAAGATACTTGGGCTGAAAGAACTGTCTGAAGTGAATTCTCCCAAAATATGTGTGTATTTACAGTATAGTGAGCACACAGATTGGCAGCAATGTGGAGTTTTTGGAACCCATAAAGACTTCAAGGCATTGCTTTGATTTTTTGTTATTGCTGTTTTTGCTGGCTGCCTTATCCTCGTGTCCCTTGAAGTGTTTTATAATGTTGTGCTCTCCAGAACTGATCAACTGCAGGCTTCCCTGATGTAGCACTTGGCTTTGGGTTCCTTATAGCTCTAGTTGCTTGTCCATGTTTTTCTAGGCTAGCTGAGCTTTTCAGAGTTGCTTCTTCCCTTCTTTCTCCTCCCAGAAACAGGCACTTGTGCCTATCTGGGGTGCATTAGTGGAAAAAATCATCGATTGCTGAGTTAATACTAGGAAAGAGTTAGCAGAAGGTAAGAATACCAGCCACTGGAAAAGTCAAGGCAGCAAAGAGGGCAGGAGGCCATCGTCTGTCTTCAGAGGAGCTCAAGGAATCCACAGGCTTCTACATAAATATTTAGATCTTCTAATCAGATCTTAGAGTGCAGTGAGTGTTTCCTCTGGCGTGTACCATGGGGCAGAAATCCAGAGGAGCTGTTTGTTCCTTTCTTTGCCTTTGGTTCTGTTTCCATATCCTATTTGTTAATGCCAGTTTGGGCAATACATCTGGCATGCTTGTTCAGTGAAGCCGACTACGAATTGAGCAGTGTGAAGCCTTCTCTGCTTTTGGCAAGAGTCTGAATGCAATTTCAGAAAAAATTACTTCATCAGAGTCGGTCTGTCGGAGGTATTTCCAGTGGCAAGCCTTGTGGTTATTCCACTCACTAGCAAAGAAAATTGTAATTAATAGTGAAATTCATCCAGCCCAGAGGATGGCGTTCACCTTCCTGTATGAAGTCTTAGCCCTTGACTTACCCATTCAGGATTTTCTCATTTGACTAGATTTTGGTAGCAGTCTTGCATGCAGTTTGTCTTGTGAGGTCTGTTAACCATGCTTGCCAAGGCTGTCCATACTTGCTTTTTATGCTGACTCCGAGTAAGGTTAGGCACTACAGTGCAGGTGAGGGCCTCCCTGTACGACTGAGTTAAGGGTGGAAATTCCGCCAGAAACGTTCTCTCTTGTACTGTCAATGTCGGAGGCCAGATCTTTCTGATCTCGGCTCAAGGGCTCTTTATACCTGGATTCCTTCTTAAGTAGCCTTCTCAAAATAGTGCTTTCAAATCTTATCTTTGCCTTATGAATTTTAAAGGTCCCCTGCTCTAGCTGGATCAGACCTCTTCCATATTGGCTGCAGAATATCCATCATCTTTGGCAGTTGCAGTCCACATTGAGCAGCTTTGTTCTCAGGTTATAAACACGAACCACTTAAGGCAGTTTGCCCCTTTCACCATGCCTGTAGTGTTTATTTCTGTTTCAGCGATGCTTTGCAGTCTTGCTGGAGAAGCTTTTGATCCACCGGCTTTCCGGTTGAATTTTCCAAGAGCTAGTTTATGTGTTTGGGGTGTGTGTACTATGCAGTATTTCATGTTGGTAGCTTGGGTTTCTCCTTCCATGCGCGTGTTCCTTTGAAGTGCTTATTTTCTTATTCATCTTTTAACATCAAACTAACAGCAGACCTGTGGCACTCTAATCTTTTCAGATCATGTAACGGAAAGAATGCTTCTTATTCTGGCAGCTGCAAGTTCCCCTTAGACAGCAGTCTCTGCCTGGTCTGAAAGCATCACTCTGTCAGTGAACAGAATATTTGCATGGTAATAACGTACGTATTTTGCAATACTCTGTTCTGGGATTTTTTGAATGTGTATGTCTGGAGAGAGCTAGTGAAGGCGGAAGTATTGAGACGTTATTTGGGGAGAGTTCTGCCTGAAGTCTTTTCTTTGCTCTAGAGAACAAGCTACAAAAACACGCAGTAAAAGAAAGCAGAAATGTTTCTCTTGTGTATTGCAACTGGATTCAGAGGGGAATTTTGTTCTAGTGTAGATTTTTTATCTAGTGTATTTTTATCATGGAATGCAAGATGCAGTAGCCCCAATCACTCTACGGCCAGGATGCCCTGCTCTCATAAACCATGCTCACCACTGTGGTGTCTGTGTAACTGCACTCTGCCTGTCTGAAATAAAACTTTGAGTTACTTAGCTATATAGTTTCAGACTAAATGTGGCTTTTTGAGTAACGGACTGGTCTTTGGATTTCAGAGATGGAAAGCGTTCATTTAAACTTCTGCACCTGTAAGTAAGTAAATTGATGAAGCTGTGTTATTTAGATCTTTTTAAAATCTGAGGAGTTGGTCCATTTGGAATGATACTCCTTAAATGGGGAGGACAGTAAGAAGGACATTGGCTTCCTCAACTTCTTGCCTCAACAGTCACTTTCTGATCCCTTCAGAAGAAAACTGTCCTGTGAGTAAGGCCTTGGATGGGACTCTGGAGACTTATGTATTTAGTTCTCATTTCTGCTACTGCCATCCTGTGTGACCTTGAATAAGTTAATCTCTTTAGGTCTCAGTTTTTCATCTGTACAAAAAAACCCAAACCAACAAAACCCCCAAAAGCTCATGCTTTATTACATTTCATGTTGCTGCTCGTTACATACATATAATTGCACAATGGGACACCATTTTCAATTGAATTTCTGTGGCTGTTGCAATAAAAATAATAATCTAACTGTATCTTGTTAAATGTGCCTTGCGCAGTGTGATTTGAACATCATAATTCAATAGATTAATAGCATCTCTTTTCCCAGTCAGAATGGCATTGTATCTTTGGCTGGAAATCCAAGCAGCAATGAAGAAAAAGGCTGGATATTTGAGTATAGTAACTAGCTGTGGATTCGTTCATATTGTAATAATTCTTTGCATATAACCAAATGGAGTTTTTTGAATATTTGTTTCAAACAGCCTATGATTATTTTGGTCAATCTGACAGGCTCAGTGACTCTTAAGAGGTTTCTAAATCTGTTTTGATTCACAGATAGTCTTATCAGAATCCTATGCAGTGAGGTTAAGAACTGCAGGGTGGTTCTTCTAGAGACATTGATATATGCATTAGAACAACTGCAAATGAGGAAATACCAGCTGACTCGAGAATATAGTTTTCAGGTAATGGTCTGCCCAATATTTGATCCTTGCATTCTTAGCAGTGTTAGAGAATGCTAAAGGCTCCAACTTTGGGTTTGTATGTTTTCCTGGACTGCAGCTACTAAAGCCTTCTCATCTTTATGCCAAGACATTCCTTGGCCAGTGGGATCATTCCACTGGCTTCTTTTTTTTTTTTTTTTTTTTTTTTTAAAATGTGAAATTGGTGCTGATTTAAATACTTTTGTGTTAAAAAAATTCTCAGACAGCATTGTGTCCTGCCAGTGCCTGGCTGGAGAATTCCTGGGGTGATCAGTGAGACGTAGCTAGCTGCATCCCTACATCCTATTACTGAACCCTCAGTAAGTGTTGAAATTGGGATGGTACCTGAGAATCCTGCACAAAGGAAGCTAGACAAAGAGTTGTATGAATGAGCCAATAGTCTATTTGAATTAAAGAAAAAGAACTCTACTGGATGTAGATTTGGCAAGAGGGGACTGTGTTTTGGCTGACCCCTAGGAAAGGATAGGGATGCAGGGAAATGAGCCATGGGAAGGAGGTTGCATTCTGTATACTTGTGAGCTGCTGTCTGGTTCCTTGAAGTTTCTTTCAATTAAAAGATTTTGAACTGAAACATTTGGACTGATGTTTTGCCAGCAGTGGGAAATGGTTGTGTAGGTGGATCCTGAAACTTAGAACTATGGTTATTTGTCAACCTGTGAGTAAATAGGGTAGAGGTTTATATTGGGACACATTCTGTCTGTTTGCGTGGTTCAGAGTGTCTGTCTAGCTCTTGGTCTGTGTTTCTCACTCTCTTTTTCTCTTTGTGCCTCATGCAGTCCCTGCCATGAATTTTCTCTGACCCCTTGGGGCCATTCCCACTTGAAGCTTTGATGTGTGTGCCCAGAGCTTGATTGACAAGGAAGTTTCCGTGGCGGCAGCAGGGAAACGAAGAGAAAAGGGCAGGGCTTTGAACTAAAGGGCTTTGAGCTCTGAGATGCTGTGCTTACTTATCTCCTTCAGAATGTTAATTATTTACCAAGATAATTGGTCGGGAGGGGGAGAAAAAGAGGGGAGGTTATTAAAAAATTCCAACACTAACACGCTACAAAAACCTCATTTTCCAACTTGCAGCTGGCATGAAAAGGATGTTGTGTGTAAAAGGGCTTGAGTGTAAGTTTGTTGGGGGGGGGGGGCTTTTTAAGGCACCCGTTTCCTAAATAGAGGGATCCCTTCAGACGAATGCAGCGGAAACATCAAAGCTCTTGCGAGAGTTTTCTCTGGGGTTTCTAAACCATGTCTGGTACTTTTTAATTAAAAAAGTTTATGGAGAGCCGTCTTTGTGACTGGAGCAGGCTAGGCCCTGTTGACTGAGGAATGAAATGTTAAAAGACCTAATAAATAATGATTTCTGCTAAAATGTCAGTTCAAGGATGTGAAGATGTCTGGCCACTTTAGCAGGAGCTGAGACTTGGAGTAGACTGATGAATGCCTCCTGCTTCAGTCTAACATGATGTAGGCCATACTGTGTGTGCAAGTCTCCTACAGGCTCTGGATTAATGTAAAAAAAATTGTAATACCACATACTCATTTGAAGTTTGTAGTCAGGAAGATGGGTGAAGCCGTTTCATTTTGCTTCCAGTTAATACAGTTTTATTAGTCTGTGTATTAGGTAGCGATCCACAGGCTGCTCCATGAAGATCAGAGTTCCTTTGAGTTCTGGTAGTTGCTGTGCCGGATCAGGTCCAAGGACTCATTCCAGTATCCCAACTCTGCTGATGGTGGCAACAGAGGTTCAAGAAAACTCCAGAGCAGGCAGCCTGCCCTGCACAATTCCTAAGTATGCATTAATGATACAAAGAGGGGCAGTTGCTTGCTTTTATCTCTTTATTTATTTATTGGATCAAGGTGAGAAATTTAGTGTTATTGTTTAGCCAGGGTAAACGTAGACCATTAATCAACATTTTCTGTATAGCTCTGGCTATGACAGTACTTGGCTCTTTTACACTATGATGATTTGGTTTCTTGACCTGTCTCTTAGTATAAGGTCTTCTGAAAGCTTAAAGTAATTGTTTCAGCTAGTTTTTCTTTATGTAGTATTACACTGATGTGTTAATTCTGGTAGTAAATATATTTTTCTTTCGGAATCCATACTGGTACAACTGGTTATACCGTATCGTATTAATCTTCTGCATATTACCTTCAAACCCTTTTAAAAATACAAGCCTGTGCTTGCAGCAGTGTCTCTTTTTAGCGCGTAGATTAATAATTTTAAATCTCTTGCTCTGCGGTCCCTTGAGAGCCCTTGGATGTACTGTCTGGACATGGTGATGTAGTGCTTTTTAGTGTATCACACAGTTCCAGCATCAGTTTTTCTACTGCTTCACTTTCTTCCAGTATGTGGTGTCATACCGTATTCACTGTAAGTGGCAGAGCAAGCTTCGTAGGTAGGTACTCTCCTCACTTACCTGCAGCTGCTTTTGTGATTCCTTGGTTGAACCAGCGGGACTGCAAGTCCAGTTTTACAGTTTCTTTGGTACCCAGCAAAGGACCAAAAGAAAATTAAGGGCCTGATGCATCTGACATATGGGGAGAGGCAGAGAGAGTTGGGGTTGTTAGGCCTGGAAAAGAGAAGTCTCTGTGGGGGCCTTGTCAACGTGTATAATAAACATGATGGGAAAACAGCAAGGAGAATGGGCCAGACTTTTCTGAGTGGTGCCTAATAAAAGGACACAAAGTACAGGAACTTCCGTTGAAATAAAAGGAGGAAAACCCAAAACCCAAACTCACTGAAAGGGTGGTCTAATGCTGGAACAGGTTGCCTGAGCAGATTGTGGAGTCTCTGTCCTTGTTGATACTCGGCACCTAACTTGGACACCATGGTCCTGAGAAACCTGCTCTGACTGACCCTGCTCAGAGCAGGAGGATTTGGACTAGACAATCTTCGGATGCTCTTGCCAACCTCGACCATTCCATAATTCTGTGGTGGCAATGAAGTTGCAGGATATTTCTGTCTTTTTAGCTGCTTGGTCTTGCCCACCTTGTAGTTTGTTAGAGATCGAGAACAAAGTTACTCTTCTGCAAGTCTCTTTGATGATGAAACTGATCCAAAAAAGTCATTGAAATTCTCTTCTTTAATTGAATTCCTTAATCTTAATAATTGGTGGCCCAGCCAATTATTTTAGGGACTTCCTTTATCTGAACTTATTGTAACTTTTTGTTGTTTTAATCCTTGAATTGTGTTTCAGCTCTCCGAATTTCCTTCTGTACACCCATTCTGTTGCTTCATTCCTTATTACTGACCTCAGAAATATTAGCTACCAAAGTTGAAAGATCTTTGTTATTTTTTTAATTATGGGTAAATTATAACATTTGCTAGTTTGCTTTAATGCTTGCTTCCCTGCTTGCTTTTTTTAGTTAGGGCTGTGTAGCATTTCTAAGACTCCATTTCTCCAAGTAATGTTTGTTCAACAACTAAGCATTCAATAGCTAAGGATTTTACTTCCGTTTCCTCTGACTTCCAGGTCTTTAATTGGCATGCTTAACTTTAACTCTCTAAAATATGGTCTTTGCGTTAATTGTTCATATGTTTCCATTTCTTATGATGTTGAATTTTATTACATTGTGATCAGTTTCTTATTGGCTTAAATCTGATCCTATATATTATGTAGGGCTAGTTGAAAATAGTTTCTTTTGTGTTTACAATTATTTATTCAGTAGGTCATCATTTGAGTTACTAACAAATTACTTCTCAACAGTATAATGTCATTTAATGTGTTAGTATGTTGAACATAATTCATATTTTTTGATTTTATTCAGTATATATTTATGCAGAGGTAGTTAAATAAAGCTATTTACCCATGATGTAAGAGACTGAGTGTAAAGCAATGAAAGGAGAAGATGGTGATAATGGCTATATAGTTGTTGCTATTTAAAATTAGAGAAAAACAAATGAACTGCAACAAGCCAGATGCTACCTGGTGCATTATGTTTGAGTAACTTGAGAGACATCAGTTGCCATCTCATTCTTCCTGTGCGATCGGTATACACCTTAAAATGGGGGAAACTGAAGTATAAAGCAGTGTGGTAAATTTATGAACAGGTTGAATTAGGAACCTGGCCTGCTGACTAGAATTGTGGACATTTCCACCTTCCCCCCCCCCCCCCCCCCCGCAGAGAGCGTGTCTTCTCTGTGGAGTGGTAGTTAATGGTCAGCAAAAGCTGACTCTGGCTTTATTGCATCTCTAGGTTGCAGAAGGAAGAGTTTGTTCTCTTAGATTATGAGCTAATGGAAACTCTGTTTAATGTGGGTTTTGTGTATGTGGTTGACGAGAAATTGCTAGTTGTTGTGGAGCACTGAAGAGGTAGGTGAAAAGATAAGGTTCAAGGTAATGTGGTGCCTGCTTTTCTGGGGCCATTCCCAGTGAGACAGGCAGTGTCTCCCACCTATCCACTGATGTGGTCAGCCAGGGCACTGTGGCACTGTCCTTTTATCATAGGTGTTTCTATATGGAGACAGTACTTGTGAGATCACAGACGCAATAAATTCATGTACTTTAACTTTCACTTGATTCAGTGCTTCGTGACCTATATGTGGTTGTCGTTTTTTTTTTTAAGGTGTGCCACAAAAAAGCACACACTAAATGGATTATGATTTGGCCGACTGACATCTCAAATAATAGAGAGGAATTGTTGAAAAACATAGATCACTTATGCTGGTGTCTTGTTGGAATTAGTTCTGGGTATACTCTGTTCATTATTTTTTATCTGGCTTGGAGGTAGATATATAAATACAAAATCACTAATAACATTTGCAGATGAAATAAAGATCATCAGACTGATAAACGAAGACATGAGAAAGACAGTCCTACAGTTATCTAGGTCACATAATGAACTAAAGGGGTGAAAAAAATGCTTGAATACGGCAAGTATTCTGACAAGCAGGAGCTAGGAATTCAGGCTGGTTTTACAAAAGGATAGACTGCATCCTGGAAAGCTGTTGAAACTAGACAAATTCCAACTAGAGACAGTGTATAAATGGAATAATCCAGAATAGATTTCTGAGGGCATAGCTGGATTTTCCTTCTCTTCCTATCAGCCACTCAGGTCTCAGAAGATTCTTAGTCATATTCATGTTATCTGCTCAGCAGTGGAGAATGTGGGTGAAATATAATGGCCTGAGAGATGGGAACAGACGAAAACAAATGGCAGGTCATCAGCGCAATGAGTGCTTGCTGTACAGTTCTCATCATCTGTGTGCAGTAGAATAGATGGTAAAATTTTGCTTCATGTCTTACTCTGCCCTGTGCTCTACACAAATTTAGCCTTTTCTGAATTATAGATGTTTCAGTGACCTCAGCTTAAACTCTGTGAATTTGTCCGTAGCTGTCTAACCTGCCTCTAATGTTCACGGTGAACTGTGAAAGCATCTACAATCAATGATCTCTTCTTTTCCTCTTTTGCCGCAGGCTAAACTCTTTCCAACTGCTGTCATTCACTTCGGATCTGAGGAGCGCAGGGGTGAGTGAATTTCCTCTCTTCTTCGGCTGACTGTATAGCTCCTATAGTAGACCCAGAAGAATTACATCCTTATGTTCAGAGTTCTTCTGACAAAAGATAATGCAGTCCTCGCGGATGCTGGTAAATGTTCCTATTCCAAATGGCCGAAGCTCTTCAGAGCCAGCTTGGTCAGTTAGCTTGAGCACAAATGCAAACCTACTAACTTTCTTAGGAGATTTGTTAGGCTCTGGAGTAGGCGTTGCCTACTATGGGGACAAGAATGATAGAACAACAACTCTATAGAAGGAGATTCCCTTGTTCAAAAAGTTAATGGGACAAACGGCTATGAAACACTTTTACAGACCTCCTGTCGTAGTGGACTAGCTGGAGATGGGAGAACAGGTCTGAGTCTTTGGTTCTTTGACATGTCTGGTTTATGCTTAGAACCTCTGTTTCTCCCAGAGATGAAAGCATGCTCTGGCTTCACAGAAAAGTTTCTGAGATGCAGTGAGCACTGAAAGAAAATAGCAAGATCTCGAGGTTTGAATGATGAAATAGGGCACCTTGAGTTGTGAAAGAAACTGTCATAGTTAAAAAGCGTCCTGTGTCAGTTGAGGGGAGGTGATGGAGACTTACTATAGTATACAGCAGGTATGTGCTGAGCAGAGAGCTGTGTGATTCTGTGGTGATTGATGTCTCTATGTTACCAAACAAGCGTTTGGATTTCACTTTTAAACAGATTGTTACCTGAAATCAGACCTGCTGGGCTCTGCAGTTTCCCCTTCTGCAGCTGATTTATTAGTAGCCAGGTACGTTGGGACTGAATCGAGTTGCAAGTGGGTGAGTATTTCAGGGATGGGAAGCAAGAAACAGGTCCATCTTACTACAAAGAAATGTGCTCTGACGATACTAGGACTTTATTTTCCCCCGAAACAGTCGTACTGCCATACTTGACTTCATAGCTTTGTGAGTCCTTCTTTGTAAAGTAGGATTTCAGTGACTAACTCAAGTAAACTGTAGGGCTTTTATCATGAAAAAGAAGAGCCTTTTCGATCTGACTTTAAAAGTTCAAAGGTGGTGGGTGGTACAAGGGGCTGTTATGAAAAAATGAAGCTTAATTCTACTTGCTTATTTTCTTCCTCAGACGTTTGTCCAAATCATCAGATCCTTCTGCTTCATCATCTTTAGAATCAATAGTTCCCTCCCTGTCTGAACCAGAAGTGGGAAGTGACAAAAGGACCGATAAGCAGCCAGAACCAGCAAGTGTGCGTGAAGCTCCACAGGTGCCGAGAAGGGCCCCTGGGAAAATACCCAAATGGCTGAAGCTGCCAGGTACCATGAAATCAGAGGAGAGCTCTTCTCACTTTGAATTCCCCAGAAAAGTAGGCTCCTCTGTGCCAAACTTGTTGGATGTTGACGATATTCTTGAAGATGTCAACATAAGGCTTGCAGGACGTTTGATGCTTGTCAATCACAGATCAGTTTGTGACTTAAACCTCAGTCTTGAAGTATTTGAATGCAGGCTCTGGGCAGTACTGAGTCTGTCTAATCCATATGCTTGCAGCATTCTTAACTATGTTCTGGGCTTAGTGTTCTGAGCTCTTAACTATGCTAGTGTAGTTCCAATACTAATAGGCATGATATTCTACATACCAAGGGCCCGTGTCATCTGTTAAACCTCTTGTTATTTTTTGCTTTGCTGGTTTAGTCTGGTTTAGTACTTTTCTTTCTCTTGAGTTTTTTGAGTTGGTCTTTCTGTTTTTAATCTTCACTGCAAAACAATAGTGGTTTCCCATAGTTAAGACTGCAACCAAGTTTCCATTATGAATTTTTTCTTGGTTTGTCCTGATCAGACAACTGCAGCCTTGGTTTTAGTCTCAGAACCAATAGCTTATGTGTGACTTTATATGAGAACTTTTACAAAATATGAAGTAACTAGAAGGATTCCTGAATTAAACTATTGGCAATATTCACTTTTTGATGCAGTGGCAAAGAGGAGGAAAAAGCCCCAAAAGTTCAATCAACCCCCTTAACGGCAATACAACTAGGAAGAATTATATGGAATTCCCTGGCTAATAATGCCAAAGGTTAACTTCCTGAATGAGGATTTTTGTATTTTATTCTAGAAGATACTGTGAGGCTGTTGGCTCCAGCAAGCATAGCATAAAGCGTGAAGTGATTGTTGGGAGGCTGCAACAGTGGGTTGGTGTGTTTCCGTGCCGTGGCTGGTCTGTTTTAGACTGGTACTGAGATACTGATGCAGATCTTGTGGGAAACGGTATCTTTTCTGTTTCCTGTTTCCAGTATGCTTGAAGCATTCCACTGAAGCATAGAACTTTCTTTCACAAGTAAAGATTATCTGGATAAAGTACAAAATAACATCTCACCTACCTGTGCAGGTTACCCATTAACAGCTGGTATGAAAGGTTAATAACATGCTTTAACATGCATGTTAATAACATGCAGGATGAAGTTCCCCGCTCCAAAAGTTAGATGTATTCACCATTCCATCTCCCTAAGAAGTGCTCCTACATGCTACCCGATTGTTGCCTGAGCACAGTAGTGTAGAACCCTGAGCGACCAGATCATGTTAATGAGAAATGATATGGTGCAAATTACGTGGTTAAGTGTTTTAATGCTCTTATGTTTATTTTGTAGGTGGGAAGAGATGAAACATTCTGGGCTGCTGGATCAGTGAGCAGCCAGCTCTTTCCTGATGAACTTACTCAGAATGTGTAAGAAATGGCTGGTGGGCCCTGGAGAGATCTAATCTGTATGAACATTAGTTATAAATAGAAAATTGCTATTTCAGATGCCAGTTTTGCCTTTTCGAGGAGTAGGAGGCCTGTTTGTGGTCTTCGTGACTACAGAAGCATGGCTAGAGGTTAAATTTAAGGTTTCTTGCATGCAAATACAAATAGAGAATTAAGGGGGAAATAATTCCTATGTACTTTCTGTGAAGGACTTTGTCCATATTTTTAAATTCAAATCCTCCCAGTTCTACCTTCAGAGATAACTTGAGTCTAGCTGCCTGAATTCTTAGCAGCAAGACACAATCTGATTCAGTTTTACCTACAGTTAAGTGCTGCCTGGAGCAAGACTTCTCTCTGCTTCTTGCTGGCTGGGGTTCGTGCTGCTGATAATTCTGGGCACAGATGGCTGGAAAGTGAGTGAAGAGGAACCATGTAGGTCATTTAAAACAGTTCAAGTAGGCTTTTTCTGTGAACCTCTTGCTCTGCTGCACTTGTATTGTTTTCAGTTGCGAGAATCTTGTTAACAGAGAACACAGGTTAATGGAATGCATGTGGAGGTTGCTTCTGCCCCAAGCTCTGTGTTTTATTTTCACTACATATAATTAACATCAGTAATTACAGTTAGGGTGAGGAAGAAAAAAAAATCCAGTAAAAAGGTCTCTTCACGTGACCTTCGATCTATGGCCTTCTATGCTCCAAATGTTTCCACAGCAGAGCAGCTGTTCTCTGCAGTGCAATTAGTGTGCAGAGGGGAGCACTAGTCCAGAAGTTTGCCTCCTGCAGATGTTGCAAGGAGATGACTATTGTTGGTTAGAATTGCACTTACACTGGAGATGAACTCTATAGTGCCACAGTAGCCATGGTTCTGTATTTTATTTGAAGTCTTCTCCATGGATCAGTGATTCATATTGGATTGCTGGGGTTCTATGTTAAGGTAATAACATGTTTTCCATTTTCCCTGTATTAGACAATTGTTCTCTGAACAACGTGTGCATCGGCACAATTTGTAGATGTAATAAAGCACAGTGGCCATAGGAGGCCTTTTTGTCGGTCTCTTTGATAGTATGTTTCTTCCTCCAGTTCTCAGTTTCTCTGTCAGTTCACAGGAACCTGCTCCCTTTTCAATGGGCTTGTCATGCCTCATTCCCTTCCTCCTTTTTTTTTTTTTTTTTTTTTTTTTTTAAACAAAGCAAAACGGAGCTTTGTACCATCTGAATGAACTTCAAAGTGGCTAGAAAGGGCACCCAGGGTTCCTGGCACTTGTCATTGTCTCTCAGCCTGGCCAACATTTCCCTTCTAGGTCTAATTACTTCCAAATGCTCCCAGATGCTTTGAAGAAACTCAGAGGGAGGGGGAGGCATGAAAGAAAGGTGGAAGACGAAAAAGGAGACTCAAAGTGGAGGGAGCAGAATGCTTTAGCGAAAATGTTGATTGATTTCTTATATGACACCCAAACATAAATAGGGAATGTGTGCGGCCGCTGGCACAATGCAAGAGCGCTGTGTACAGTTGCTGCTCTAAATTTTTACTGTGGAAAGCAAGCCCTTCTTGCACTTGACAGGCTATAAAGGACATGCTACAGCAAAACAAAAAAATATTAAAATAATGTTTAAAGTTTATTACTTTTCCAGACTAAGTGTGGGCTGAGCCTACGCTCCATAGGACTATCTGTATCTGTTCAGGTGCTATGTCAGGCTTATTCATTTCACAGAAGTCAGAGGCAGACTGTAGCTAGAGCTGTTTTGCTGAATTTATGCAGGATATATCGGGGCCAACCAGTAGCCATGGCTAATGACAGGTATATACTTGTGCTGGTGTTTTTTATTCACAGCGTTAGAATTAACAGAAGCAGTCTGGTTGGTAGAAAGTTGTACGTGCTTTCAGATGTGCTAGTCTTGGTTTTTGAAGAGCACAGGCAACATAAAATAGTATCGATTTGCTTAGCTATTTTGATTCCACCAGTTTTGACAAAGAGCTAGCACCATAACTATCACCTGCAAGTACCTGATACGGGAAAACAGAAGGAAAAGTTTAGGAACACAAGCAGCAATATCATTATTACTGGGGCAGTTTAATGGATTGCGTACTGGGGTGGGGATTAGGAGACTTCATATTGCGAACTGTGTGCGTTATCTCAGTCAGTTCTGCCCATGTTTGTCCCTTGCCATGCATCAAGCCCAATTTAATCTACTCTTTTAGGAGAATGAAAAATTGGTACCTTGAACAGCTAGACCAGAGGTTTTTATTCCCCTTTGCCTATGCAAAGAAGAGTTAGCGTTAGCTGCTGCTGCTGCTATTAAAATACTGCTTTACTGCTAACATTCACATCAGCAATCCTCTTGTCAAGAATGGTTGTGTATGGACCAGGTATGTCAAGGAAGTGAACTCGAGTTGTTTTTAGGGCAGCAGCTTTGAGAGACCTGTGTGTCAGGAGAAGGCAGAATGGGGGGAAGAGATGAGGATTTGATACCTGGAAGAGGCAAGAAAGTAGGAGCGCAAGTTCTTTTAAGAGGGACAAGATGCCCCAATATTTAAAAGTGCAAGCTCTTCACTAAGGTGGATTCCTACCCTGCCACAGAACAATACATGCAGATACCTGATGAGCTGGATTTGTTTCAATATCACTTCTGCTGTAGTAGCTGAACTCATCCCAGGGGGGTTTGGGCATTCAAAGGTAGTATTACTTGCATTTTTTTGCTGTTGCCTTTTTTTACCATATGGTTGTGAGGCTGAAGGCTGAACTAGGTCAGTTCCTTCATGGGTTTCGTTGTACAGCTGCACAAACAGTTGTCTTGGCAAAGAGGCTGCAGTGCAGAGGGATGGGGCACTGCTTAAGCTGGTACTGTCATCAGAAAATGTGTATTCAATTGTGGTTTTAGTTGAAGTTTGCAAGTGGCTGGTGTTCCGAGTGATGACCTTGATAGCTCTTGGCCGAAAGAGTATAGTGACCTACTGAGCCTTTGCCCGCTGCCGTGGTCAATGGGGAAAAAATTGCTCGCTATTACTAATCATAAAGACTGCAGATAGCCAACAACTGTGTGTGCAATCCTTAAGACACCCTGGTGTCAGCTGCTTTTCGTGCAGCCGGCTATATATATTTCCCAACAAAGCCAGTTCAGTTGTGGGTCCTGCTGACATGTGTAAGGTTTCTTATTTCACAGCTTCCCCCCCGCCCCCCCCGGCCCCCCTGCTGGCTGAGGGGCCAGGCTGTCCCATGATGTGGGATTCTCACACATGCTGTTTGTTATTCTGTCCTTTTTCCTTTCGTCCTACAAAGATTTAGAGAAGAGAGTGGGTGAGGGGGAAACTTTGCAAGTCTTTGAAGCAACTTGACTTTCGATGATTAATTGCAGCAAAGAGCCTACACAAGGGAGGGAGACTCGGTTTTAATTTATTGATGTTTCTTTGTGAGAACAAATTTATAGCAGAGGGGAAGCAGCTTCTGAGGAGAATATCAAATGGTTAAAAGGTTCCAAGCATTCTTTGATGTCACAGCCCTGAAGAAATACTGGAAGGTAGTGAGGGACAGACACTGTTTATTTATAAAATAAAGATCAGTTACCTGCTTTTGGCAAGAGCCTGTGACTGAGCCCCTGTTAACAACCTATTCATTAGACAGGCTTGGAGCTGGACCTAAAGTTTCTGCCACAGCTGCCTGCTGAGGCGATGAGAGCCTGAAGTTTGGATGACATTTCCAGCCATTAAGTCTTTCCAATGCATCTCTGTGAAGCAGCACCTGTTTCTCACATTAGCTGAGAAAGCAACAGCATCTTACTGTGCTGTGAAGTACAGGCTACTGCTAAAGGAGTAAGGCGGCAAGATGGAAATCAGTTACGCAGCCGACCAAAACAAGCGTGCGGCAGCCTCTTTTCAAAAACAGCATCTGACAGCAGTGTTGCCTAGGGCTTTGTTGTGCTTGGTAAAGGGGAGAGGAAACAGAAGCAAAATGGCAGAGAAAGAAAAAAGTTGACTCTTCTTCCTAGGGCTGGACTCAGGATGATCCAGATGTTCACTGTCAGGCCAGGGTCTTCTGCTGGCAGGCCACGTGTGCTTCATGAGGCCTCTAGAAATCTAGAAGCTGTAAGGAGAGAGCAGCAAGCCAGTGAGCTTATCTGCTGGGTGCCCGAAACATCTCCCAAAAGGAAGAGGACTAAGCTGCTTCAGCCCCACATCCTTATCCTATTCAAATGCAGCTGGCTTCTGTGGTGACATACCAGCTGTGGCAGCACCTTCTCCACGTGCTCAATATCCACTTTCTCCAGGTCCTCTGCCTGAGCCTGCCGTGCTGCTCGCGCCGCCGCTTCTGCAGTACAAGCGTAAGGAAGGAGCTGTTAGAGGGGTCTTAGAGCTGTTACACGTGCGGCCCCAACGAGGTGTCGGGGATGGTTTTTGGGGATGAAGACGTAGTGCCACGGAACGAGGAGGCCCAGCTGCTGGCAGAGGCCGTTCACCGGCCCCACGGGGTGCAGGGAGCGGGGTCACGGCTGTGGCTGCCGTGCGGCAGCAGAGCTGCAGCGCGATGGGATGAGCTGAAGGCTGGCTGGGGGCTCCGGGGGGGGGGGCACGGGGGTGCCCTTCCACGTGAGGCTGGGGTGGGGGGGCCCTCGAGCCGGTAACAGACCCCCATCGCGGTTCAGGCTGACCCTGGGCCCGGCACCGGGAGTCGGTGCTGCGCGCTCACCCCGGACGAAGACCTTCAGCATCTCCGCCATCAGCAGCTGCGCGTCGCCGTTAACTGCAACGACAAAGCGCTTACGGAAGGCGGGGCCCGGGCCCAGCTCGGCCCGCCCCGTCCCGCCCGCCGCCCCCCCCCCGGTACCTCGGGTCCTCCCGTCCCGGAAGTGGAAGCGGAGCAGCCGGTCCACGGTCTCCTGCGCGGAGAGGAGAGCGGATGAGCGGAGCGGGGGCAGCCCGGGGCTGAGCCCCCCGCCCGGGCCCGCCGCACCTTTCTGAAGCCGCCGCCGTCTCGCTCCTCCATGGCGCCGCGCGCTGCCGGCCCCCGCCTCCCGGAAGCGCGCGCCGTGCGGGGGCGGGGCCGGGGCCGCGGCGTCTCCGCCGTCCGGCTGGGTCAGCGCCGCGGCCATGGAGGAGTTCCGGCGGGCCTACGCGCGGCTGTGCGCGGCGGGCGGCGCGGCGCCGCAGGAGGCCGTGCTGCGGCGGCTGCGGGAGCTCGGCGGGGCGCCGGGCCGCGGCCGCCTGGACCTGGCGGCGCAGAGCCTCTCGCTGGAGACGTGCGGCGCCCTGGGCCGGCTGCTGCCCGGCGCCGCGCCCTTCGCCGAGGTGGCGCTCGGCGACTGCGGCCTGAGCGAGGAAGGTGGGCGCGGGGCCCGCGCAGCGGGCGGCTGTTGGCGGGCGGGGGGCGCGCCTGCGGGGCCGCTCCCTGCTTCCCGCCTCACGCCGGGCGGGCGGCAGGCGGAGGCGAGGCGGAACGGCGCAGCGGGGACGCGCCCGGCGCCTGCGCTCCCGCTCGGCGGCCGGGGCCGCGCAGGCCCTCCGGTGGCCCGCGGACGTTTGACCGAGGGGGCGCTGACCGCAGAGCGGCTGTGCCGCAGCCTGCGGGCGAGCAGGGGCCTGGCAGCGGTGAAGATGTCACGGTGGATCCCGGATCGTCAGCTGGCGGGCAGGGCGCTGGGGAAGTGGGAATTCCTGCTTCAGGCAGGTGAACTTGCCTGGTCTGTGGCAGGACAGGCAGGTGGCGGCGTAGTTTGAAGCTGGTCGTGAACCCCTTGGTTGCCAGAGGTGTTTCCCCTACATCTTTGAGAGCGTGTTTGCTGTTGTTGGCCTTGCGTAGACGGGATTGGTGGCAGCTGCTGATACAGGAGGATTCAGGTGATGATCGGCTAGATGCGATCGCTAAATCGTTAAATCTAGCAAGCGTTGGATGAGGATTCTGTAGGATGTAAAATGAGTCCCTACTCAGTGCCTACTGCACGAGCAGGGGCTAAGTAAGCCAGCCAGCCAGCGTCTTGTCTGCGTGGCCTATCTGGATACAGGCTATTTTCATAGCTGTACTAGGAAGGTACCTAGGGTGACATGCAGTTCTTTACCTAGGCACCTCTTTGGCTGAGGATGTGTAAAAAATCTCCTGCCCTGAAAGTTCAGACTCGCACTTTCCAGCAGCAGTTTAATAACTGCTTACGTACAACTTTATTAAGTCGTATGTTTTATCGTAGACACATCTTCTGAGCTGGCTGTTTGAAAGGAGGCTTTCTCTTCCAGCTCAGGCAGAGGGTTGCACGTATGAAATAAACAACTGGGTTTTCTTCTACTCAGGTGTAAAACTTCTGTTGCATGGTCTTTGCTCCAACACCACAGTCAAATCTTTGGATTTGAAGGTGAGTCTGTTCAAATAAGATTAAGACAAAGAGGTGGGGAAGGAAATATGAGCACAAGCTTAATCAGTTGTTCTAAAAGATGTGTACTTGTGTAAAGTTCTTGTTCTCAGGTGACTCAGTTCTTGCCTCCCTAACACCATGTCACAACTTTCCAAGTTACTTTGCAGCTCATCTTTGTCCGGTTTTATTCAGTTACTCTGTTTTCATAGAAATTTATTTCTGTGTATCTTTCGTCAGTTGCTGCTTGGTCAGATGAGGCATACGTAGACTTTTCTTTGGGTTTCTGTATTACTAGTTGTTTGACTTGTGCTTCTGTAGAGTTTATCCAACTTGCCAGTGTCTTTCAGCTAGCCTGGGGCATGGAACTAAGCGCACACTTTCAGATGTGATGATTGCTGTACTGTGAGAGGGACTTTCTGTTTATATTCTTCTGGCACGTAGCTATTCCATTGAATCTATGATCCTAAACTGCATCACACCTTTCTTTCCTGTCTGTGCTGGTGCTAGCTGAGCCATTTTTAATGAAGTGTGTTGAAATGATTCTGCTTATCTAGAATCAGTGTTTTCCATCCCATCGTGGGCCATGCTGATCCTGTGCTATCCTACGGTTTTTGTGAGCTCTCAGTCATGATGCCTCACAAGACTAACGGTGTATGTATCCACCGTCCCTCCTGTGGTCTTTACTTTTCTGGAAAGCTGACCAATGTGTGAAACAAATGTTACTCAGACCATCTTTGATGGACTGAAATCTGCATTACAGCTGGGGTGCACCTGGTGCTGTTTAATGGGATAGCTGGATTGGGAAAGGGCATAGCCTATTGATCACCTGGGAATTTTGTTTCAGGGAAATAACCTGCGAACCGTGGGAGCTGAGGCTTTGGGAAAACTTCTTAGGCAGAACAAATCCATCCGGAGGTAAAAAATTGTATCTACCTCTCTTTCTGTTATTCCTGCCAGATGGAGCACAACGTTAGAAAAGGGTTGAGGGTGTGTTTTTTCTTGGGGTAGGAGGAATGTCAAGTGGTGCAATTTCTTATGAGGGATGGGACAGGTGAAGGAGTGAGACCTGGAGGTGCCCCTTCTGAGGATGCAGGGCCCTAGCAGCATCCTGCTCTCTGAAACTGAGTCTCTATTAGGGGAGCTGGGTGTTTGAGCGGGTACCGTGATCCAGGTAACAGTCAAGCTCTTGCAACTGTCCGTTTACTCCATGAACTCTAATCCTGTCTGATTTTTCCCTAGCCTAATCTTGGAATGGAACAGCCTTGGTGTGTGGGAGGAGGGCTTCTCATTTTTCTGCCAAGGACTGGGAACAAACAACTTTCTCCAGCGGCTAGATCTGCGCAATAACCAGATCAACCATCAAGGGGCCGGAGAGCTGGCCATGGCACTGAAACAAAATGCCAGCCTTCAGGAGCTGGGTAAGAGTGACTAGTTCTTTGTCCACCTACATATACGCATGCACACACACGTACATTTTCAGGTTCGTTGCAGCCTGCCCTGCTCTCTGCCAATGGATCAGTGTCATTCCCAATTCCTGTCAATCTGGAGTGCTTCGCAGGCTTTGTGCAGGGAGTAGAGGTTGCAGCCCCGTGGCTTGTGGAGAGTGGGAACTGTAATTGGAATTTCTGGAACCAAACCTGCAGATGAAGATTGTGTGCTGGGAGTAGAACAGTTTTTAGCGGAGGAGGGAATGGGCTCATTCCCGTTTGTGAATGCTGTTGGCATGCCTCATGCCAGACTCTGAGACTTGCTTTGTCCTTAGTAAGGAATTTTCCTAGAATTTCCTTCAGGAAAATGTGGCTCTAGTGCCAGTTCTTTCTCATCCACAGATTGTGGAAGGAAGGCTCATAAGATGAAGATGTAAGGGGCAGACTTGCCTACCCCTGAACTGCACTTGAACTGTAATGACTTCCTGCACTTTACTGCACTTAAGATTCATCCTTGCCTTTCCTGCTTTGTCTGTCATTTTCCCTCCCTCTCATTCATCTTGAAAAGGGAGACAGTATTCACCTGTGTTTGTGCTGAGACCATCTGAGATTAGTTAGCCATGCTTGTAGATGTATAAGGAGAATGGTTTCTCTCGAGCCCTGTGTTTTTCAGCAGATGTGTGACTACCGGGGTGAAAGTTTGCTTTCTGTATAGATTTGCGTTGGAATAATATTGGGCTTCTGGGTGGTCGAGCTTTGCTGAACTGCCTGCACAGCAACAAGACCCTGAAGAGGCTGGAGCTGGCTGGGAACAACGTTCCTAGTGACATCCTGAGAGCAGTGGGTAAGTATTACTTGTTGCATGGGAAAGACTCGGTTAACTCCTCTCCTGTTTCAGCACTTGAAGGGCATAGGGTGCTTGCTGGCCTAGAAGAGAGCTATCCCTCGTCCCCTCCCTTTCTCAACAGCATTCACTTCCTCTTATCTTTTAATGAGCGCTGGTCAGGTTGGAGGTGTCACTTTTGCCAGCAAGAGGGACGAAAATAATTTATATTGAATTGGAGATGCATGTGATTGTGGAAGAACTTGGGTCTCTAGTTTGCCTCCGAGTAGCCAAGTTTGGATATAGCTAATGCAGCATGTCCTTTGTCGTTGTCCTACCCACAGTGGACTTGAATGGCTCTCCCGTGGCTGGGGTGTTGGTTACCCCATATACACTGCTCTCTTTGATCCCATCCCACCTTGTGTCTGTAAGGTGAGAGTGATCTCTCTGCATGGGCCAGCCTAAGAAGGGCTACTGTCCTGGTGCTTCTGATACCAGATGTCATCCTGAGTGCTGTCTCTTCCAGCAGTGCTTGCTATTGTCTTGCATTAGAAACATGTGCATGCTCTCCTGCTCTCTCTGCATCAGAACAAGCCATGGATCACAACCAAGACCGTCAGACTATCCTAACTGAGACCCGGAACCGAGCGTACATACTCAGCAAGGAGGTTTTGAGTCTGAAGGATGAGAAGACCAAGCAGGTCAGCAGTCTTACGCGTTGACAGTTCAAATGGGGCAGCTGGAATCCTGTGCTTTCCCTCAGTGTCCTCATGAAACACTCAGTGACAGGATTGTGTACCTGAAGTTGCCTGTGCATCTGTTTGGGTGGGCACACAGCATGGTTTAGTGAATTAGGTACTTCCTCTGAGCTAGGTTGCCCGGGAATCGAATCCATGACAGTATGTGTATAGACACATGCCCTGGTGAACATATTAACTCTGGATTCTGGAGGAGTTTTGGTGATTTTTTTTTTTTTTTCTTTTCACCCATATTCATACTTTCATGTCGTCGTCGTCTTTTTACAACTGGTTTGATATTTTCCAAGTGGTGAAAACCTAGAAATATGAATCTGTTGCCTTCTGACACCTAATGGTGCAGAGTCCTTGTCGTTGGTGACCTCAGTCAGATGTGCTAATGAACCTGTCAAACCTCCAGTATGTTTGCTTTCAGTAGAGTAGCTTGACCTGTCTTCAGCTGTCACTAGGAAGAGAAAGATGAGAAATTTAAAGGATTCAAGCTGATGCAGTTCACTTTCTCAGTGATGTTTGCCTTGTTCACAGTTCTTGGATTTGATGGACACTATAGACAAACAGAAAGAAGAAATAGCTAAGAGTGGCAGGTGAGTTGAATTTCTGAGTGCTTTCTGCTTTTTGATAGCAGATTCAGACCCTCTCTATTTCCTGGCAGAAATTACTCACCCCCTTTTTTTTTTTTTTCCCCCCTTTCTTTTTTCACCCCCAAATGCAGAACATCTGCAGCACGAGTCAGCCAGCTGCAGGAAGCATTGGATGAGCAGCACTCCATTATGAATTCATTGAAAGCCAAGTACGGAGGAGGAAATCCTTAGCCTTCTTGCTGTCCTGTGCTGTATAGGTAGTGCTGAGCAGAGCTATTAAAAAGAGGGATAATCTGTAGAGTGGCTGGCTTACTGTTTCACTTAGTTCTGCAGGAGTATCCAGAAGCTATGGTCAGATCAGCCTTTTGGGTTTGCCATGCTAGATATTTAGCCCGTTTTTAAGTAAAATTACAGTGCATTGATGTAAGAGCAAGTGAATTACAGAGGGTGAAAAGGAAAAAAAAAAAGGATTGTGGGGATAGGATGGGATGGAGGCACGTTCCTTGCACAGTTTACAGCCTGGCAAGAGTCCGTACCTGCTTCCCCTGGCAGTTGGCAGTATCCTCTGAGAGTCACTGCAGATACAGAGGAACCTGACCAGCAAGATTGTGTGCTTAGGAACGATGAGGTGGAGCTGCCCAAAAGCAGTGTTAGATTTTGTAGAGCCATATGCACATGACAGCAGTTAGACTTCAAACACAGATGAGCCTGACTCGCTCAATTCTGTCAGGTAAAGGTAGTTTCATTAAGCCATGCCTCAGTGTGGACATGTCCCTCATGTACAGAGTAAGCAAATTGTTTCTGCTACCTGTGTTTAAATTTATGTCCCTAATTTTAAACAACTTTGCAGTGGTATAAAATAGCCAGCTTTGTTCTTCTGTGAGAGTGGGCAGATCCTGGAGGGGTCCAGGTGGGGAAAACAGCTCGTGGAAGACAACACAGGGGAAACGCAATGGGGCACCAGAACACCAGGCTCTGAGAAGTCCCAGGTCACTCACTGCTTGCAGAGGCTGCCGGGTGCAGAGATAAGCAGTGTCCCTTTCCCAGGGCAAAAAAATGCCTCATTTAGGTAGTCTGATTTCATGCACTGCCAAGTATGTGTTAACATCTTGTACCATGTGGTGCAGAGAGCTCACTGGAAGTGTCTCCCTTGGAAAGGACTCTGGAAAGTGTTTCTCTGTATAGGCTGCAGATGACTGAAGCTGCCCTGGCTCTGTCTGAGCAGAAGGTGCACAACCTGGGAGAGCTGCTGAATGCTGCAAAACAGGAGCAAACCAGCATGGCTGAGTGCCACTTTATGGAGCTCCAGCAGCAAAAGCAGGTGAGATGGATAAGTCCTAGTTAGGTTTGAGAGCAGGGTTCCAGGTCGTATCTGGTTTGTGAAGATTTGGGGGATGCTGGATGGGCTAGGCAAGCATTATTTTTACCACTAGTGGGTTAATCACAGCTGCCATGACAAAAATTCTTGTGTAAACTAGATAGGTGAGTGCTTGGTGTGGAGAGGAGCAATGGTGTTCATGGGATAGGATGGATTTAGTTGGGTGTGCTGGTGGTTGGAGTAGGTTGGCAGTGCAAGAACTAAGGTGATTTTGATTCTGTTTGCAGGAAGGCATTGATCGGGAAGGCAAGCTTTTGCGTGACTTGTCTGCTGCCAGTGAGAAAAATCTGCTTCTAAGAAACCAGGTAGGAAAGCAAGTCCAAGGCTGAGAAGCAGAACTTGAACGTTGTTCGCTTCTGCTCTGTATGTGTCCTCTACTTTGATCTTTTTTTATGTCTCTGCTGATTGTTCTGTACAGCCAACTTTCTCTGTTAATAGGAAAAGAAAATCCTTTGTGGTGGTAATTTCCTTGTAGGTGGATGAGTTGGAGAAGAAGTGCAAAGTCCAGCAGGATCAGCTATTCCTGGTAAAACAAGACTTGACCAACACAACAGCAGAGCTGAAGCTGCGAGCTGTGCAGGCTGAGGGTGAGTGGAGGAGCAGAAACAGCTCATGGACACCTATGGGTTGGGATTACTGTCCATGAGTTGGTGATGCAAGGCAGTCAAGGAGAAAAGGTGGGAGAGTTTGTGATAAGAGTATAAATACAGGCTTTGTAGCAAGATTGCCATAATTGTGATATGTTTGTTTTAAATCTGCAGAACGCCTGGAAATGGAGAAAAGAAGATTTAAACAAAGCCTCGACGACATGGAATCCCTTCGGTTAAAAGAGGTAAGAACGGGGTTTCTGCAGCATCCTGAGGTTAGTCTCTCTTTGGTCCTGACCTACAGGTGCCACTGGAGGTCATTGTTTGCTGTCAGCTGCTCTTAAACAAGTTTAAAAATTAGTGGACTCAGACTTACTGTGGGAATCGTAGGCCATTTCTACAAGCAAAGCCTAGCTGAAGAGATCACAAGACATTCTACTAGCTAGTAAGATTTCGTAGCTTGCAAGAGTATGGGCCAGAGTGGTATGTGATTCTACAAAAGAGGCTTGGAGGCTGGCCCTTGTGTCAGACTTGCTAAGAGGTAATTATGAATATGCAGTCTTGTCGTGCTCACTGAAATAAAGATGCATTAATGGAGGAAATCGAGACATGCATGCTATATACAACCAATCCTTCAATGGGGCTCAGCTTGCTAGTTCCTTCTCTGTTATGTTTCAGGGGGATTCTGTCTGAGTGTGGACAGGACAAGAGGCTGTGATCAACTCTCTTTGGAGTGTTTATTGAGGTGTGAAATCTCTCAAAAATAAAATTATACCAATAGATTTCTCTGAAGATTTTGAAATCTTGTAAGAAAAAATATAGGCCAGGAAGATTTTTGCCACATTACAACTAGAAAATGAATCTCTGGTGTTTTGTACCACTTGAAGATGAGAGCTCGGACTCTGTATCTTTCATCTTGGCCTGGAAGGGATCTCTGTCTAAAGTTCCCAGTTTCTAGAGAGAGATTTCTATCTATATTACAGTTTCCTAGTGGAGCTCTGAGGGAGGTAAGATTTCTTCTTTGGTGGCAGGTGGGTCAATGAGAGGATGCTCTTTCTCATGCCGAATGGCCGTGCTGCTATGCCTGGAGATAGGTGTGGTTTTCTGGCATTTGCTTAAATGGTTCCACTGCTTTGCAGGTGGATCGTATGACACAGCACATTGAGGCAAGTGAACGTTCCATGCAGGACAGGATCCAGAGGCTGGAGGCCATCAGGATAGCTCTGGAGGAGGTGAGAATGCATGCTCCGGGCACGTTGAAATGCTCCGTTAGCGGTGGCAGGAGAAGGCTGCCAGGAGAGCTTTGTGGAGTCTTTCATTGCTGACCTATGTAAAGATTGCCATGTGCTGTAGGGAGGAACAGAAAACAGCAGTTTACCAGCTAAAATTATTTTTACTGCTTTGGATTAAGGAAGGAGAAAGTTCCAGGGAAAAACTTGTAGATTCTGACTGAACAAAAATAAAGTTTCCATTGAACACAGTTAGATTCTTACCAGGGTTTGACTTCACAGGTTTCCCATGTGGTCCCAAGTAGTGTAGCACATTTCTCCTTATCTGTTCCCCCAGCTAGATCCAGCGCTGCCCTCTCCTATTCCCCTGTCTTTGGAAAGCTTCACCCGTTACTTGCCCTCATATAACTGAAATTCTCATTGGTATGTAGTCTGGGTTTGTTTTCCCTGCCCCTGAGTGAGAGAGACAGCCGTGTCATGTTGTAGCCCGCGACTGGAAGCTGCTGTTTCCTGGTCAGTGTTGCAGTGATGCAGCTTCTCCATCGGGAATGATCTTTCGTGTTTCTGTGGCAGGAGCTCAGCCAAGTCAAAGCAGCTGCACTCACTGAGCGAGGCCAGGCAGAGGAGGAGTTAATAAAAGTTCGGAATCGGGCACGGTTGGAGGAGGTAAGGACAAGACCTGTCTGAGGGCCCTGCCTGTGTGGGAAGGAGTGGATTTGGCTGCCTAACCTATGTTTTTGACTCTGGGAACTGCTGAATAACTCCCCACTCTGGGTTTCACTGGCCTGCAAATAGTGTGATTTCTGAGGAAGGAGTCCTGAAAAGTCTGTTTTGAATTGTCTCCAGAATGTAACCACTATCCCCACCTGCTCTTTGCTTTTCAGTAGTAACAGAATTGATGTGGATATCGTCATAGCAGATTTCACTTAAGTTGCCAGCTTTTGAAGCTAACAGGTAGATGTCAATCCTTCTGTTCAACAGCAGCTTTCGTGGGCTGGTCCTGTTTCTCTGGACTCAGAGGAATTTCCACAGGTGGTTACTGCTCCTGGATAAAAAAAAGTCACTGTAGAATTGAACTTTGTGAAAATGGCAGCGAAGTCAACACCCTGTGAAAGAGAACAAAGGATGAGGAGAATACATCAAAACTATTAGAATGTTTACTTATATGTAGCATTACAGAAGAAAATGCTTTACTGAGTTACAAACTGCCATGTGTGTCTGTGGTGGGACACAGCAGTTGATTAGCTGCATACAGCCGTGTTTCTGAACCATTTGGGATATGGAGGAAGATAGACCATTAGTTGTAAACACCAGCGGTAGCATCGGTGCTTCTACCAAGGACATGCCTCTGTTTCTCAGCGAGTGAGCTGGGCTTTGCAGCATCTCCATCATAATGTTTTCCCTGGCAACAGAAAACTGCTTAGATTCACTCCTGAATGCAAGGGAGGAGTGCCGTATCTATTACGGCTAAGCCCTGTGCTTGTTCTTCAGTGCCAATTGACTCAACCAAGGATTCACTGTGTTGGGAACAAAAAGGGGAGAATCCCTTCACAGGAATGGAGTGATGTATTTTCGTTTTCCTTTGTGTCTTACAGCAGCAACGACTAGAACACCTAGAAGAGAAACTGCGTCTGATGACTGAGTCACGGGATGAAGCTCAGAACTGCTGCCTTAAGCAAAAACAAATGGTTGCTGAGGCCCAGACCAAAGCCAATCAGTTGAGCCTGCATGCTGATGGACTCAGAAGGCGGCTAGAGGAACTTCAGCAGGTAATTTGCAGGACTAGAGCAGAGATGTGGTCACCACAGAGGCAGAATGAGTTGCTGAAGTTGTTTTGTTATTCAATGATTTGTCTTTGTGTGTCAGGACCTTAACAGTAAAGAAGAGGAGAAAGTGACAGAGGTGAATAAAGTGAAAGTGGAATTACAGGAGCAGATTGGACACCTGCAGGCTGAACGCACAGCACAGGAAGGGCTGAGAGAGAAGATTTCAGCCCTGGAGAGACAGCTGAAAGGTGATGGATCCTTTCATGCTTCTCAAATGGTAATGCTGGGTCATGCTACAGTGGGCCTGGAACTGAGCTACGCTTACAGGTAGTGACAACGGTGCTTGTGCGTGCAATTATGAATCGTACCCTCCATCCTGATGTATTTGTAGGGATTCTTGTCCTCATTTTATGGAGACCAAGACTCAGATTAACTACACAATGCTGCACAGCAAGCAAAATGTTTGGATTTTCTGCCCAGTGAAGTGTAACATCTTGTCTGTGCAAAACCTCTCACATTGTCTCATGCAGCTTCTCTCGTGTGCCTGTTGATCATCCTGCTTCCATTGCCTTTTGCTGTGTCTGTAATGAGTTGTTCCTGTTTATTCTAGGGACACCCTAACTTTCTTTACTGATGCTGCTCTTCTTTCACAGCCCTATCAAGTAATCACCGTGAAGCGCTGCTGGACAAAGAAGGTGAAATCTCTATGCTGCTGGAGAAGCTGAGAATGAAAGAGGCTGACATCTCCAGGATGAGGGAAGAAGAGGCCCAGCGAGCAAGTTTCTTGCAGAATGCCATCATGGCATATGTGCAGGGCTCTCCCTTGGGAACCCACAGTTCTAGGAAATGAGAGCATGGCTTAAAGAATCCAGATACCTGCTGTCAGGAAGAGGGTGAGCAACTCAGGTACAGCCCCTTCTTTCGAAGGGGGACAGTTTTGTCAGAGTGGGGTGACATGAAGGCTTGCAAACACAGAAAATTGCTCTTGCTCTTCAGAAATCTTTCTCCCAACTGCATAAAGGAGAGGACGAAACAACCATCCAGGGCTGGGATGGAGGCTCATGGGTCTGACTTCATGATGTGGAGCCCTTCCCCTGCACTGCTACAGCATTTGAAGTAGTTTCTGTGTCCTTTTATACAGCCCCAGTCTGTTGGTACACCCTGTTATTACCAGGGGGTTGGATGTTTCCTGGGCAGCAGTCCTTCTGAAGCATTTGTTTGGATGCCAGGGCTGTTCACCGTGAAACCCGAGAATGACGGGCAGCAGCGTTTACAGTTCCCTGTAGGTGGGAGCTATTTACTTTGTTTGTCAGGTCCCAAAGCTGCTGGAAACACCAGATCTTACTCGTGTGCTTTTGTACCCAGTGCTTGCAGATGGAAGCAGTGGCTGACAGGACTCACTTTGGCTCTTTTACCCTGCTCCCCGTGGCTCTGGCTCTAGTGATGGGCAGCATTCATTATATATAGAAACAGCTACACAGAGGGACACTGCTGTGCAGTGGCTATACATGTCCTTGTTGGACAGCTGGGTGTTGGCCATGGTTCAAGCCTCTACACCACCGACCGGCATTGAAAAGGGTGGGGTGCTGGGGGTCACTGTCTGTGCTTCCTCGCTTGTGAACTGCAGCCCTTGGCTGGAGTTCTTGTGGCCAAAATGCAACAGGACTTCATTCTACTATGACGAATGGTAAAACTGTCCTGCTGGCTTCTCAGGATCCTGGAGCTGAGTGCTGTTTTCTGGTCCTTACCCTGGAGAGGAGCAATGCTTCTGACTCACCACTAAGGAGTTGCTTCTCAGAGCACAAAGGGGAAAAGGTGCTTCCTTTTCTTGGCAACACAAGTCCTCATGTGGCATGGAGAAAGGGAAGGGATGTGAGGGTCTGAATTGGAGAAAGTGGAGACCTCTGTCAGCCAGCAGTATAGGAGCCTCCTGTTAGTTTCTCCAGCGAGTCTGTGGTGGGAAAAATGAACTTGTGGTACATATTTTAAGAGGCAACTGGAAAAAGAAACTTTCGGTGTGGACTGGTTGGTTTGTGTTTGTGATTTTTCATACTTGATTTTGCTCTGCTTTTTTAATAAAGAGCTTTTGCATTTTGCCATAACACTAGACAGTGACAAGCTGGATGTTTGGCTGATGTGGAGGGAGGAGGCTGCGGCTGTGTACCTTCATGAAGATCCTGCTAGTCTGTCCTGGAGGTAAAAGGCTGTTATAGGTGGATAAGCTAAGTACGTTTACAAATTTTGGTTCTCAACTAAGGTAAAAGCAAGGAAACTGGGAACCTATGCCCCAGTCACAAGGAGAGGAGAGAGCCTGTGCTGAGCGCTAGATAGTCTGTGGATGCTAGGCAGCTCTGTAGACCAGCAGGCAAGGGAAAAGCAAAGCCTGTTGTTTTGAGACAGTACCATTCCATGAGTTATCTCTGTTCTTGGCAGAGTACTGGGAGTGGTGAAGGAACCCAAAAGTCATCCTTATGCAGGATTTTTGCTGTTGCGTCTTTGTTCCTCAGCATCTCGAGGCAGATGATGGTGAAATCTGCGGCTACAGTGCAACCGCGTTTTAAAGCTCCGTCCTTCAGCGACTGCCCACGCAGTGTGGGACCTGTCCTCTGCACGTTTCTCGGTAACACCCATCGTGCTGTTTCAGGGGGCGGCGTGCAAGTAACTTGCCCTTTAGGGGCGGTATGCTCCTAACAGCCGGGGGCAGCGGGAGCTAGCCGATGGCTGCCCGGAGAAAGGGAAGACGGGGGCGGGCTGGATCCCGCAGCGGGGTGGGACGGCGCTACACGTGCGCTCCGCCTTTCTCTTCCAGCGCCCTTTGCAGAGGGCTCCGCTGTCGTCGGCTGGGCCCGCGGTGGGGGCGGCGGGCGGCCCCCGGCAGAGCGCGGCGGCGGGACAGGCCTGCGGCCGCGCGGCGCCGGCGGGAGACCCGCGCCCCGGGGGGGGCGGGCCCGGCGCGGCGCCCGCCCCGCCCCCGCCGCAGGGCTCGGCTGGGCTCGGCCGCGCTCGGCTGGGCTCGGCTCGGCTCGGCCCCGCCCCGCCCGCGCGGGCTGTCACTGCGGCGGAGTCGCGGCGGCGCCGCCATCGCGGGCCGATGCAGGCGAGCAAGTGTGTGGTGGTGGGCGACGGGTGAGTGCGCGGCGGCGGCGGGGCCGCCCCGGCTGCGCCTCGACCCTCCGCAGCCCTGCACAAAGCGGGCCCGGGCCCGGCGGCGCCGCGGGAAGGAAGGAAGGGAGGGAGGGAGGGAGGGAAGGAAGGAGGGAAGGAGGGCCCGGCGCGGCCCCGCCCCGCGGCCCGGGAGAGCCGGCTCCGCCAGCGGGAGGCGAGGCCGGGCTCGGCCTGGAGCGCGAGGCCCGGGCGGGGTGGGGCGGGCGCTCGGCGGGGCTGTGCCCGCCTGGCCGCGGTGGCCCGGCCCGCCGTGGCCTCTCACCTGCGGGGCTGCCGCGGCGCTGCAGAGAGACGCGCCAGGCGGCGGCTGCGGCCGCCGGTTGAGGAGCCGGGGCGCCCGGGCCGCGGGCCCTGCCCCGCGCCCGCCCGCCGGCATGAGCGTCGGGGCGGCGAGCCGAGGCCGAGCGGGCGCCGCCACCGCCGTCTCCCGGCGGGAGGTCGGGGCCTTGCTGCAGCGGCGGCCGTTAGAGTCCTGCCCAGTGCGTCCCGCTCCCTCTTCAGTTCATAAACTTGGGTCTTCGTCTCTTAACGTTGTTCAGTTTCGCATGTAGCGGTGTACTGCCTGGAGAACAAATACCTTTTCTTGGGTTTTAAATCTGTCTCCTCGTTATTTTATTAGATGCCTGTATTTTGCTATTTGTTGTCATACAAGTGTGATTCATCACAAAGTCCTCCCTAAAAATCTTGACGTTCACAGGTTTCTCTCATACCTCCTTTTGTTGTTTGTGTTCCAAGTTGAAAATGCTGATTCTGATTTCACCATGTGCCTCTTGTCATCCTTCTTGCTCTTTTCTTTAGGCCTTTCCTATATGCCTTTTTTCTGAGAACACATCTGTATGCAAGATGCAGGCATGCAGTAGATTTATGGTGCTTCGTAACTTTGCCTAGCTTATCCTGCATGTTTTTCCTCGTAATTCCTGTTTGCTTTTTTGATCACTGCAGCAAGCGTAGAGCTGAGATATGTAAAACTAAATGTGAACTGGTCTTAGGCAGGGACTGGTCTTTCCACCTTCCCACGCATGCTACCCCTTCAAATACACATTTGGACCGAGGCCTTCCAGGATCTTTCTAGCCTGTGGGGCTAAAGAGGAGGGCAGGAGAAAGAGCCACCCACCAGAACAGCACAGCCCTATTGTGGAGGGGAGAGCAACGACTGGGGGCACAGCACGTTGGAAATGGCCTTCAGCTGAAGGTTTGCAGTCTGGTGTTTTGCTTTAAGACCGAACTGACAGTGCAGAGACTAAATGACTTCGGATACCAAAACACTTTAATCATAGATGTGTGTGTTTTTTGTGAATTATGTGACTTCCCTGTTTGGTGGGAGAGAGGTCACATTTCAGGAGGAAAGTCAGGCCAGTCAGTGTAGTGGTTCCTTGCACAACCTCCCTGCTCTCCAAGAGAGGGGACCTGATCCAGGGGAAACGCTGGGTGGATTACTGTAGTGGTTCTCGCTGTGCTTTGTGTCATCCTGGTGCAGGACTGTGGGGTCCCCTGGGGTCTCTCGCTTGCTCCTGAAGTCTTTGCTTACGTCACTCCAGTTATAGAATTGGGTAGAGGATATTTGCTGTAGCTCTTTTGGCTATTCAGCTTCACTCAGGCCTCTAACAGACAGCTTTCCCTGTCACTCATGATCTGCTTCTCTGGAAGGTTGTCTGCAGTTCCCAACTTTCACAGTGATAAATACGTTGTTTTCTCTCCTGGTACTCCTCTGTTCTTATAACTAAGCTTTCTCCTTATCCTACTGGGCTAACTGAATTTCATATACTTACACTATTGCCAACCAGGCCCAACCCCTACTAGCTGCCACCTCTGGGTTGACCAATCCCACTTGCCTTCAGCAAAGCCCTGAGCTGATATTTTCAGTGATCTACACTGATGCCAAAATATCTTTCCAAACTGACAGTGGTCAATTTTAAAGTTCATTTTTGTTTATGGATACTTATCTTTTCCCCTTTGTATTTATTGACATTGAATTCCTATATTTGAGGAGCTTGAATAATTCTTTGTTGTTGCATGTTTTTTCACCTCACACCCAGTGTTTACCCAGTTTGCTAGGTTATTATGGATGTGTTGAGCCTAGCACAGCCCAACACAGCCCCGGAACACAAATATATTCCCTCTCCTTTGGTTCCTGGAACAAATATACTTTGCCTGGTGTTTTGCTGAGGCTGAATGGGTGGAGAAAAGGAGTGGAGGAGAAAAGGGTCAGGTAGGTGTTCAGGCAAGGTGCACATTGTGAGTTCAGGCCTGGTCCCTGACAGCTAGAGAATTCCAGCCTGCTACAGGTTTGTTTTCTCACATGGTAACTTTTTACCTAACCTCTTTTTTGGATGGGGGAAGGGTGAGTTTTACTGCCTTGGTGCTTCCTGCTGTACCCTTCTTTATGCTTGTCACTCTTATCCTCTGCAGAGCTGTAGGGAAGACCTGCTTGCTGATCAGTTACACCACAAATGCCTTTCCTGGAGAATACATCCCCACCGTGTGAGTAATGGCCTTGGGCTTCAGTTGCTTTTTGCTCTGTATGCACATGTGTGTATAAGTTGATTTTGTAGGTGAGGAGAAGGCTGTCCCAAATTGGACTGTGAACTTCACACACGAGCAGATGCCGGTGGGTATGGCTGTGTGTGTGAGGAGGGCAGACTATCCCCACCAGAGCTGTGTTGCGTTGTCCTCTCCTGATTCACTGCCTCCTTGGATTTTGTATAAAGAGATGTGTGGGTCACAAGAAGATTGTCACTCATGGAGACTCTTCCTCGGCAGGTTTGATAACTACTCTGCCAATGTCATGGTGGATGGAAAGCCAGTGAACCTAGGCCTCTGGGATACAGCAGGGCAGGAAGATTATGACCGACTGCGGCCTCTTTCCTATCCACAGACGGTGAGTGCTGGGCTTGGACTGACTTGTAACTGCTGCCTCTTGGGGACAGGGAGGCTCCCAAGGACAGCCAGCCTTCTTTCCTTTGAGGAAAGGCTAAGTTCCTGCAGCTGCAGCCATTATTCTGGTTGTTTAAGAAGTATCACATCTGCATTTCTCAGGGATTGTCCTATTCTAGTCCCTGCTTTGTAACGGTGTTTGAACAGTTATGCGTACCATAGGAAGGCTCAAGTGAAAGGAATGACGTGGGGCTGCTGTGCAGCTGAGCCACGTTCCATCTTCCCATTCTCTCTCAGTGGCACAGCTCACTGTTGGGCTGCACTAGCAGTGATTCCCTGGCTGTAGCAATTCCTACGTGGCCCCCCCTACCAGGGGTGAAGCCCATAGCACTGTTAAGGTCTTTGTGGCTGCAAGCTCTTAACATGCAGAGCCCAGTATTGTAAAAGAAGATGAAGTCATACACTCAAAAGTCAATTCCTTCCTTCTCTGAATTAGTTGAGCACCCTTAATGGGAAAAATTTCTTACAGCCACAGTCCTGGCTTGTGGGAGGAGGTTGTCCTCTATAAGGCTCCCTCTCCACCCTCCCTCCATTATCTCTAGCTGTTTCTTTCTACACAGCTGACCCTCTTGTTTCCACACAGGATGTTTTCTTGATCTGCTTCTCCCTTGTGAGTCCAGCCTCCTTTGAGAATGTCAGAGCCAAGGTAAAGTATTCTCCTTCTGGGTGAAACAGTGGAAGAGAGGAAACAGTGAAGGCCCCTGCCCTGCCCAGCAGCACACCTACAAGCCCAAAATTTCTAGCAGTCATGTTTTGATAAGGGAAGGTCATAGTCTGCAGAGTCATAGAGGGGCCTACTGTTTATTCATGACTTCTTTGGCTAAGTTTTTGCCTTTTTGAATCTGCATCTTGAAGAAGACAAGGGATGTCCTAGAAGCTAAAATGCAGTTAAGGGAAGCCCTGTGTGCTGAGTTGGCTGGCAGTGTCTGTCATGAGTCCATGTCTCAGTGCCTTCATTATTACGTCTGCACCAATCTCTTTCTGCAAAGCATATTCAGAACAGTAGGCAGAAGTATCCTGTTCAGGTGTTGCCACCATGTCAGATAGTAGTAAGAACCTTCTTCCTAATAGTTAAATGCATCCTTATGGTTGCCATCTACTGCTACAGCTACTTTTCTTACAATGTCACTCTGTTTCAGTGGTACCCTGAGGTCCGACACCATTGCCCAAATACACCTATCATCCTGGTGGGCACCAAGCTGGACTTGAGGGATGATAAGGACACCATTGAAAGGTTACGCGATAAGAAACTGGCCCCCATCACCTACCCCCAAGGTTTGGCCATGGCTCGGGAGATTGGTGAGTCTCAAGTGCTGACAGATCTCCGTGGCATTGAGCTTTTTATTTTGGAGTGGGTGAGGGACAGTATGTCCTGGTAGGACTGGAGTGGTTGAGCTGGAGCTCTCTTTCCCCTAGGGTCGGTAAAGTACCTCGAGTGCTCTGCCCTGACGCAGCGGGGCTTGAAGACGGTGTTTGATGAAGCCATCCGGGCTGTGCTCTGCCCACCGCCCGTGAAGAAGCCCGGCAAAAAGTGTACCGTGTTTTGAGGGCTGTGGCCTAGGTGCTGGCTCAGCATGTTGTTGTCCTCTGACAGATTGCATATTAGCTGGGTGTTTCTGGAGGGGGCTGGGATGTGTAGGGCCCTTCATCATGTATGAAGTCAGTGTTTTTTAAATGTCTCTTTGATTTAACGTCAGTGTTGATGTGAAGGGGCAGTGGGGGCAGGAGACTAGCTGGGGGCTGTACAGCCCCCAGGGGAGGTACAATGGGGAAGACAAGGTAGCTCCTTGGGGCAACAAGCTGTTTTGGCTCTCCTGAACTCCAAACTTAAAGGGCTGAGACATCCATCCTGTCCTGGAAACACCTGGTTTCAACTTGCAGGTGAAACAGGTGGTAAAGATCCTTGTGGAGTGGGGAGGGAGCTGATCCGAAAGGTGCTGAATGACAAGAGTAGCTGGGAGAGTGGTCAGGTCTCCTTGCCCAGCCTACCGTGGCTAACAGTTAACAAATTGGTGCTCTAGCAGATACATGCCTGAGACTGTTAAAGAAATCATAACCAGCCCTGGAAGGGGTGGAAGTAAATGAGTTATGAAGATGAAGAACTAATCATTAGGTGCTTTATTGGGTACTAGCCAAACTCAGTGAGTGAAACAGCTCTGTGCAATCAATGTATTTGCCTTTTTGAGTGCGCACAGCCTAGGACAGCGTGGTGCTGCTCCTCCCCCCCATCAGTCTTTAGCAGGGCCTCCCCCCCCTCCCCCCCAAATCCAGTCTCTGCAGAGCAGGGCTGTGGTTGTTGCCTCTGTTTTGTTTTTTTCTACTAAAGACAGAAAAGGAAGCAATGAGGAGTCTGCTAACTTCTTCTTTCCCTTCCCACTGAAAGTGCAGGTGGGCTTTATGGATTTGGGTGGAACAGGGAGAGCTTCTGAAGGGTTGTGGGGGGGGAATAGGGTTGGAAGAAAGACAGGTCCAATTTCTAATCATCATGTAGAGTGACAAGATAAAACCTTATTTGGTGCAATAAACATTCTCCATGACAGCGTACGTGAGCTTTATTATATAAACAGCCTTCTAAAGGTAATTTTCTGCCTCACTTCTCATACAGGTTCCAGCCCTGCTGCCCCTCTTCTCCAGCAAGACTGGGTCTGTGTCACTGTTTTCTGTCCAGTTTACATCTATGCAGTACTAGTATGAAAATTAAGGCCAGGTGTGAAATGCAGGTATCATCTTAGGAGACAAGAAATCCCCCATCAACCATCAGTGAGCTGCCAGTTGTCATAGCACTCTTATCACTCAGCAGGAAGAGAATGCTGTTCACCACATCATCCACCTCTGGAATCAAACACAGAGAACACCTGATGCACCCCTCAAATTGTATTACAAAAACAAGCATCCCAAGAGGTATGTCTTTGACCTCCACATGTAATTGGAGCAGGGAGATATCCTGGGCCCCAAACTGTGCTTGATGCAGTATACAGGATGGTGTGGCTGAGAGCTGGGCATCAAAAAGTCCTTGTTGTGATTACATGATACTTAGTTCACAGCAAGCACCTATGCTCCCCTCCCGCTCACATTTATGGACAATAGAGTAAGTGCATTTCACTTCTAAGATGAGAAGGCCGTAGAAGAGGGGAGATAAGGTTGATTGTTGCCCATTTGATTCTTATCAAATGCTTCAGGAATTCAACCACAGCCATTCAGCAGAGTTGTGACTTTGTCCACAAAAGTAGCAAGGTACCTATGGCTGTGATGTCAGTTAGAGGGAAGGCTTGGATAACAACAAAAGAGCCCAGCCTGGCAACAAATCTACACCACTGACCTGCAAACTTCCCCAGTGGAATCCGATTAATCATGGCAGCAGATTTCTGAGGGTCGCTCCAGTTAATTCTCCCCATGTCGGTCATAACCACTGTGGGGTTCACAGTGTTCACCCTAATCTGGGACCAAGAGCAACAAACAATCAAACCGGACTGCTCTGAGAGGAAATGCTCAGGTTCAGCTTTCAGACTTTTCTTTCTCTCAGAAGAATCCTACCTTGTGGGGTCCCAGTTCCATTGCCATTACCTTGCTCAGCATATCCAAAGCACTTTTTGTGGAACCTTGAAGAGAAGGGAAAAACAGGGCATTTAAGTGCATAGCACTTGGTCTGGACCACGCAGGAGTATTCTACCGCCCAGAACTGGCAGCCAGCACCTTGGTGGCTGTGGGTCTCCAGTCAAAAATGAGAGGGGCGCTGCTAAAGCTAGACATACTTACAGTAAACAGCATGATCCCGCAGAGCACGCTGAGATGCCTGGCTGGAAACATTTACAATAGCACCTGGCACCCCCTGTGCAATCATCTGCCGAGCAACAATCTGGGAGGAGGGAGGGGAGGAAAAAAAAAAAAAAAAAGGATGCCAGAATCTTAACAGGAGAAATCATTATTTCATTCAGTAGGAATCTTGCTGGGCTATTATGGTAACCAAAAGAGCAAAAACATCCAGAGGAAGTAAGTACTCACTGCCTCCCACTTACAAGAGTTGAGAGTCAAAGCAGGAGAGTGAAGGGGCTGTATGTGCAAGTTGTCAGGTTAACTTTGGATTGCAGTCCCTTTAGCCCCCACAGCAGACACTTATCTCCACTATGCAGAACAACTTAGTCACTACTGTTCACAGAGACAACTGCAGTGACAATTCTTCCTCACCTGGGAAACATGAAGCACAGCCCGAAGATTCACATCAAGAGACCTAGAAATAAATCAAATTTAAAAGTTACAAAGTGGTTGCAGTCCAGGTCAGAGAGAAGGAGCTTTGGGAGGCAGCAGAGGACAAGTGCTGCTGGTATCCTGGAAGCACTGGTGGTACTCTGGGACACGGACAGAAATGCTAGCTGACTGACTAGCGAGAAGGATTAGGCATGCTTTCAGCACTAAACCGTTCACTGGATGTAAACTATTCAGCGTGCAGGGGGAGGTGCACTCGTGCCTTGTCACATTTCTAGCAGGACTCTGAGCTTTAGCAGACTAACGTAGTTCCTCTATTAAAGTTTAAACAGTGAGCCCTGGGCCTCAGCCAGTGACTTCTTAGCTCAATCAAACCCTTCACAAGGCTTTAAAATAGCAAATCTACTGTAAGATGGGTAGCAGCAGCTTTTCTTCTATTTGCCACATAGTCCTTCCTTGGTCAGATTTTTATCTGCTAGTTCTGCAGAATGGTCTTAGTAGAATCCATGCATTTTAAATTCTAGTCACAAATGAATCCTTTATTATAAGTCCACAATAGCCATTTTTAATGTAGGGACAAAGCATGACCCATCTTCTCAGAAGGAAGTAGACTCACCATATCCTGTATTCTAAAGCTTACCCCCAACTGGAACTATGGATCTTTTGAGAAAAAAAAAAAAAAAAAAGTCATGTTATTGCAGTAAGCAAATTTCCCATCCTGACGGTTTTATACTCTCTTACCTGGCTTTGTCGTCTCTATATTGGAATTGTCTTATTGACAACTCTGCCTTTCGATTTAGCAGAGACTAAGTCGGAGCTAGACTGGAAGCTCTGAGCTTGACTAACAGCAAAAGGCACTCTTCTCTCCCGTGTAGGCTGGATGGTGCTGCACACCACCATCGAAGAGGGCAAACTGCAGGTTCTGGCTACTCAGTAACAGTGTGGATAGTGTCAGAGCTTTACTTGGTTTCCTTTTGATGTTTACAGGGTGAAAGGTGGTTATGTAAAGTATTACAACACAGTAAAGAAAGCAGGCAGAAGCAGTAACAACAAACCATTGAGAAAGTGAACATGAGGCATTTCTAAAAGAGTGTGTGTCAGCCTGCCTGGTGCCAGTGCACCAGCTGCTTCCTGCAATAAGGGACACCGATTTCTGGAAAGCTTTGCCACAACGTTTGACATTTGCAGTTTCTGCGAAGACTTAGCAGGCAGCACCTCTGCACCACGGGCCCGGTGCACAGCCCAGGGCCGTGCGGGGAGGCCGAGGCCGAGGCACTCACCGCTCCAGGGCCGCCCGCGTCACCTCCAGGAAGGGCTGCAGCACCGCCACGGCCGCGTTGTTCACCAGCAGCTCGAAGGGTCCCGCCGCGCCCACCGCCGCCTCCGTGGCGTCCCAGTCGGCCAGGTCCAGGCACAGGGGCTCGATGCCAGGGCACTGCAGCGAGGGCGGACTCCGTGGGTCGGGGGGCCCGCGGGGCCCCGGCTCAGGGTTATCCCGGGCGGGAGGGGCTGTCCCGAGGCACGGGAAGGCGGTTCGGGGGGGGGGGGGGGGGCGAGGAGGGACGGCCGGTACCTCTCGCGCCAGGCTCTCCAGGTCCGCCGCGGTGCGGCTCAGCGCGGTCACGCGGGCCCCGGCCTTGCTCAGCGCCACGGCCACGGCGCGCCCGATCCCTGCGGGGAGACGGCATCGGCGTCAGCCCCGGCCCCGGCCCCAGGCCCCCGCCCGGCCCCCACCCCGCCGCCCGGCCACCTTTGCCGGCCCCAGTCACCAGCGCCCGGCGGCCGCGGAAGCCCAGATGCGGTTCCATCCTGCGGGCGGACTGCGGCGTGGGCGGGCCCGCCAGCCCGGGGCCGGGCGGGGCCCGTGAGCGGAGCTGCCCGATAGGGCCGGGGGCGGACAGCGGACTCGGCCCCGCGCTGGCGCCGCACGGCCCCTCCCGCTTCCCCGGCCGGGGATGGAGCCCTGGCGGTGTGGGCCGCAGGCCCCGGGCGCTGCTCAACGCTCTGCCCTGCGACAGGCCGCCTCTCAGCCACGGCACCTGCACGGACAGCAGAAGGCAGGCCCGCCCTGCTGCGGCGCCTGGCCCCCCCCGAGAGGACGCAGCAAGAGACGGGCATGCAGAGATGAATTTTCTTGCTAAAGTAGCATAGCTCACTTGATAGACCACAGAAAAACAGGCTTTTTACCAGACGATGAAAAGACCTGCCCTCTCTGCCCACTTGAAGCTGCTGATTAAGTTTGTAGGCAGCCCTAGTCTAATAGTCATTGCCTAGAAAATCAGCTGCAAGTGTACACGAGGAGTAGTGTACAGTTGTACGAAGTGTACTGCAAGTGTACTAAGGACCTAGGCATACAGGATTTCTCACGCACAACAGCAGTATGCTGGAAGGTACCACTGAAAAACAGGCTAGGGATAGTTAAGGTCATAGATCAGCTACTTGCACCAGTTTACTTCCAATGACAGCATGGCAGATTCACAAACCTGGCACTGGGTAACAGCAGAGCAGCACAATTATGCATCCTATTAACAGGTCTGTCTGTAATACTACCCAATTCAGACATTGCTTTCTGAGGACTCTTACATTTAAGAGCTCCTGTAACATATTTAGTAAGTGCAGAAACAGAATAGGAAAGTGCTGAGACAAGTTTACAACAATTAACTTTTTCCTTATTTCAATTATTTTACTTTGATAATTATCATCGGCAAGGATTTTCCTCATCCATATTTGTTCCTCTGCACATCCAAGTCATCTAACTCATAGGCTTTCTTTGGCCATTTGGCATCACAAGAGCCTGACAGGAGGCTGTTGTTTCTGGATTACAGGGTACAGAGAATGTGTCAAGAAACATGACAAAACACAGCCTTTGACATATTTAAATATTTATTTTGTAGAATCACTTTACATATGAGACAGTAGTTTGATTAAAAAGCTGCATCCTGATATATCCACACAGGCTACTGTATTGTCAATACAAGAAACCTTAAAAGAACCTTGAACACATGCAGGAGAATGTGGTCCTTTTTCAGTTTAACGAACACCCTACCAGCATAGAGCATGCTGCCTCTTTGGCACACCTAGCTCAGGGCGACGAGTGACTACAGTGTGAAACCCTACTACTCTCTTTCGCTGCCATCCATATGAAGTGTTGTCATTTCTGAACTGCAGTTTACCACATAGTCACTACCCAGTCCATGCTGTCTGTGATATCTTACAAGAGGCTGCTACCAATGGAAGAAGAACAGCTCCAACAGAAGAGTTCAGAATCAGTGTTTGAAGACAAAAATCTCAGGACCTCATGAAGTTTCACAGCTTTCTGCTACAGGAGATTGAAAACAAGAACCTAACAGTGGAGGGTTTTTTGTTTGTTTAAAAAAAAAAAAAAGTTTTTATATAGATACCAGGAATCTCCAGAGCTATTATGACAAATCATTAAACCACAGGACACCTCAGTTCTAGTGAGCAGAAGACCTAATAAAGGGGTAGAACATACTGCAACCTACTATTCCACAAGTCCTCCTTGGTTTTCTGTAACAGGCTGTCAGTGTTACAGGTGTACCTGTTATGGAAACAGCCACTGTGCTAGCAGGACTTTGATCCAATTCCCTGCAGCATTCTTATTCCCGTATCTCACGGTCACCTTAGAAGTCATGAAGGAAAGGAGAAATTTAAGAATGAGCTGCAGGACTGTAGCAAGTCGCAGTCAGCTCGTTTGCTCCTCAGTGGAATTAATTAAAATCATGCAGAGAGGACAATGTACCCAGGTAAATGCTGAAAGGTTTGTGTTAAAAATAGAGTGCAGGGAACAGCATATTTCAGGAGGCTGACACCTCTGCTAAGTTTTATACTTGAATACACTGCAGGCGTTTGCCTCCATTATACCACTTTTCAAATGGCAGGAAGTTAAGCAACTAGGTGAAGTCCATAGTACAGCTGTTTAGAAATCTGAAACTTTTGCTTGGTCCACATTCTAGCTGGTCCTCATAGTTCCAGATCATACAATATCATTCTATTATTCTCCCCTTAATTCAGCCTCTAGCACTAAACCAGCAAGTATTTTCTGAAGAGTTTGTGACAGTAAAGAGTGGTTTTGCAAAGTCATTTTTTATGCTGTTCTTCATGTCAGGTAGGGATTGTATATGGCCAAAGTTTGGGCTAACAGAAGAGTAAGCATATGGAGCCTCATTTCTTCCACTTTCAAAACTAAGCTTACTTTATTTAAAAAGCAGCAGTAGGTGATACTGCTACAGCATTGAACTTCTGCCTTCATGTGAGCGTGCAGTCTCTTTTTAGTGATTGCATGAATTATTGAAACATTAAGAAGTAGAGTAAAAACAAACACTGATCTAGACCTTAAAGTAATCAAAATATTATCTGAAGCAGCTGAAGTAGAGTAACCACAGTCATACAATTAAAGGTCCTCAAATGATACCATCAAAAACTTCCTCAGGGCATTACAGCCATCTAGCATTCCTCCTCCCTCACAGACAGTGAAAGATACAGCACAGCTTCAGAAACAGGGCATGTTTCATCAGCCAGTGAGCATGCTCTAGCTCATACAACCTGCTGTGGGCAAAGCAGGAGAAATGATTACCATCTAAGTCTGGCAAATACTTTTTCAGTATCAAATATCAAGGGAATAGTCTTGGACCTGGCAGACCACCATCATAATCAACAACCATTGCAATTCAACTGGTAAGAGAGCCAAGTCTGACAATCACCTCCATGGGAGGTACACGTGGACTATGGGGGGGACAATGTGCACTGTAAGCAATTCTTATCCAGTCCTGAGTAAGCTTACCCTTACACAGGGTTTTCCCATGACAAAGGCTTTCAGCCTTCTTTACCCTAGTGATTCCAGGATTTCTGGTGTTTATGAACAGACCCAGTTCCAGCCCACAGGTGGGGTTTTAATATGGCAGGCCACAGAAGCTCTTAAATAATCCTGTTCCCAAGAAAGATGAGTGAAAACTTCCCCTCTCTTGTCACCATGGGGACTACAGTCTGCTATAGCACTCCAGCTTCAAGACAATGGCCTCTAAAAGCCCCTAACAGTAGTAAGAATGCTATCAGTCCAAGTACCGCGTTTGTCCAGGCACAGATTCACATGACATCAGATGAAAGTGTAAAGTGACTCATACACATGTACAAGTAGTCGTTATACAAAGAGCCACTGGACAAAAGAACAAGGATTCTTCTTGGAATGTCCCAGGCTGCAGCTGAACAGACCACACACCTTCTTGCTTTTGTAAACAGAGTGTCTACCTCCTTTGTAGATACCTCTGGTTGTCTCCCAGAAGAAGAAAAAAACCAACCCAAACCAGAAAAGTCCACCACAACTCCCGTTTTAAGAAAACTAGGTAAAATACAGGTGTCAACAACTGGTCAAGAATTATGACATCTTCTTAGCAGGGCACCAAATAGTGTCAGGATAGAGCAGACAATGGACAGATTTAAATCTATGAAGAAAAAAAGGAAAATATTAGATTGGAATTCTCCATACAGGGAACATACTGGCATTGGATGTGCAGCAGTCTAACAGAGCAGAGAAGGTGGGGCTACCTGCCTGTGGCACAGTGACAAGAGCTGACATGAGAAAATAACCTGATTAGTGGGTTTGACCATCTTACAGTTGATAAACATTAAGAAGGTAGGGAGATCTTCTTGTGGAAGTGGACACTCACCGGGTTGGATCTTGCTGAAGGCCAAACACTCCTCCCACGCTCACAACATTGTGTTTGTTCTCAGGGTCCCCATAACTTAGGGTTACCTGTAAAAGCAAATAAATATTCAGAAATTGTAACACTAATGCAGAAAAACAGAGCAGGGATAGCAGGATTATTAATGAGGTATGAAGAAAGACTCCAAGGATCCTGTCTGATCTTAATGGTGGATTACATTTGAAAAACAGTGGTTGGTTTTGACATAAGCAATATTGGCACTGAATGGTAGCTATCAAATGGACCACTGCTCATCTAAAGGCAGAGCGGGAGAATAAACAAAGGAGCTGAAAGTTGCATTGCCCTGAAGGACAAGATGAGATACAATTCTAAGCTTTGCAAGGGCATCAATCCTGCTAATCTCTGTACCTTCACTAAATAACATATGTTCATCCTTACCAGACATTGCCTGAAGTCTGCAATAGTACAGTCTTAGCACAGAGGGAAAACAGAAACATTTGGATGTTAAATGGCATGGACAGGGCTGCTGTGTGACAAACGTGGCAACAAAATTTACATCTCTGGAACTCCAATTCAGTGCTATTCTTCCACACAAGCACTGTATTAAGAAGTTTTCAGGTGCCAGGTACAAGACAACTTATATTTTCTTTCTAATTGTAGACTTCCTGGATTTTGGGTTAGCTGTTACAAGTCTCAGGGAAACAATGATCACCAACAAAAGGCTGTATTCAGCCTACAGTTAAATTCATTAACATGAAAGAGATTACATCACACTGGAATTTGGCCCCAAGTGTACATTTCTGCTGCCTAATACAATTGCCAGGAAAATATAACCAAGCAGTTTGTAGGGGCAAAACTGCTCTCTTGTTTTTTTTCATAGTGCCGAACAGCAAGAGGCAGACAAAGCTTCTGGATAGCCTGATAGCTCCATCTACTGCCCATGAGTAAAAAGGTATCCCAGCAATTAAAAAACTACTTGATTTTTCCTAATAAACATTAAGTTTCTTGAGATTCAGACAAGTTATTCTTAAAAATGATCAAATGTTTAACTGTGTCTTAGTTATTGAAGATGTACTTGCTATAGCTGCAACACTAGTCTTTTTGAACAGCACGAATTAAGGCCGAGACTTTTAGGCAAAGACAGAAATACTTTCTTACATGGCAAGCAAACTAAATATTGCCTTCCTTCTACACTTGCTGCTACTGTGACTCATGGAAAGTCAGTTTAGGAGGACATGGGGAACACCATATTTAGGCTTAATGTAGCAGAATGGGTCCCCAAAGGAAGGGACTGCTATATGACCTAATTGGCTAAGGTGAAAGTATGTTTTTTACCTAAATGAAGGAATTGTACAGAACACAGCGCTGAGCGAGTCTGTAGATATCCTTCTTTGCTGAAGAGAGCTAAGTCTATGGAGAGTATTCTTTCTGATCAGACTGAGGTGTAAGTATAAGAACAGGACACAAGGCTTAGCCCTACCTGCTGCAGCACAGACTCGCCTTGTAGTCTCTGCAGATTTTCCAGATGGGAATGGAACAATGGGCTGTGCAGCAGCTTTACCTCCAGCAGCCCTTCAATGATGTAGCCAATAGTGCAGTCATCAGGAAGACGCACTCTTTCTGCGGTACTGATGAAATTACCCAGGCTGTGAGACAGAACATAGGAGACAAGATGAAATATGCTTTAAAGCCTACCAACCACATAGTGATGGAGCTCAGTTAGGAATGGTGTTTACCTGGCCCAGGGACTCATCTTCAGGGCAAGACCTCTGCTGATACAGAACCCTGCTCCACCTGTGGCAAACCAGAATTTCACGGTTGTTTTCTGAAGAGCAACAAGAAAAACACACAGTAGTTAAGCAATAATCAGCTTTTTCCATTTGGCTGGGTAAGGAAGGGAACTTGTGGTTCTATTGGATATCACATACTGCACTTGAGTCAAAACAAGACTACAGATTAATTCCTATTTCTTTAGGCTGCTGAAAGTCCAGCTAGCTGTTCTACCAAATGAAACTCAGTCCTGGAACCAACAGCGGGTGAACCATCAAGATAGCACAACTGAGGTAGCACACATGAAATGGGAAACTACAGTCCCACTCCCACCTAATTCCATCTGTCCCCTGCTCATTCTAGCCAAGTGTCACAGCCAGCTCAGTGTTCCTGAGGAAATCAAAGGTGGTCCATTAGTCACTTGGCTCCATGTCCAAGGAGACTATTTTGTTGTGCAGCCTTCCCTAACAGGCTGCTTTGTAAGTGACTTTCTGGCCAGTGGATTGATTTATCTTTAGGCCTGTCAGTATACACAACCTGGTGAGGGCTTGTCCTTTAGCGCATGTATCTTGTGACTGAGATATGTTTGCTTCCGCTTCTTGGAAGCCTAGTAACCATTCAGTATTGGAAATGCCTTATGTACCCAGAGAGCCTTTGTCACCCATCTGAGGCTGGTTCAAGATGATGACAAATGTGATACTGCTCTCAAACAAAAAAGACCCAAACCCCAACATGCTTAAAACAAGGAGCACTGCCCCCAAAACTACTAAAGGAAGAGTCAAGGTGGGGAGGTCCTACTCACCTCATGAAGGAGACCAACATACATGAGTAAAGGAAGAGAAAGACATCCACCCAGGAGACAAACTCTATTGTACATACGCATATGAGATCAGATTGAAGGTTCATTTAACCCAGCACTCCGTTTCTGAAAGTGACCAGTGCCAGGTTCATTCCTTGCAGATTAAATCACTTGTTTTTATGGGGGAATCCTAAGAACTCTCAAGGTTTTAAAACCTTAGAAGGTCAGGATGTCTCTCAGACTAACTGCAAAGTTTGCTTACTGATCCATCACTTTGGACATGGTCAGCTGCTTCAATGGGATGATCCAGACTCGGTCGCCCCACATAGACATCCTGGCTGTGTGAAAAGGCAGATAAGAGACGCAGTAGAGTCCGAGGGTTCACATAGTTGTCATCGTCCACATGGCAAAACCATCTTCAAACAAAACAAAATAAGAAAGTTACTGCAGAGCAGTGACAAAGAAATGAGTTACAAGTTTAGAGCTGAGTCTTAGTCTTTCAGGCTTGGAGCAGAAAGCATTTTCCATCGTCCTGAATTACAGAATTTGGAAGCTGAAGGCACCCACAGATCCTAACTCTGGAAAGAGGCTGAAATTAATAACCCCCTTTAGATTATCATCCTTTCCACCTTTCAGATGATGCTTGTTTATAACCACTGTTTCATGCTGTGCTCCCTTCCCCCCTACGCTCATCACCACGTTTTAGCTAATACTGCACTCCTTACTGGAACGGAGAAGGTTACTCAAGTTTCCTGTGAGCACAGAACTGAAAGAAACAAAGTCAATCAGAACAATGTGTTTCACCTACTTTTGCCCAGATTCCAGAAATTTATCATATTCCACAGACATCTTGCAGCAGAGAGCTTGCCGGGTATGGACAGCAGAACAGTTGGTGTTGATCATATGATCCCCTAGAAAAATAAAGATCATCCCTTTCAGGTTTGAGAAGCATGTGTAGTCAAAAAAAACTACAAAAGAAGTCCACATTTGGCACTAATACTGTACATCTGAAGTGCATATGGTGCACACATGGACAGTAAACTGCAGGACAGGCAGGGCTCATGGGTTATGCATATGGCATGCAAGTTGTAGAGTACATAGAAATGTGAGTGTAGGGTATATAAATAGTGCCATGAGACTGTATACAAAGGAAATACCTAATATAACTTTGGACCAGATAGACTTAAGCTTACTAACAGGAAGTAAGGGAGTGTAAAGGCGAACCCAGTATTCAGGAAGTTCCAGGCATCTTGTCCAGGTGGCAAGTAGGAACAGCATATTCTCCTGTCAAAGGAGAAGTTTTCTCCATTTTCTCCATCTTAACTACCCTAATTGCTTGCAGAGCATGAAATAAGGACTTCTAGGTAAAGTATGACAAACAAAACTCATTTGTAACAGTCAGCATGCACCTATGCTGCACAGCTTACCTGCTTTCAGGCGTAGCTCCCGATCCTCCCAGTCTGTGAATATAAACGTCTGTGGGAGACAGAAATAGCACATCCACATTTGAGAATTTCAGAAACTAATTTCAACTTTGCTCAGTTACAGTCAGAATTCTAAATGCTTTGTCTTGTCAGTTTATTTCACAGTAGCAATTGGAAGTGGGGTGGGGAACAGTGGTGGAGAGAACCTCAGCAGCTTCAGCCCTTGACTTATTTGATACTTTTTTACATCACAAACCAGAAGAGTATCATTTCAGTAAAGCATCCAAGATTTTACTCTCCTTGTCTCAGGGTACAGACAACCAATTTCCAGATAGGAATGACCATCTTTTTGGTAGTACCTCCCTCTGCAATTTCACCTACTCTCTCTGGCTAGGAGTAATCCACAGCTGTTAGGCAAGCTAAAAGGAAAGAAAGAAAGTCAGGGTGGAAGGTGCCAGGTGGTAACACTGTCTTGTCCCAACTGCTGGGCAAAATTGCATTAATATGCTTCAATGGACTAAAATTCCCAATCAAGGGAACAAGTTCTACATTGTTCTATGGAAGAGCCTAAGTCGCTGAACTACTTAGTTCAAAGTATCAGCCTAGAAGCATCAGCACAAAGGGATCTTTCACTATCATGTAGTATTTTCCACAGTCATACAAAAGTCAGCAAACTGTTTCTGCTTGGACCATGGATCCCAGATCGCAAATAACTAGCTTAATCAAAAAGGAACTCTTTGGAGGTCAACGCAGAGGAACTCTTTAAAATCGGACGACCTTCCTCAGTCTTACAAGGAAAGATGTTTTTAACACACGCAAGGAAAAACTCTGTGAGAAAGCGCAGTGGCTGAGCAGGGAAGCGGAGGGACGAGGCTGCTGGCCGCTCGCCCCAGCCCGCTGGGGAAGCCTCACCTGTCCCCTCGCCTGAGAGATCCAGGTTTGGAGGAGCAAGTCCAGCCGGCTCTTGTGGTACTTCCTCGTGGTCTTCACCGCGATGAAGATATCCTTCAGCTCCAGGCTCTCCCTGGCCGAGCCCCCGGCAGGCCCAAGGCGGCCCTTCCGCGCAGGCTGCGGGCTGCCGGCGAGGCCCCCGCCCCGGCCGCCCGCCCCGGCCCCGCCGCCCGGCTCCCCGCGAGAGCCCGCCCGCGTGCCGGGCACGCCGCTCTCCCCGGGGCCCGCCTGCTGCGGCGGGGGCCCGCTAGGCCCGGCGGCGGGCGGCGGGCGACGGCGGGGCGCGGCGGGGGGCTGCCCCCGCGGCAGCAGGAGGAGGAGGAGGGCGGCGGCGCTGACGGACAGCAGGAAGCAGGCCTTGCGGAGCCCCAGGCAGGAGCCGCTCATGCTTCAGCCCCGCGGGCCCCCGCGGCGCTGCGCGGCCGCCTCATGGCCCCGCGGCCGGGCGGCAGCTCCGGGCGGGCCGGCGCCGTGAGCCCCACGGCCGGTCACACCACACACACAAACCCCCGCCCCGCCGCCGGCCTCCGGCCAGGCAGCCACAGCCCTCGCAGGGGAGCGCCCGGGCACCCCAGGCCGCGCTGACCCGCGGGGAAGGCCGCCCCAGGCAGTATGACCTGGCGAGCGCGGCCGGGCACCAGCGGGCGACGGGAGCCCCGCGCAGTCCCGCCCCGCCCGTACCGCCGCCCGGTGCGCCGGCGGGAGAGGCGAGGCGGGCAGCGGCCCCTTTAAGGGCTTCACCTGTCGGATGCGGTCTGGCGGTGCCGCGCGACCCGGAAGTGGAAGCCGCGCCGGAGGGAGAGGCGGGGAGGTCAGCCGGAAGTGGCGGCCGCGAGGGGAAGGATGCCGCTGCCCGTTCAGGTTTTTAACTTGCAGGTATGGGTCAGCCGCCCTCCGCCGCGTCCCGCTGCGCCGTTCGGCCGGGGGCCGCTGCGGCCGCGCGTGGCGCCCTTCCCGCGCGGTGTCCGACAGTGCGGCCCAGCCCTGCCACGGTCCGGCCCGGCCCGGCCCTGCCGCGGCCTTCGGATGGCGCGGTGCGGCCTTCCCCTTCGGCTCCGCGCCCGCGGCTTCATTGCGGGAAGGCGAGCCGCTCTCGGCCGGCCCTGGGCCCTCGCTCGCCCTTCCGGTCCGTCTGTGTCGCTTCCGCCGCTGTTCGCGAGGAGCAGCTCCCGGCCGAGCGTCCTCCGGCACCGGCAGCGTGCCCCGCCGCTGCAGCGGCCCCCTGGCTTGATTTCCGCGTTGCCCGTGCCATAGGTAGGGCTCGGGTAGTAGAGGAGGGTGTAGTGAGGTGGCGGATGAAGAGGAACTGAGAGCCTGCAGCACAGGGGGAAAGCCGCAGGAGCCCGGAGGGGGTTGGTGTACTGTGCCTGGGCCACCAGTAACCGCACCGGTGAGCCCGTTCCGAGTTGTCTTTCTTCCCTTTAGCAGCCAGCAAGTTCTCTGTCAGGGCACGGGGGTGCAGAGAGTCAGGACACGATGAGGGATAGTTCAGCATACAGCTCAGCTGCTCTACCAGTGACAGATTTGTGCTGCACCCCCTCCAGCACTAGGTCACACCTCTTCCTCTGGAGTACAGCAGGAGACTTCAGCTTGAGTGCCTGCTTATCAGCTTGTATGAGACCTTATGAGGTACCTTCCAACAAGGTGCACTTCTGGGCTCAGAAAATCCTGGGGAGTGAGCATTATTTTATTTGCTTTTTGAGTAGTTCTTAAGTAAACCTTGCATTTTCCTTCTGAAATAAAGAGTAGCTTGAAAATGTTGGAGTTCATGTGTCCTAGTGGGACTTCCATCCCCCTTGTTGTGTTTTTCCTTGTCTGGGAGTTAAGAGAGAAATGCAGAGTACAGTCTACTAGTGCAGCAGGACAGAAATCGTTCTGTTCCACCAGATGTTAGTTTCTGTAATGCTGATTTCTAAGGATTTTATTATTGTAGGGAAACACAGCCTAAAAAAAGCAACCCTGACACTTACTGTTTGTGATATAAGAAGCGATAAGGTAGATAAAAATGGAAAAAGTAATGGTCTTAATATATGTGGCTTAAATGATTTTGTGCACAGTTTTTCTGAGCAGTGATCTGGACAATCAAACCCTCCTTTGCGCCCTCCCTCCCTTTTCTTCACGCAGAGAATAACAAACTAGGAAACAAACTTTTATGTGCTTTACTTGCTTTTACTTCAGGTGTTGGGAGATTTCGTGTCAGCATTGAGATATGTACATATTTGGTACATACCAACCTGTGAAAGAATAAACAGGCTGTGGGTGAATACAAGATGCATAATTTTTTACAGTTAGGAAATCTGGATCTGAATACAAGGTGGCTGGCATTTTTGTCCTTTCTAAGGTCCACTCATATAATTTACCCCAAATCAGGTGTTGCTTATGGTAATATCCGCACATATTCAGCATTTTATAAGAACACATTCAGCTTGGTTTTCCTGAGTTTAAGTTGGTAATACCTAGGGGGAATGTGCAGCACACTTTTGACGAGGAGGAGGAAAAGAATTTTGTGATAGCATACCAGTTTTGCTTGTGGGACTGCATAGTAAATTGGTCTTAAATGGGAATGCATACAGGTATTGCATTAATGCAGTAGTACTGAGGTCACTGTACCGGTATGATTCCTCATGTGGTTCAAAGCAATGCAAGATATACTGTGAGAATAAAATTCTGTTGTTCCTGCAAAAGAGAATCTACCTAAACAGTTGGACTCGGATAACTATAGTAGGATGGTTCGACTGATGGTAAATTTTTGCAGTGCAGAGAATTTTTTCTCCAGTATTTGTCAGAAACTGTGGAATTGCCATTCTGCATTCTATTCTTTACATTTTTTTAAACTTTAAAAAAGTGTAACAGTTGTTCGTCTTTGGGGTTTTTTTCCAAAATTTTAATTTTAAACATTAAAGCAGCTTTGAAAGGCTCTGGTGAGGTTTTTGGGTACTTTTTGACTTTTGGAGCTTCTTGAGCTGAGTGCTAATGCCTGCTCTTGCTCAAGGAAGAGAAATGAAGATCATTTGGAATTTAACATGCATGCCTGGGATACTTTGTAGAATCAGGTATATTGACCCCTTCACTTTCTTGTTTGATAATCTACCAAACAAAATAAAATGCTCTGTGTGAATGCTGAGCCTTAGTGCTGCTTGTTTTAGACAAGCATCATGCTGAGTAGTGGTGCGGCTAGAGAGAAATCCTAAACATGTCTAAAGACCGTGGGGTATTTTTTCATTTTTGAAATTTAATGTATATTTAAACAAGTTCCTAATAGATTGAATCATGTAGTTGTCTCCTGCTCAAATGTAATAAGCCACTTTTGACCTCATTTTGCTATTCTAGGGTGCAGTAGAGCCCATGCAGATTGACGTAGATCCACAAGAAGATCAGCAAAATGCACCTGATATCAACTATGTGGTGGAGAACCCCACTCTGGTATGTGCTGGTTGAGGGCTAGTGGGTTACATTTCTTGGGCATGGCCTCTTCCTGTAACGTTTTTGAAAAACTCCCTCATTTTACTCCTTGTCAAATTGTTATTTAGAGATTAATAGATTCTTTTCAAAGCAAGATGGGATAAGAATAGCAGTGACCTCTTCTGTAGCTCCTTGTCACGTACTGACCTCTACTGCACTTTCTGAGATGAAGGAGGAATTGCTGTTTTGTGACTTGCTGCGTGCTGCCTGTTTGACACAGTTTCCTTTCTGAAATAGTTTAGTACAACTCTGATTACTTACAGAGACATCATTCCTTTATTTTGAGGCTTGTTCTTTGAGGAGCAAGGCTCAGGTGCTTTAAGCCTATAATTAGGATAGGATTCTTTCATTGTTTGATCCTCTGGAGACTGGCTAAAACCCACAGAGCTGTAGAGTTATAAAAAGGCTGTATTTGCTTCTATTGGTTTCTTTAATTTTTAGTTAATGGTTTGAGATTTTGGCCAATTTTTGTGTATCAGCTCTGTAACAGTGAGAGATGGGTGTTGCAGAAGAGAATAAAAATGTTAATTGGTAAAAGTTAAAGCAACATTAAAATTGCAAAATGAAGCATTCAGTTAGGAAGCTTTGGATCTCACATAACCTCTGAAGCATTAATTTTTTCCTCTTGTCCCCATGCCTGACAACAGTTGTCACGTGATTATTCACTGTTTACTGCACAGCCGTCTTTGTTTGGTTTTGGTTTTTTTGTTGGTTTTGGGGTTTTTTTTCAGCGTACGGCCTGATACCTTGTTTGATTTCATTGCATTTCAATTCTGTTCTGAAGCTAGAGTGATGAAGCAATTATGTTGTGACCTTTATGTTTTTGTTATTATTATAGCATCTAAGTGTTCCACAAAAATTAGTGATTTTCTTTTCACTGTAACTGATGTGAAAGACCATAATTCCCATTTGACGTTTGAAGAATTGAGGAGTACAGTGAAATTACTCAGTGATTTCAGGAGTATTGTGCACCATCAGGCATGAAACTGTGGAAGAAAGAATGCTCCTGCCTTTATATTTTTCAAGTTCTGTAGCAAATAAAGCAGGAATCCTAAATACAAATTTTCAGTGTGCACAGTCCTGTTCTGGTCTCAGAGCAAGATCATTCTTGCACTGAATCAGACAAGAATCATGTTAGAAAATGCTACCGCGACATCTATAGCAGTATCTTAATTTAGGCATACAGGGGTGAGGGAGTCAGACGTGACACAGGATGCATATTAAATGTGGACAGGCAACCTGAATCTAGTGTTTCCTACTGCGTGAATGCTTGACTTTGCCCTGAACATTCTGCTGTGGTTGTTTGCATGTGTACTTCTGTCTTTAGGAAATCCCCCTGCAATGATGTATCATATCTTTAGATGTTTTGTGCTCCTATTCTCCCACTCCACCCCAAGGCTTAAAAATCTGTTAAGTGTTCAGAATTTACACCTCAGATCCTTCCTCAAGAGACACTATTTGTTCTCAAAGGAGATGTTTTAAGAAATTAGTATGAGCAAAAGAATGCAAATTGTCATATGGAAACTATTTTTCAAGGAAAAACTACATCTGGAAAGGTTGTCTGCTTTAAGAAACTTCAGCTCAAATGATGGAATCTTGACAAAATTTAATATAACAGATGCTTAAAGTGGGTGAGCTGATTAGCCTTAATGGACAGCGTCACAACCGAAATAAAAAAGGTGAATTGGTACGTACTGTATACTGAGGAAATTACTAAAATTTGAAGAAAGCAGAAATGGAATAATCTTACCTGTTTTTTTTATTTCTCTGAGTCATTGCCCTCCATGAAGGGGTCAGGACTGCAGGAAAACCTATGCAGGTCACAGCGTAGTAGCCTGATTTAGTGTTGCTGTCTTCGCTTTCTAAGACCAAGTTTTGTTTGCAGGATTTGGAGCAGTATGCGTCCAGCTACAGTGGTCTGATGCGAATTGAGCGGCTGCAATTTATTGCTGATCACTGCCCACAGCTGCGGGTGGAAGCTCTCAAGATGGCACTGTCATTTGTCCAGAGAACTTTCAATGTTGATGTGTACGAAGAAATTCACAGAAAGTTGTCTGAGGCCACCAGGTACTAAGAGATCACGGGAACTGGGGTAGCTTTTTTGACTGCGTTAAGACCGATGTGCCACGGTGGGGGACTTTGCATGTAATACTAGCATGTTCCTTATGCAAATTGTCTTTGCCCTTATAATTTGATAGCAGTGAAACGTGTGTGTGTGTGTTCAGGCCTAAGGTCTCATGCTTTTTTAAAAGATTAAACACAGAAGACATTATCTCATTTGAAGTCTTAGTGTTTTAAAAGGCTACAGGTAGGTATTGAGGAGAGTTTAGTCCTTGCAACTGCTTCAAATATTAATGAACACAGTTGTCTTTCCTTAGGTAGATTACGGAGATGAAGCCTCTTCTAGATGCTCTTTCATTCATAAATTAAAACCTTCTCTAACTGTTTGCCTTGCTTTGGTTTGGTTTTTTCTTTTTTTTTTTCTTTTTTTTTCTTTTTTCCCCCTAACAACAGGTTTGCTGTTAAGGGTAGCCTTTGATACCTCACTTATCCATCCACACTTCCTGTCTTTGCATTATTTTTGTTGCTATGCATATTTGTTGATTTCTTGGCTGTTTTGCCCTGAGAGCCTTTACCGTGTATGTGTGACGGTATGTTCATTGGTTTCTTATATGTGAAAAGTACTGTTGATAAAAAACAAACAAACAAAAAACCCAAAAAACTCAGAATGTATTTTTCTGTTTAAAATATTGGAAAGTGAGTTCAATGCAAGTAGGTACGTTGATCTGAGCTGGATGGAAAAAGTTGAATAGTATCTGTACCATGTAGCTTTGCTATCAAGCCATTGCAGTGTAGCTGGGGAGAGAACTCGTAAACATGTGCACCCTGTGTCCCATGTAGAGATGTTTGATTGGATTCAATGACTTCAGAGTCATTAAATACTTTCATAGAATATAATAATTCATTGCAGCACTGTTAGTAACTTAGAATTGATTTATAGAGCAGGTTGTTTCTTTAAAATTAGCAATGACTTGCTAGTAAATAAAATACCTGTAAAAGATCATTAGGGTAATTTTGAGAAGAATTTGTAAACATCTGATTCTTATGCTACTGTTTTCACTGGAAATTTTAGCAGTCTTTTTCTTTTTTTTCCCCACCATCCTTGTTTTCTCTTTGGTCTGCTTTGTGTACGCAGTACTATTTGTTAGGGTAACAGTGCCAGGTACTTAGCAGACCTCTGTTTTGAAACGTTTGCAGCATAATAGCTCCATTCAAACTCTTTCCTTTCAGAGAACTGCAGAATACACCTGATGCTGTCCCTGATAGTGGAATTGAACCCCCTCCTCTTGACACAGCTTGGGTTGAAGCTACACGCAAAAAAGCTCTTCTTAAACTGGAGAAACTCGACACAGATCTGAAAAATTACAAAGGGAACTCCATCAAGGAGAGTATCAGGTGAGATGCAGAGGGCTCTGCTGGAGCAAGGAAGAGCATTTTGCTCCTCCAGGCGCCTAACACAGAATGTCAACTGCATTCAGTGCCTTAGGTCAGTGTGTTGAGTTACTTGTTTGGAACAGACTGACTGTGTCCCTTTCTGAGCATGCAGTTCATTGGTATTTTAATTCCTGTGCTCCAGGAGAGGCCACGATGACTTAGGTGATCATTACCTTGACTGTGGGGACCTCAGCAACGCTCTCAAGTGTTACTCTCGAGCCCGTGATTACTGCACCAGTGCTAAACATGTTATCAACATGTGTCTCAATGTCATCAAGGTAGGAAGGTTTGAGGAAATGGTACTTGGTGTCTTTCTGATATCTGCTGTGAAGTCCACCTGTACTTTGCTCTGGTTACACCTCTTGTGTCTGCAATGATACTGCTTATCTAAGTAACACCATTTATCCATGCCTATTCTACACTGTTTCTGGCTCTCTACAGGTCAGTGTCTACCTCCAGAATTGGTCTCATGTTCTGAGCTATGTAAGCAAGGCTGAGTCTACACCAGAAATTGCAGAAGTAAGGTCCTGCTTTTTAACTTGCATGAGTTTTCCCTTTGTTCTCTGTCTCCAAAATGTGTAAAATGATTTCTTCCTTTCCCCCTTTACAACTTGCTCCCTATAAGACTCCCTTTATCTTACAGTCTGTTCTTCCTCTAATCCAGCCTCCTTGGCTGCTATACTATTTGAGATTCATTGTTGCTTTTGTCCCATGATATGTGTGTAGGAAATTTGACTCATGGTAAAAACAGAGAGACTTCCCATCCTCAGTTCTTGCCATATTTCCCAAGACAAATAAGATGAAGTTATCTTGCTATTGAGATATGCAAGTTAATTATTAGGATGAAATATCCCAAGGACAGTTGTGATCAAAATGGTTTTCATACTGCTTGCTCACTACTGCTTTTTCTTATCCTTTAGCAAAGAGGAGAAAGAGACAGCCAGACACAAGCAATTCTCACCAAACTGAAATGTGCAGCAGGTGAGTGAATCCTTCAGCTTCCTGTATTGTCGGTCCGTCTTTCTGCCTGTTACCTGTCCGTAGGGCTCTTTGACAACAGTGTGTGCTTGTTTTATTTTTCCTCTCAGATTTGACAGCCTTTGTATTTTCTCACCAGAAATGCAAAATTTAATAAAGCTGATGAGATGGAACTGCTGACTTGTTTTTGCCATTTCTTTCTTCTCCCTAAGTTTCTTCAGAGAGGATGCCAGTGTGAGTCAACATAGTTCAAAGGATGCTGGATACTCTCTGAGAGTCTCCTTTCACTTCAGTAGTGAAGGCACTAGCAACCATCTGGGGGCCTGTCCTACTCCCCAGATTTTGCAATTTCTCCTAATTTTTATGCTGTCATAAACAAAGGACTAACTTTTTCTGGTTCTTAGGCTTGGCCGAACTAGCTGCTCGGAAGTACAAACAGGCAGCAAAGTGCTTCTTGTTGGCATCGTTTGATCACTGTGATTTCCCTGAGGTGAGGACCAAGAGGGAGCTGTGTGCAGGTCTTGGAGGGGATGTAATTCTTCTAAGTATTAGGTTGTAAAATTCAGATATTTTAGTTATTCTCACAGCACTCCTGTATAGATTGGTGGTACTGTGACCTGTGTCTGGTTTTTTTTTTTTTTTTAAGTCTCTGTTCTTAGGGTCTCTAAATGATCTACTCTAGATCACATAGGAATTACCTGTGAGATTTGTGTATCTGTGTAGTTCAATCAAAAGACTGGCTGTCGGAATTGGTTTCTACTCTCTTAGCAGTGCACAATCAGTCCTCAGGCTCTGGGTGAATGCCTGAGAGCATGTTGAGTGGTTCCACTGCATTTGACAAGGACTAATCTTGTCACTGTGTGAAGGAAAAGCCTGTGGTAGAATACTTAATTCCAACCTTCTGCCATTTTAGTAGTCAGTGACAGCTCGCTCTCGCTTTCTCTCTCTTTCTCTCTAGCTGTTATCTCCTAGCAATGTGGCTGTATATGGTGGTCTCTGTGCCCTTGCTACCTTTGACCGTCAGGAACTGCAGCGAAATGTTATCTCCAGCAGGTAAGTGTTGCCTTGAGAGGAGTTTGAACATACTGGACATCTTCTGGGACATGGGACTTTGGTTAACAGTGGATTCTGGCAGGAGTTAGAGCTTTCTCATACAGGAGAGAAAGAATCACTGAGCCTTAGTTTGGCTTTAGCATTAAGTGATGTTTTGCTGTCTAAAATGCAGCTGAAATTTTCATAGTATAACGGAAGTTTCCAACCTGGATCAAATCTGACATCTACATAACCCAATTTTCTATCTCCATTGGCGATCCATATCAGATAGTAAATCAGAGGGATAGAGCCCTATAGAAGGTGGCTGTAAGATAATTTGCCTTCATGTTACCACTTGTTCTGGTGTATGTTAGTTGCATTAGTACAATTTAATAATTGTTAATACAACTTGCAGCATAATCTAACTATGACATGTAGAAGGTTAAGAGAATTACAGTCTTTGGAAGAAAATGGATATTTGTGTGTCAGATTGAATTACCATGATACTAAATTCCTGTCAGCTAAGTGAATGGAAGCACTAATTTTAAATTGATGTGGAAAAAGGGTTATTACCCTGACTTTTTTTATTGGCTGATTCATAAGATGAGATTCCAAGGTTCAGAAATCTGTGATGGAGAATTGGGAGACCGCTCAGAAAGAGGGCGCACCCCAAAGATCTCCCACACTTACAACAGGTCATTTTCCTGAGACAGTTGCACGCTTAACCTACCTATGGCATGCTGTACTTAGTGAAGGCTGTGCTTTGAAAGGGAACACAAAGCTGGCCAGCACAGACTACAGTGCATGCACAGATGTGGCCTATGTTTTCTGGTGGTATATCCTGATTTTGACGTATTCCCACTCATTTTTTTGTTTTGCGTGGACAAACACTTCTACTGTTTAGTTTGTCAAGTCTCTTGCCTTCCTTCATTACAGCTCTGATGCAGTGCTGCATCTCTCTGTGTTCCAGGCTTCCAACCCAGCTGAAAATGGGCTATCTGGTCTGTTAGAGAGTAAATTCTTGGAATCTTCAAATGATGGGGAGAGTTTGTAACCTTGCAACTTGGAATGATGGGGTTGTGGGATATTTAAGTGGTGGGTTCCAACATCTGATCACTGGCATCTTTATTTCTAGCTCCTTCAAATTGTTTTTGGAACTGGAGCCACAGGTTCGTGACATCATCTTCAAGTTTTATGAATCTAAATATGCTTCATGCCTGAAGATGCTGGATGAGATGAAGGTGAGTTGCAGGGGAGCAGTGCAGAACAGACCCTAGAAGTTCCCTTTGCCTAGCCTTTTGTGAGAAGCAGGGACTTAAAAGTAGCTACTAAGAGTGTTCAGCTCTTCTGTGTCTTCTGTCTCCTGACATGGTGAATGGAAATTGGAAATAGTTTAGCAGTAGAGGATGAGGAGAAATGATAATTTCTTAAAATATATTGCTAGTTCTTTCATTCATTCTTGTTTTATGGTATTGTCTTGCTGTAGTGTAATCTCCTTAAGGTTGAAGTATATGTATACATATGTGTTTCAGAACATAGGAATAATATATTTTTCCAGGCTGCTTATCAGCTTCTGATGAGTTTTTTTTTTTTTGCGCAGGACAACCTGCTGCTGGATATGTACCTTGCACCTCATGTCAGGACACTTTATACTCAGATTCGAAATCGTGCCCTTATCCAGGTAATTGTTCCTGTAATCCTGAGAGGTGGATGAACAGTGAGATAGGCCATCTCTTTGTAATTGCTTTTCCTATGGCTTTTCAGAGGGCAGGGAGTACACTTGGTGACTGAATATTTTCTTTTTCCTAGTACTTCAGCCCCTATGTGTCGGCAGATATGCGCAAGATGGCCACTGCTTTTAATACCACAGTGGCTGCTCTGGAAGATGAACTTACTCAGCTGATCCTGGAGGGACTGATCAATGCCAGAATAGACTCACACAGTAAGGTGAGTGCATCTGAGCCACAGATTATAGACTGAACAGCTATGCTAAGATTAGAAACTCTCCATTCCTGGGACGCTTTGAAGTTGCATTTATCTGTTGTGACTGGTATTTCCAGTAGGGCTGATCTGTGTGTAAAATCAGACTCCATGATAACTTAGCTTTGTTCCCTTGCACAGAAAGGGCTTCCTGCTGTGGAACCTTGTCATAGCTCCTGTGTACAGTTCTCTGTATTGGTTACAGATTCTTTATGCTCGAGATGTAGATCAGCGCAGCACAACTTTTGAGAAGTCTTTACTAATGGGCAAAGAGTTTCAGCGACGTGCCAAAGCTATGATCCTGCGAGCTGCAGTCCTGCGCAACCAGATACATGTGAAGGTATGGGCATGTTAAATGTGGACTTTGAGACAGTGATAAGATTTATTTATTTATTTATTTATTTATTTATTTATTTTTTTTACTGAAACTATAAAAGTTGATGAATTGAAGATTCTGGAGGGGAATGGATTTATTGTGCTCACGATTGGACAGATTCTTACAGTAGTAAATACTAAATATATAAGGAACAAGCATTTCTCGCCAATACATTGACCTGCTTGTACAACACAGAATGATGTCCTTTGAAGTTTATATGCTTGGGTTGATTCTAATTCATTCCAACTAACTCTTGATACACATATCTTTTATCTTATCAAAACAAAGATTGATTGAAGTATTTTTTTTTAGTAGAGGAAGTTAAAAAACCAAACCAAACCAAAACATGAATTGCTTGGAGTATTCCTTCCAGGATGCAGTTCCAAAAGAATGCCCTTAGGGAGGACAGGGCATCTGCCACAGAACGTGTTAAATTCTATAGTGTATCAATCTCTGTGATAACTGAATGCCAGATAGGCTTCAACTTCTGGGGCTGACAGCACCTTGTACATAGGAAATAAGAGTGGCTTAAAAGTTATGGTTTGACTTTTTAGGAACAGTTCTTGTGAACAGTAACTACAGAAGTTGTAAACACAAAACTTTTGCAAAGCCATCATTATTTATGGATTGGGGGTATGTGTTCCCCCTGCGGTTATCCTGCTGTGCTTCACCTGTGCTTCATTTGGTCTCTCAGGAAACACTCTGCAGGATATTCACACATCACTAACTAGGATGTGTTTTGGTCTTGTTGCAGTCTCCTCCGAGAGAAGGTAGCCAAGGGGAGCTTACTCCAGCTAACAGCCAGTCCAGGATGAGCACCAACATGTGAAAAACTTCGTGCACTACCAAAAGAAACGGTCCCTCCAGGACTGTAGCCAGTGTCTCACCCGCTAACTGCTGAGCTTCACAAACTGTCCCTGTCTCCCTCACTTCTTGCTCGGATTGAGAGGGTCAGGGCTGATGGTGGAAAATATGAATATTCCAATAACTTAAATTCTCCTTGAAAAGAAATTCTTTCTAAAAACAGCATCCCTGCAATGGGTCATCATTTCAGTTTTGGTAGAACATCTTTCTCCATTCTCCTTCTTCCACCACTCCATAAAGAGCTGTCAGGTTATTCATACAGATGCTGATTTGAGAGGTTTTTCAGCTGCTATTAGTTTTCTTGTTTCAAAGCTGCAAAAATAGTTAGTGTTAAGTTGAATGGACAGGCGTGATCAAGTTGAATTTCGCTGGCCTGAAAGTATTGCCTTGATTCTGAGCAATGCTGAGCTTTCTGTTTGTTCCAGATAAACTTAGAAATGCATTGCTCTCAATTGTGGAGCTAGAGTTCTGATGGGAGAGGAGATTTCCTTTGATAAACTCTTACTAATTTTTCACCTACACAAGAAAACATGGCACTGCTTCCATGCATTCAGTCACAGGCCTTTATTTTAGGGTGTTATGTTTACTTGGATCCAGGTTCTTTCTCTCTGGTCTCTGTTTTCAAAGACCTGTTTCCTGATGTGTTTCCCATTTGTGCATGACCTGGCTTTGGGGTCCAGTGTTACCATAGCAGTAAACCTCTAATTCATGCAAATACTGCTGCTTGTCCAGTCTTACAGCCATAGTGTGTGATGGTTTCCCAACATGTGCAACAGTTGCTTCTGGTAGCAGGGATAAATGCCATAAAATACCACTCGAGTCCTGTGGAAGAGCTGAAAGCCACCAGTCTAGGTGCCCGCTCTCCAGTTGCATTTATTCTGCTTTTCCTTTTATAAAGGGATTAAAGGTGGCAGCCCAGGTATATGCGTGTTCTGTGTTAATGAAAGGAGATATGCACTGAATTTTCTGAAGTCACTGCAGCCTTGCATTCATCTGATCCATAAGGCAAGCTAAGAATTTTGATCCAGCCCTGACTGGTCTGGCAACTGACTACAGATGTTACTGTTAATGTGTTAATGCCTTTTTTTTTTTTTTTTAATTTTAATAAGTTGTTATATCTAGTGCATTAAACAGCAGGATTAAAAAGCTTCTGAGTATTTGGAGTTTTGTGTTAAAGTTGGGGTTTAGGTATTTTGATCTCCTGCCATTGATTTTTTGCTAAGCTTGATGATGTTTTTGTAGGCCATTGTATTTTGCTTTCTGATCTGGTTGGAGATGTAGCTTGGACGAACTGTGAAGAAAGTGCAATTTGAGGGAACGTTCTAACAGCAAAATTCCTGGACTGCATTTGCACAGCTGCTAAATTGTAACAGTGCTCTCTCCCTCTGGCGTTCTGTGCTTTTTATGACTTAGGTGCTGAAAATGGGAGCAGTAGTTCCTGTGAGGTCTCCTGTGAGGTCTTTGGTTAAATGTCTTTCATTTGGCATGGAAAAATTCTCCCATTTTTGAGGGGAGAAGGGAGAGAGCTAGTTAATCAAGAACTTTGAGTCAGGCATCACTGATAGCCAGTTTAGTGAGAAAGGCAAGTTGAGTCCTCGGGTAAATTGCTGTACATCTTTGTAGAAATGCTGGAAAAGTAATTTATTTTAATGCCTTCTGCTCATGCTGAAGGAAAGTCATTCAGTCCTATAATACTACTTAAACATTCTTGCTTTCTTCCTAAAATGGGCCACTGATACCATTTCTAAGGAAAAGATCTTATGCTCTGCTCTTGAAAAGATGGTCTTGCAACCCAATTAAGTGCATCATGTCAGCTGGCTATCTTTGCTTATGCCACGCTTCCACTCTCTTGATTTTATTAGATTACTTCTGTTCCTTGCTGGAGGCTGTCCGCTGGAGGAATCCTCAATTGTAAAATGGATGTCTTCAGCATGCTGACTTGAGAGTCTCTGCTCTTCTGGATGCTAGGGCTTGTCCGCTCTTGGGAAGTGGCTGGAAGCGCGTATCCTTTAGCAATCGGCGTGGAGCCCACGAGGTGGCAACAGCAGTTTCCAGCTCTTGCTGTGGCCTGAGGCAGTTCCCTAGCTGGGGCAGAGGTGATCAGTATCTTCTCTCCGGACAAAAATGCTTACAACCTCTTCTGAACAGATAAAGCGTTTCTCTTTTATTGCTTAGTTCATTGACACTGTTCAAGCATAGTATATGCTTTTGTATAGAATTATTGGCATGTAACTCCTTTAGCCTGAGAAAGAAGATGCTGTTGCTTTAGGATTTGTAGATGTGAGTCAGGGCTGTCCAGGTATATTTCTTCTAGACATTGTTCAATGCCTGCTTCAGTCCTAACTACCTGCCAGTCCAAAAATCAGAAAATATAACATAGCACAGATATAGTTCTGTATAACTTGCATTCAGAAGCAGTTTCCCACAATGAAAGATTATTCTTACTGTAAATTTCTAAGTAATTTCCCAAGTAATAAATGAGAAAATAGTGACTCACATAAAATGAATTTCCAGTGATTCCCTGTGACCACTGAGGTATTTCAGAGGATTAAGTTTTGTGGGATCTGTAGCATGTTGGTATATCTAGGATATGTTCAGAGAAACTTACTTAAGTGCAGTACCTTTTTGTTGATGAGGAGGGAGGTGCCAGTGGTAGGCCATAATTGATAGTGTCCTCATGCAGTGTAAATCCTGCTTTCTCTACCTAACCTAGCTAGGGATAAAGAAAAAACAGTTGGAAAGAACCTTCTTTTGGTTCTTTTGGTGAAGGCAGTTTTAATTAGCACAACTAATTTTAGTGGTAATGTAGAAACTGCCGTTATGAGATTTGTTTTGGGGATGATTGGTAATTACCTGGCCAGAACTTGTCCAGCATAATGGTCTGTGTTGCTAAGATTTGTAGAGGGAGGTCTATAAGAGGGGAGATTATATTACCACTTGGACTGTGGCTGGGTGCAGCATCATCTGTAAGCTGCTGTTGTCTGAGACACGTCAGTAGATGAGGGAGAAAGTAATAGAGTTCCGTCTTTGCCCCATGCCATGCATGTATGATCTGTACATTGGTTTCTGGGACTCTGTCATAACTCTCTCAGTATTACTTCGTAACCTGGTTGAAATTTCAGCATTTTTACAGCCTCTGGACAGCTCCCAAAACTGACGCTGAATAACATGTTATTTCTGATACATGCAATGTAATATAAACTTTCAGAAAAACAAATGAAGAAACTTTAATAATAGCAACAATGCTTCTGATAAAGATCCATCATGCATAGGTACAAAGTGCTGGTCAAGCATTTATTTATTTATTTATTTTCTTAAGAGTAAAGTCTTAGCCAACTTAATTTGGCTATTTGACGTTCTTATGCCATCTCCTTCATTACTTTTATATGAAGCAGATGATAATGGGGGAGCAGTGTGCTCCACAGGACAGTGCTCTTAGTATTTTCTTGTGCCACCCTCTTGTGACTAATACAAGTTAGCATTTCATGTTATCAGTAGTCCCATCAGAACACGCTGTAGGGTGAAAAATACCAAACTGGTATGGAATAGACTTCCGCTTATCTCTGATGCTGTTAGGGAGTAGGGGATGAATTACTCTCTGCTTTGCAAATGAGCTTTGTACTTCAGCTGATACTATTTTGGCTTCTGCGTTCCTATGGATCTGTGAATTCCATTCAGTGTTTCATAGGGTCTGATAGAACAACCTAGCTTTAGATTATCTCATAGGGTAACTTGATCACGCTAAATTAATTAGATAGGGAACAGAAACTGGCTAGTTAAATTCGGTAGTTAGAAGTTTGGTAAATTAATAATACATATAAGACAGTTTCTTGACAGCAAAGACATAATTCAAGCTTAGGTTTCAGTAGACTTATTAGAAGCTAGACTGAAGGGTGGCAGCATTAGCAAGAGATGGTCTAATTTGAACAAGAATTCAACTGGCAAGACCTGAAAATCTGTCTTATGTGGTAGATCAGGCTAGGTAATCTTCTTGTCCTTCATCCCACAGATATCACTGTTTCAGTTCTCTAATATTTCTGCAGATATAGCTTTGACTGTTATTCTCCGTGTGCCTGTAGTTTATGTAACTGTGAAGTCTATGTGTACATGAAGTTTGTACCCTGTAAATATGTGCTGAGATCCAGGGTTTTCAATCTTTGTTTTGATGTACTACTTTTTGTCTGTGGTTTTGGGTTTGTTTTTTTTTTTTTTTAATTCTCTGATATCTCGTCTCATAAGCTGTTTGCCAAATAAAGGCAGTTGGCTTTCTTTTTGTCAGGTGAACTGCTACTACTTTTTCTTGTGTGCCTCTGAAACTGGATTTAGATAGAAGAATCCAATCCCCCTCAAACCCAGAGGAACATTTTCACTATCATTCTACATGCAGAGCACTGCCTTTCTCTCCCTCCCCCCCCCTCCCCACTGTTAAAATTAAATAGTGTATATCTTCTAGAGGGCCTGTGAAACAGAAACAAAATAGGACATTACCTTGCTGAGTTGGCAGGCTGCAAAGTTTTGATTAGAGATAAACAGGGTAATTAGTATATTGCCTAGCCTGGAAGTAATCCCTAGTTAGTGTAGGTGCAGGTGTGCCCAACATGAATGGTAACTGGCTCAGCTTTACTCATGTTGTAATAGTGCCTCCTAATTCACAAGCATTGTTTATTAAGAAATCAATACACTGGTCATCTTTACCTTATTAATTGCAAGGTTATTATCTTCTAGAATGTCTGTTGAAAGCTCAGGTTGCAACTTTTTTTTCCCATTAGCGTGGTGATTTGTAGTTAGATGCACAAAGGGAGTTTTGTGTTGTAGTGCCTAACCAAACAGTATTCCAGTCTGGTGTTAGGAGCGCTGCAGTCTCCTGCCATGTCACGGGACATGCATCTGTCTGCATCGCCTGTTAAGAAATGCCTTGGAAGAGGGGGTGGGGACGAATATGCCTTAAATACTAATTCTGTATAGAAATGTGTCCATTTCGGATTCTCAAGTATAAGGCCCTTCCTGAATTTAGCAGCCTAAAGCCAGCTTGATCCTTTCTTCACACTGGGAAGTGATTCTGTGATGAGACTGTACTTGTGAGAGATGGGTTCTAAAACCCCACTGTGTGGTTAAGAATATAACCCAAATCTCTCACATAGCACCAGTCCACTACTGTGTTGTAACAGTGGATGTTTCTCATGCAAACGCCTTTTCCGACTTTGTAAATTTTCTCTGGCACAGTGAGCAGGAGAATGACTGAGCTTTCTGATGTTTTGGGGAAACTGTAAACGAGAAGGGGTCAGGTAAGCAGTTTGAAATTTCATGATAATGAGCTTTTCATTGGAAGAGGAGCTTTTTGAACAGACCAGGGAGCTCAGAATACTTGACAGCTTTAAAGTGCATGCCTGTGTGAAGGAAGTGGACTATGTCCACAGGAGGTGGGAGATGTGGTTTCAAGTTCCCATCTTGAAAAAAGGCAGAGAAGCATTTTTAAACTTGGTTCTCCCACACTAATCACTGGGCTATTTGGTAAATGCCACACCCTTTCCCTCCCCCTCGATTTCTGTGCTGGTTCAAATTCACAAGGCAAGCTAGAATAACACCTACCAGCTTAGTGTCTAAACTTGATTTGAATACAAGGGTAGTCAGAAATTATGAAAGCTGCTGAAAGTCTTGGTTAACAAGCTGATTGAGGTTGGAAGATGCTATTCCCAGAACCTCATGGAAAATACTTTGTCCAAGTAAGGTGTAAATGAAATGAGAATAGGAGAGTTTGAACTACTTTTATTCTCATAATCTGTCGAAAGCCAGAACTAAATGTTAGGCAGCATTTAAGTCCAGCTTCCAGATGGATGAGAAGGTCTTACCTCTTGTGGTCCTTCTAGAGGACAATGTGAATGAATGGGAACAGCTAATTAAAAGCTAGCTAGATGTAGACAAAAGACGCACATGATTATGCGATAGGGAAGGTGCCTGAAGAAACAGCATGGAAAATCGAAACACAGAATAGAAGAAAGTGAGCACAAAGGTGATTGGTGTTAAGGGTAGGCCAAGGCCTCTGCTTCACATATGGTGCTCTGCTCTGCTTAGTGACCTGTTAATCTTGCTTGTGGGCTCCCTTGTTATTAGTGCTTTGAATGAGAAGGTTTCTTTTAAACTACTAGTAGCTGTAGACTTATTTAGGGTGTTTTTTCAGCATACTGTTCCAGTCCATGTATGAACTCCTGACTGTAAACTGTAATATAGTTTGTAATGCAGGTTAGGAAATACAGACTGATCTTGCCAGGGCTGGAGGGAGTGTGTGTACATGTGCATGCAGGAATACACACATGCATAAGCAGGGAATGGTTGTTAAGTAAAAAAAAAAAAAAAAAAAAAAAAGTTAAAAATGGTTTATAAAATAATCAAGGCATGCTGTTATCTCCTGATTCCTGAAAGTGCTGTCATTTAAAAAAAAAAAAGTCTTGAGCCCCTCCTTTGATTGGGGGTGGGACAGGGAAGGGTCTTCCCTATTTTCAGAAATGCATGGTGCTGCATTTGTTTTCTGACCTTGAAGACACTTTTGATTTTAGTTTATTACTGTTCAGTAATCTTTCTTTTCCAAGGCAAGCGCTCTTATGCACTGACAAGATACTTTGTCAGTGCTTTATGCAGATCTATTGTTCTGGGTGCTGGGTTTCCTGTTTATTTCCTTTCAGACCCAGCTTAACTTCCAAAAGGGATTACCTGACAGATTCTGACAGGTGGAGGAAGAATCTCTGCAATCGGAATTCTAGAAAAATAAATGTTAGCCAGATCAAGCATCAAGGAAAGAAATCACAGAAGTCTCCCTCCTGGCTTCTGTCCTCCCAGTTGTGTTCAAAACAGCTACACCATGTCCAGTGTTGATGCTAAATGACCTATTTTATTTTAAATTTGTGTAAGGTACATACCTAAGTCAGCACCAATTTATGAGGTTCTCTTGCACAGGCTGAACATAAGAACACACAGCGCCAGTTAAAACTGTTTTGTTTGTGAAATGAAGTGATCCCCCACCCAGCCAAACCCTTAACTGTTCAGAACTAAAGACCAGAAAGTGATAATGCAGAGTATCCACTCAGAATACATTACTACATATTGTAAGATGGTCCACTTGCTAGGCATTGTGTTGTCAATTTGCTTGCTTTATTTGCTTACAAAACTGACAGCTTGACCACAACATAGTGGATGAGGGAAAGGCTGTGAATGTTGTCTACCTGGACTTTAGTACAGCCTTTGATACTGTTTCCCACATTATTCTCCTGGAGAAACCAGCTGCTCAGGGCTTGGACAGGCATTCTCTTTGCTGTGTAAAGAACTGGGTGGAGAGCTGGCCCCAAAGAGGTGTGGTGAATGGAGTTAAATCCAGTTGGCACCCAGTCACAGCTCAGTACTGGAGCCAGATCTCTTTATCAATGATCTGGATGGGGGGGGAGTAAGTGTGTGTGTGCGTGTGTGCGCGCGTGCGCGCACCCTCAGTAAGTTGACAGATGACACCAAGTTGGTCGGGAGTGTCGATCTGCTTGAGGGTAGGAAGGCTCCACAGAGGGATCTGGACAGGCTGGATCAATGGGCCAAGGCCAACTGTATGAGGTTCAACAAGGCCAAGGACCAGGCCAAGGACCAGGTCCTGCACTTGGTTCACAACAACCCCAGGCAACACTGCAGGCTTGGGGCAGCGTGGCTGGAAAGCTGCCTGGCAGAAAAGGACCTGGGGGTGCTGGTTGACAGCTGGCTCAGTATGAGCCAGCAGTGTGGCCAATGGCATCCTTGCTTGTATCAGAAATAGTGTGGCCAGCAGGAGTAGGGAAGTGATTAGCCCCCCCCCCTCCCCCCCCCACTTGGCACTGGTGAGGCTGCACCTCGAGTACTGTGTTCAGTTTTGGGCCCCTCGCTACAAGAAAGATGTTGAGTTGCTGGAGCATGTCCAAAGAAGAGCAACAAAGCTGGTGAAGGAGCTAGAGCACAAGTCCTATGACAAGCAGCTGAAGGAACTGGATTTTTTTATTTATTTATTTTTTTTTTTTTTTTTTTTAGCCAGGCGAAAAGGAGAGACCTTATCGCTCTCTACAACTACCTGAAAGGAGAGTGTAGCCAGGTCAGTGTCAGTATCTTCTCCCAAATAACAAGTGATAGGACAAGAGGAAATGGCCTCACTTGCACCAGGGCAGATTTAGCTTGGATATTATGAATTTTTTTTCCCCCCCCCCCTGAGAGGATTGTCAGGCGTTGTAACAGGCTACCCAGGGCAGTGGTGGAGTCACCATCCCTGGAGGTATTTGAAAGATATGTAGATGTGGTGATTTGGGATGTGGTTTAGTGGTGGACTTGGCAGTGTCAGGTTAACACTTGGCCTTGATCTTAAAGGTCTTTTCCAATCTAACAATTCTATAATTTCTTGTTACGGGCCAGTACAGTGCTGCAGTAGGCTGTTAGAGACCTGTTAGGTTATATACCACAATAAATGAAAATACACAAAAAAATTAAGACCAGTTATGAATAAAACCTGCCTCCGTGGAAGCAAACTGCCTGGCTTAAAAACAGGCATACTTAGACTAGCAAGCAGGGCATGCTTGTAGATGTACACCAAAGCTCTTGATGGTCAGGCTGTGTGAAGCTGAGGTTTGGCTTGCTAGAAGCAAGTGCAGTGGTTGGGACCTATACCCATCAGAGCCTGACACACTGTCAGTTGCAGGCAAGTCATTTTAGATGGGCAGGAACTGTCATTCTCCCCACTCCACACACCACCCTTCCTTCTTTCTTCTACCCCCCCCCCCCCGGTGCTTTTTTTTTTTCTTTTCCACTTTTCTCCACTTCCCTTGGAGGAGCAGTAGTTTAAGATCTGCTAATTTTGCAGTTAAAGCCGCTAGTGCTATACAAGGCTTGCTCATAATGCGCTGGCTTTGCCAGACCAAGCGTAGCTACACTGCATGTTTTACAGATTCCACAATGCATCATTGCTTTGTTCCCTTCAGTAGGCTACACGTGACAAGAAAGCATGCATTAACCGGCCTGCTGCTTTTAGTGTGCAAAGAAGGTGCTAGCAGCTCTGCAGCAAAGATGCTCCATCTGCAGCTGCAGGAAATGGCAGTACACTGCGGAGCAAGGTCACTAAGCATGCAGTCAGATAAACTGCATTGAGGACACAGGCCACAGGAAGATAAAATTTTCAAAGCTGAGCTAAGCTTTATTTATTTATTCTAGCTTAAGCATGGGATGGCTTGACTTCCATTTATTCAGTTTTATTAAACAGCTGCATGCTATTGCTGACTACTTTTTTTTTTGGCTGCTGACATTCTTTACAGTACACTGAACACTGGAAAGATACGCTGACCAAGTGCCTAGGAGGCACACAAAGCCCATGGGGAAAAAGGGTAAAAGCCAGGTAAGGATCTTACATGTGTCAACCCCCCCATCTGGCTTTGATGCAGTTCTCACAGAATTTATTAGGTGGGAAAGATAATGATCATATAATTTAGTATGAGACTTTGAGCAGGAAAAGGTTTATGGACTTTGTTCCAACTTAGCACATAATTTCAGACAACCTGCTCTATTAAAATAGAGATTTCATTTCCCCCAACCTTTGGGTTATGGGAGACCATTAAGCTTTATCACACTGTATAAAACTAGTAATTGTTAATACACAATGTGGTTATAGCAACATTTTACAGTTTTACATTCACATTTTCAAAGTACTGCTAGATTCCTTTCTGCACTGAAAACATGGCCTGCTGAAACACAAACATGACGCATTTTCTATTAGTGAAGAAGTCATTGACATCGCTATTTTTAGCACGCCAGAAGACTGTTCTAATACAAGAAATTTATTCCCCAATATTAAAAACAGGACATTAAGGGTTAATGAACATACAAGAGGCAATTGTGATGGCAGCTTACATAGGTTGCCCCCACCCAAAAAATGCAGCATTTTCAGTCTTTAAAACACAGCATAAGAAATTTAATTGCATCCTTTTTATTTCAAATGCAGGATAATTCCCTGAGTAAGCAGCTTTTTACTTAAATAAAACTTTTCCAGAACTTAAAATAAACCTGTGGAATAAGTTCACACAGCTGACGGTGAGCTGGAGATGGCATGTTCTTTGGCCCAGGGAAGCACAGGCCTGGCTGGAGCTCTTTAACTATTCATTTCCAAAGTTTCACACTGCACTGTCACCAGCCTCCTTCAGTACAGCAGTCTCCCCCACATCTACATCTCCTCTCCGACTGATCTCTGGGTTTTGAATTACTCTTTGACTACTCTGCCATGAAAGGGATTTTTCATATTTGGTCTTAAAAAGTAATCCATGACCTGAAGAAGCAAAGATGGGGGAGGGAGAGAAAGAAACTGAAATCAGATGACCACTGGTAAACAGAACAGCTCATTCCTTACAAAGAATGGGTCCTCATAATCTGGAAACTATGCATCCCAAGGCTTTGGAAGCAGAATACTGTACATAGAAGGAAGACCAGGCTTTTCAAATTGTACCATAAAATTTTAGATAGCTATGTATGTAGACTTTAACACCCCCCCACCCCATAAACCAAAAATTAGAGTAATGAATATACATGGAAGATATTTGCTTAATGACTTGTAAGGACAGATGCACTTACCTGGACAGTCTGCTGTCTCTTTGAATGCTCTTTTCTTACAGCATCCTCGGCACATGTTAAATACACATTTATTGCCCTGGGTTGGGATGGGGGGGGGGGTTGTGTGTAAAGAAGTTTGTATCAGTGAAAATAAAATTATTATCGTTTGCTATAATAACAACAATACACCTCTGCACATTCAGACTTTTGGAAGAAAAACCATGAACTTGTATATTAGGCAGTCATACCTCAGTCTAATGAAGATGACAGAGTGGATGTGGGGAAGGGGGGGCAGCTATCAACTGTTTGTACATAGAGAACAAAAAACAAACCAAACAAAAAATTCCACATTCAACTTCTGCAACATCAGTAATCTGTTGGGCAGCCCGAGTTACACAACACAAGCAGGCAAGTGCCATAAGCACTCTGGAACAACAATTACGACATTTGTTGCAAGTGAGCTTGCTGTAGTTCTCTGCAGAAGTAGCATGTGAAACAATGCCTGACATGCTTGCTACCATCTGTAGCTATGCCTAAAATAAATGTTACTGCAGCAACTGCTTCCCTACTTGCAGCTTAAAATATACCTGAGTATATATTAAAATATAACGTATGACCCTTAGTGGACAGCAGCAGTTGAGTCTTGGATAGCCGACAACGTGGCTAGACTGGACTGCATGTCTGCGTTGCTTGGGCTCACACATGCTTAGTGATCCTTCAGGAAAGTGGGGTTTTGTTGTTTGGTGTGTCTCCCTCCAGCCCAATTAAAAATTCCTTCATGTTTAGGAAGTCCTTGGTTGAATTTCAAATTTTTTTTTTTTTTGTGGTGGTGTTCTCATCCCCCTTCTATGACACAGCTTAGAAACATACAATATAGGGGGGAAAAAAAAAAAAAATACAGGCCCAATCACAAGATTGCAAGGGCTGCCTGCAACAATGATGTAAGAGCAAACCAAAAGAGACTAAGCCCAGCTTCAGAGAAGCATAGTTGACACACCAAGCTGTGTCACCAGGATTAGCTATGAAACAGGATGACTTTGAAAGCAGGCCAGATGAATGCTCAATGTTTTCCCAATAATGAACACAGCAAGAAAAACATTTTATTCTGTAGCTGCAGCTCCAAATTGAGCTCCAGCTGGCTGCTATTTCTAAGGTGCTTTAAGAGTGTTACAAAAGAAAGCCAACTCCACATGCCTGTGTCCCTGTCTCCCCACCTCCATAGCTGTAATCCTATTTTTTTTCCAGCTAGAACACAAAATTATTCCTTGCTTCTTACACTCTGTATGTCTGCATGCACAGGTATATTAGCAGCACTAAATACACTCTGCTGACTCAGTTCAGCAACATCTCCCTGTCAAGTAAACAGCTATGTTCCCCAAGCGAAGACAGACAAAAACCAAACCAAAGCAAACAAACAAACAAAAAAAACCACAACCCAAACAAATATGCTATACACAACCTGGAAAACAGCTGGCGTGTTTAACATTGCTAATGGTGAAAGCTGATGTTAATCTGCTAGCAAAATCAGAGCTGAGAATGACTAGGTGCTCATTCTTGGTCTGATTACAGGCACAGATCCAAAAAAACCAACAAAAAACAGAGCTGCAGAGTGCTGCCTGACACTCACTACAGACTACTGCAATGATGTTTTAAGTATTTGTATTAGTACACCAATAACCACACCAGTTATTCAAATTCTCAATCCTTGCAGAAAAACACCACCCACCACTAATCCTAGTAAGAGGGTTTTGTTTTTAATTTCACAGTACAATATACATGTAATTACTGAAAGTCTGGAGATTTGTCTCCAAGAGATCTTGGGAAGTTCATCTAGCTCACTCAACTGTCTTAGGAATAAAATAGCAGCAGCAGCACTTTTTTGGAAAGGAAGGCAAATGCTCTCAAAGAACCTACGTGTTAGCGACTTTGCGCAGCGCCTTCACCTCAGAGACTGGTTACAGTTAAGAGGCTTTTGCCTAAGTACGGACCCTTTTTTTTCCCCCCCCACATATCAGCAGGACTTGGTATGCATACATTACTTAACACTGGCATGGACCTATTTCAGGATTTAGAATCACAGAATAGAATCACAGGATGGTTTGGGTTGGAAGGGACCTTCAAAGGTCATCGAGTCCAACCCCCCCACACCATGGGCAAGGACACCTTCAACTAGATCAGGTTGCTCAAGCCCCATCCAACCTGGCCTTGAATGCTTCCAGGGATGGGGCATCTCCCACCTCTGTGGGCAACCTGCACCAGTGGTTCACCACCCTCAGTGTAACAAATTTCTTCCTTATATCCAGTCTGAATCTCCCTTCTTTTAGTTTAAAACCATTACCCCTTGTCCTATTGCAACAGGCCCCACTAAAACGTCTGTCCCCACCTTTCTTTTAAGATCCCTTTAAGTTATGAAAGGCTGTGATAAGGTCTCCCCAGAGCCTTCTCTTCTCCAGGCTGAACAATCCCAACTCTCTCAGCCTGTCTTCATAGCAGAGATGCTCCAGCCCTCTGATCATCTTTGTGAACTCCTCTGGACTCACTGCAACAGCTCCGTGTCTGTCTTGTCCTGGGGACCCCAGAGCTGGATGCAGTACTCCAGGGGAGTTTCTCACCAGAGCAGAGGGGCAGAATCCCCTCCCTCGACCTGCTGGTCACACAGCCCAGGATACGGTTGGCTTTCTGGGCTGCGAGTGAACATTGTTGGCTCATGTCTGGCTTTTCATCCACCAGTACCCCAAGTCCTTCTCCTCAGGGCTGCTCACAATCCCTTCATCCCCCAGCCTGTATTGATACCGGGGGCTGCCCCAACACATGTGCAGGACCTTGCACTTGGTCTTGTTGAACCTCATGAGGTTCACATGGGCCCACCTCTCCGGCCAGTCAAGGTCCCTCAGGACAGCATCCCGTCCCTCAAGTGTGTTGACCCCACCACTCAGCTTGGTGTCGTCAGCAAAGTTGCTGAGGGTGCGCTTGATCCCACCGTTTATGTCATTGATGAAGATATTAAACAGTATTGGTCCCAGTACAGATCCCTGAGGGACACCACTTGTCACTGATCTCCATCTGGACATTGAGCCATTGACCACTACATGGTCAGTTAATTTCCATTTAGTGGAAATGCTTTAATGGACACTGGCACTGACTTACCTTAGGGTTTCCACATTGATCGCATTTTGCGTATTTGGCTGGAAGAGAGAGAGACCAATTTCAGCAATGGTATTTTTATGTGGAAGAAGGAAATTTAAAAAAAAATTAAGATCAGACAAAGCTTGGTGCTTTTCTAGCCAGAGAGAGACTTTTTTTCAAATAAAAATACTGTACCTCAAAGAACAGTGCCAAGGTCAAGATACCTTGACTTTTTAAGTGCCTTTAAGCTAATTCCAAACACAGAAAATTTTAATCCTCAAGTCACGTGTAAAAGAGGACATCTGCTTGAAATGCGTACGAAATTCCAATTTCAAATACTAGTCACAGCCAATTTAGTTTGCAAAGCATTTTGATCTTAAAAAGATGCTTATAGCAGATCAGTGACCTACTACTTTGATCCTCGTTTTCTTTACTAATTAACATAATTTGAATCACATTGCCTACTATCAAAACTTCCTGATGATAATACCTCCTCTTTTTAAAGAGGTTTTTACAACTACATAAACAAGGAAAATAAATAGTGGCAATTTATGTCAAATGTGAATATCAGCAACTTTCCATGCATTTATGCCAATAAATAGAACTTACGTTTTAAAGATGGATCAAAGCTTTTATTTGGATTTCTTAACTTCTTTTTTTGCTTATTCTTTGACAGAAGCTCAGAATTTCCATCTTCCTCCTCTTCCAGAGCACGCTTCCCTCGCACACCTTTTTCAGTCCCACTGGCTCCATTCTCCTTGCATCTCTCCTTTGGCCTGAAACAGTGAATATCATTGTAAGTTGGCCAAAGGGAAGAAGTAGGTGTTCCCTGGCCACTATTCTGATTTACAGAAATCTAGGTAAACTGTAAACCTAGCACAGCTAAATTACAAGGACATGGAATAGAAAAACCTCTCTCTTTTTGTTATCATTGGCTGTTAATAATAGACACACTGTCAGATATATCGGTTGGAAAGTCAATGAAAGTTGGCCAGTTAAATTACTTAGGTACCTGTTAACCTGTTATTCCTACTTTTCATTTAAGTATTTACTTTATTTACTTATTAATCTTGACACGATCGTTCCCTTCTTCAGCCCAATTTTCACAACAGAGAGGGAATAAGCTATCTGAAAAGCTTGTCTATACAACACAAGCATCCTTTACTTAGTTCCCATCTTTGCTATCCTGGCAGTTACCAGCAACATTTATGTTACATATAACAATAAAGTACTGTCAGGTAGTATGTCAGCTAGCTGTCAGGTAGCACATCAGGTTCTCTTTCTGAGGTGCAGTGGAATTTTTGGGTTTTTTTAGTTTTCAGAAGGAGAGAAATCTGAGGAGGATCTAAGGGAGAAGGTGCATACAATGAGCAACATCTGCACAAACAAAGCCATAATCAGGAAAAAACCAAACCAGAATAAAAATAATCCAAAGTCTTCACTTATTTTCAAATGAATGTAAGCTTCTAGAACCAAACTGGATGGGTCTGTACTGATAGTATTGGGTGGAAAAGGCCTATGGGTACCTGTCCATGTTAGAATAGATAACTCACCCTGGCCTGACGTATGGCTGACAGATCCAGTGGAAAAAAGGCAACCCTTCTTTTGGCTTTTCTCCTTCTTTCTGATTAGCTATTTCTTCCTGCAGCATAAAGTAACAGTCAGTTTTCCTGGAGTTCTCAGGAAATACTCTAAATAAACTCCAGGAAACCACAAACTGGAATTTCAACTAACACTTACTGACAGTTAAACATAGGCAAAAAACCTCTACTAACACAGATCAATTGAAGCAGTTTTGTAATTCCTAAATCAACTTTATCCCATGTAAAGCTGTTCAGGCTTAAGGGGCTGCTACTGTAGTAAACTACCAATATCAAGGTTGGTAAGCCACAAAGTTCCAATGAAGTGACTAACAGACATCAACTGCATGACATACATGGTAAGTTCCCACCAAGTGCAGACAGTGTTGTTCAGGGAGATTAGGGCCCATCTTGGTACCTGGCATCGTAGTTTCAGCTCCCTGTTGACATCTACAATGCCCTCTAGAGTCTTCACTTTTGCTAATTCTTCACGCAGCTGCTGGTAAACTTGAAGCCTGAGGCAAATCCCAAACATCAAGTCATATTTATTCATTATTGCTAGACTGAGGAGATCAACTAAAAATGTCTTTATAAAAGCTTTTGGTAGATTTTTTTCTTGCTACACTTGCCTTTAGTAGGAGCTTATCTTCTTTCTTCTAAGTCCAGAGAAAAGCACACGTACCTGCTCCTCTTTTCCAAATAAATACTTGGCACACAACCAAGGTACTTTGAGATAAGCTAACATGAACGTACAGTGCATCAGCTGCTCCTCAGTAACTGCCCATGGCCATGCCCTTACTCCACAATAAATGCAAGACAGCTTGCCTCACAATGAACAGAGTTAGTTAACTTGTGTTTGCCGTAAAGTGCATGTGCGCATATGTGCAATTACCATACAGTAGCTGATGTGCTGTGAGCTCATGCCCTAGCTTATCTTGTGGTAACTTGTTCAATCCCCATGCCCTGTTTCCCAGATATGCAGTGAAGGGTAAAGGCCTCAGCCCACATTCTCTCCAGTCAGGTCCAGGAAAGAAAACCTTGCAGCATACTAATTCTGGCCAAATGAATCCTTGTCCAGAAAAGCCAGACACTTGCTAAGCAAGATGAGCCCTGAAAACATTAAGAGTTCTCTGGAGATACTCACGTGTGATGCCAGAGCTTGAAGAGATGAGCCCTAACATAAGACAATGGACAAGGGTACTTCTGTACTATCTCCAGATACTCCTCAGCCATCTCCCACACCAATGGGTTTCGGCCCTCAAACAAAGCTGGGTTATGAAGATTACCTTCTAGGGAATGAAAAGAAATACTCAAACTTTCATTTCAGGATTGAAACAGAAATAAAAGCTAGGCTCTGGAGCTTGATCAGCTCTGTTGTGATTCTACCAGTCAGTCACAGACACATCACTCACGTAGTCACAGAGGAACACAGGGCCCATAAAACTCTAGCCTGACCTCAGGATACTGTATTTCACTATACAATTCTTAATTGAGCCAAATAGCTCGTATCTAATTAAAGTATATTTTCCAGAAAGGCATCCAATCTTGACACAAAGACAGTAAAAAAAAAAATAAATAGAAAAATCACCACTTTTGTTGTCCAATGGTTAAATACTTGGACAATGGGTGTCTTACCTTGTCTGTATTCACATTTGTCTGGCCTAAGTTTACAGATGCTGCTCTCACAAGGCTTTTCTCTACTAGCTCCACAAGCCTTTTGTTAACCAGTGTTTTCTAAAAATAAGATTCTACAATCTCCCAGAAAATATATTTCATTGCTTTAACTGTGTAATTGGAAGCTTTTTCTAATGTCTATCCTAGCTCTTCCTGTAGGAAGTTATGCCAATTCTTTCTTGTCCCAACACAACATGAACCATCTGCAGGAATATTAATCAGCGGACACACTTACTGCATCGAGATCCATTCAAAAAACATTCCATTGATTAACAGATGTCATGAAAATAATCCAGGACAACAGGACTCCCATATGCCTTTGTCAGGTAATCAGATTTGAGCTGTCCACTCAATGGTACTACAAGTTCAACATAACAATTCTTACAAATCTTAAGTGATTCCTGGTCCTGGTAAGAAATGGCCAGTATAAGAGGAAAGAGAATGGCCACTCAGCTTTCAATCAATCAAAGCTGTTCACCAAGTCACTCTGACATAAGCTTTTAATAAATGTATACGGGCCTGCTAAGACAGTAAGAAACAGTTCATATTCTCATATATTATGAGTAAAAGTTCACTTTTTTTACCTGCACTCATGACACCATGCACTCCTGTCTTACGGATACATTCTTCCACGTCACTGAGACACTGGATGTTTCCATTTGCAAATACAGGAATGCTTACAGCTTTTCTATACCAGTGAATAAAACAGATGCATAAAATTAGAGTCATCCCAGAAATTCTACTCCTGCCACGCAAATTTGTTTGGTCTTCAATGCCACTGCACACCCTGCTTAAAAATCTACCTTCACAGCATGTTAGAAGAAATCCACTAACACTGGTACTGCTCACTAACCTGACGGCTTGAATGTGCTCCCAAGATGCCACGCCAGCAAGTGGTCCTTTCTGTTCTTTAGTACGGCCGTGCACAGTCAGCAGCTAAAACACATAGTCACATTTACTTTTCAGTGTATGAACCACTGGAACAAATCCACTGACAAAAATTTCCTTTTACCCCATATAATTCATGGATGCCACTGAATTCCCACTGCTATTTCAACAGTGCAGGGACTGTTGAAATTTCTGTATCACAGAAAGATAGCAGCAGCTCACCTACCACAGCACGGTCTTGGGCTTCTTTCGGCTTGCTATTCCACAGCATGACAAGGTTGTATCTTGGGAGAACCTACAGATTTCCTATTGCATTGGCTCCCGGTTATGATTCACTTTGGAATTTGTGATATATTGATATGGCTTGCTCCTCGGCAGAAGGCCTGAATACTGTCAGTATTGGCTCTAACTACAGACCGTCTCTTGCAATTCAACTGGAGTCAAATCCTAGAAGGCGGCCTATTTCTTCACTAGTGGTGGCCATCTTTGATACTGCTTTTTTCTACAGCCCTGTGGATTTCATGCATTCACACTGCCTCCTGCAACACTACGTTAGACTGAGATGCTTAACCACAGTGAAGGATGCCGCACTGTGCAGTGATTACAAGAGACATTCTGAAGTCGTGACATCTTCCATATCATACTATTGACCTGCTGCCTATGACTGCAAATACATTCAATCTCTCTGCATCCCATTTTGTCTGTCTGTAAAACAACGTAGCCTATTCATCTCCGCAGTACACCAAGATCTGGTCATCAGATGCTTTACATAGAGACATGTGTCCAGTGCAACAGTAGAGGGAGCAGCTGCCTCCTTACCTGGCAGCCAGCTTTCTCCAGCATCTGTGCATACTTCACTGTCTTGTCAATTTCTGGGAAAACGCGGATTTTGCATGTGATGGGAACAGAGAGCTTCTCGTTAGCCAGTAAAACTGGGAAAGATTGAAAAGACAGGTAAGTGGGCTGCACAATGCTATGAAAAGTGCCTACTCTCCTCAAGATCTGATACTGGGTGTGGTATGGAAAAAGCCTGAAAAGTTAATGCTATGCAGTTCTCACAGCTTAAATAATCAGCAATGCCCTGTGCAATCCTTATTATAGGTTAATCAAGTAACAGCAAAGCATGAAGCACAAAATCTGCATTCTAACAAGAAGGCATAAAATAGTCAGCATTTAATACCCCTAGCATTTCCACTGCATCAAACCTTCGCTTTCAAGGACCACCCCCTTCAAATCTTAATCATTGATACAGGCTTACTATTGTCACAGGCTATTGTACTCCTCCTACTCTGCCAACAACATTAACACTTGCTTGTCCACCTTTCCTACAAGAGATGCTTTGCTTATTTTCAAATTATTGCCCAAATAATCAAGACAAGTAGAGTCTTGTCCATGGCAAGCAGAGGCTTATCAATTGAGGTAGGCAGTGGACCCAATTAAGTAGTAAACATAGGTTACAGAGTCAGGGTGAAATCTAGAACATGTTAAACTCCCATAGTCTTTACACAGTGCACGGAATCAGAAAACTACTAAAAAGAGAGCTAACAAAGACAGTCAACAGGAAAACACTGAGCAACGGCATGTCTGAAATTCTCTTCTCTTCTAGAGCTTGGATGTATAATGTAGGAATTCGCCTGCTTTCTTCTAATCCAAATCCTAGAAGCTCTAACGATAGGTACTTCCTATCATCCTTTCAAAGGAGCAAGCAAGGTGTATACAGGAGCAAGCAGAAGATAGTACTCCATCATTTTAAAGAAGGCTGGGGGAGAAGGAGGAAGAGGAAGCTTTGCCCACCTTTTATAGAATACCCTAATAAGGCAACTCTCCTACTAGACAGCCTGGGTTCTCACCCAACTAGATGACGTGGGTTCTCTTCTCACCTTGAGGCTGTTCTGATTTGCATCTTTCACTCCAAAGAAAAGTGCCCTAACAACAACATTACATGCTGGGCAGGGAAGTACTGTCTATCTTTCCAGGTTCTCAGCAGTGTCTTTGTGCCAAACATCATTCAGGATTCCTGGACCACAGGGAACGCAAACAGAAGTAAGACTCTCTAACTTCACGGTTCAGATACTTGCTTTGAAGTGGGGTGCAGACACATTCTCAGCTCTACGCAATGACCAAAACCTTGCTCTTTAAATTAGTTCCAAATGTATTTCTTAAAAAAAAAAAAATTATACTGTTCACAATTGCTACCAATAGTCTGAGAACATCCTACACAAATTTGGAGAAGAGAGGCATAACTTGCTATGGTGTGGACAGAAACAGTACGCTGAGTTGATCAGAAAAGGGCAACTGTGGCTTCAAGCAGAAACACAACTCCTGGCACCCGAGAACTTCAAAGTGAAAAAGTAACGCACTGGGAGTTCTGCTGTTTCTACAGTTGGAGAGCCACTAAGCCATCATTAGATTAGGACTTGATTGACTCACTTTCACCTAAAGTCTGTTTCAGGTACTGAAGTCTTTTAGCAGATCTAGCATGAGTTTGTAGTAGGATACCACCAAGCATGTTGATGGTGCCACTGGAATACAGTAAGAAAGAAAAAAAAAAACCACACCCAACCAAACACAACCCTCCCAAAAGAAACATGCTGCACCTCCTTTCCCCCCAGATCCCTAAACCTGGTCTCAATGATGAGTTTATCCCATTCCCTCTCAAAGTGAAGCCTCTCTAAAGACTTACTCATTCTCTGAAGAAGATCCCACTCCTCTTGCAGAAATGCTCCGTAGTGACCTATAATAAAATAGCATATGACAGACTTGTACAGAAGAGTAAGATTCTGAAGTATACAGCTTTCGTAAACATTCACATACAAAGATCCAGACACTCATATGCCTCACTGGCAGAAAGAGAGTAGCTCTGTCCTGCCCAAACTGGAATAGTTGGATCACTCTGTTCCCCATGCCACCCTAGATTTACAAGATAAACGACGAATCCCCACACCCTACTTTCACTGCTACTCTCTAAGGCTGGCAGCTCAAAGTCCAGCTTTCAGGGGTTTGTACCAGGTGTTTAATAATTCCCTTCGGGATAAAACCTGATCAGATTGAAAGATCTATTTGCCCTGTACACCACTGATCATTTCCTATTAGTCTCTGAAAGACATTTTAGAAGAGCGATGGGCAGTTACTGAACAAATCTTTCCTCAACATCCTAACTGATCCAAAATTTTCAAACACTGGTTCTGTTTGAGCTACCTTTGTAATTTTTATACGCTAATGTGAATAAACTGTGCAAATATCAAGGAAACAGGAGACGCTAAGTGCCTGCATGATATAATTTTAATTGCAGTTTTGCAAAATTAGGCTGTTTGAACAACTGAAATCAGAAAGAAAATCAAGCTCTTGCTAGAAATACTTTTTCTGAAGGATATTCTAGGCACAAGAGCTGTTGCTCAGAAGCAGCTAGAATTAATTATTAGTATATCCAATTTTTGCTTTAGGTACTACAAAGCATTACCTGTTAAAGTGGGCATAACTAAAGTCTGATCAGCAGTACTGCAGCCACTCCCCTACATCAAGGCTTAATTTGGTCCTCTTGATGTTTTACTGCCAACGTTCACATTTGAAACATGCCATTTCTCTGTTTACCCGGGGTTCAGATTTGCACATACCTCTCTTTGCAATCATTTGGGGGCAACCCAAATTTAGGTCTATGGCATCACAATAATCCTGAGCCAACAGTGCGGCTTGGACAAACACTTCAGGGTCATTGGCACAGAACTGAGAAAGACAAAGAAAAGTGGAATAATCAGGCAATAGCTTTCTTCGAGTACTGGCAAAACGTTATGACGTAGTTATGAAGCAAGTACTTGCTACAGAAAACAGGCATGATATGCAGTTAATAATAGCAAATACCATTTCTCAAAAAAAAAAACCCAAACAAAAAACGCCCAAACAAAATCTGTGACACTTACCAGCTAAAGATCCTCAACCTTCAAATGACAAAATGAGAAAGATGAGCATTCATTCAAGAGGCAAAGAAATATTTGTAGAATATTTTACACGTAGTACCCAAGAATAAGAGGGAACAACTCTTAAAATCCCCTGTAGAACAAACAGCTGTAGCATTTTAACACATAAAGGTGGTGCAGAAGAAGAGTTACCTGTGGTGTCTCTAGGTCTTGAGACAATTCAAACTTTGTAGATGCCAATAAGCACCACTGCCTCTAAAATGAATTCACATTAGTGTGGCATGTGAAACAGACACATTGGGCAGTTAGTCAACTGCTCAGTCTTAAATATAATTAATATTACATTTAAAGCACATTGCAAAAATCCATTTATTAAGAAAAATTAGGTTAATTTCCAGCTGCTTTGTTCAAGAGGACAGAGCCAGACTATTCTTCTCATTTACACTTTTAAATAGATTGTCTAAAATTCATTATTAACAAAAACCAATGCCATCAGATCTTTAAATAATATGGATTTAAACTCAAACACGTGTGAACAGAAGGTGTTACTTAAACCTTACAGCACTACATAAATTATGGCTGACACCAACTGAAACCAGAAAAGGCACTTGCTTTCTCTGAGATGGTTGAAACAATGGAAAGCCTCCAAACAAGCCACATCAGTGAGGATTTTTACACAGTAAACAAAGCCCAAAGAGCAGGCTGGGCTCAGATGTACCTCTGCCTAATCTACTTCCAAGAGTCTGTGACCAGAACCCAAGACTGCCTTGTAACATTGCAGAACTCAGTAAGGATTGCTGTACTGGGTCAATCCAAAGATTGATCTAGTTAGTTCTGTGCCTTGTGCCCAATAGCGGCCAGTGGGAAGAAGGATAATACAGCAAGCTCACAATAACTGACACTTTTCAGGTAGGCTTGCCCAGAACACACAGCTTACTGAGCTGAAAATACGCTTTCAAAAGAAATTTCTGCCACCTCTATTTTTCTGTGGCAAAATAAACTACCTCCTGTGGAAAAGGAGGTAGTTTATTATACAAAAGCTGTACTGAGACAGATCAAAGGTCCACCTCCTCCTGCTCTGATAATGGTCAACAACAGATGTCTATGGAACAGCAGAAGCTGGAAAGCATCTTCAAGGACTTTGGAAGCAGAAGTGATGCTTCCTGCAAGCAATGACCCTCAACAGAGTCTTCCTTCATTTGCTTTCTAAACTCATGTAATCTTTCAGCATCCAGTACATCCCATGGTAATGAATTTTGCAGTTTATAACTATTACTACCCTGACTTAACACTCGTTTCCCATTTGTCATCTTCAAGCCACTCATACTTTGACAGACTTCTCTCAACTCTCCCCTCAGTCATGGGAGACACTTCTCTTCCAGGGCGAAGAGTCCTCATCCATTTAAGTGCTCCACATGTGGAAATCACATCATTCCTCTGCTCATGCTAGCTTTCCCTGCGTTATTCTCCACCTCTGCAGGCCTCTCTCCTTCTTTGAGATGGCGTGAAGTACCTGAACCTCATGCAGTACTCAAGAAGCAGAAGCAACACAAGCTTAAAAGTGTGTCCTATCTTCAGAGGACTACTCAAAAACATGTGATCCTCCCTGAGTGGTATCAGATCTGGAACAACCCGTGACTGTCTAAAGATGAGGTGGAGAGGACTGAAACCCTATGAGAAGTCTAGTGCTCCAGGCCCCTGTGGTTAAGACACCAAATTCTCTTTGCTAGACAAGGGACAAACAGAAAAACACACTTATCTTCATAAGCTAAGTACTTGTTAGTGGTATTTAGGTGAAGAAAATGAGATTTCTGTCATTCTATATAACCACTTTAAAATCTGAGTGAGACTGACTAGCTTGAACTCACGGGCATTTGGAAAACATAGAAAACGTCTAGATTTGTGAATGTAAACGAGGCGGACGATGAGGACAAGGGTAACTTGCTCTGCAGCGTTACCCAAGAGCGCACAGCAAGGCGAACCCCGGGGAAGCTCTTCCCGGCAGCCCCTGCCGCCGCTCCCGGTGCTAGGGCTGACCGGCCAGGCGCCGCCGCTCCGGGAGCGCAGCGGGCGAGCCGGGGCGGGCGCCGGTGGCGTTTCCCGGCGGCCCGCGGGCGGTCGCGGCGCTCACCTGCACGATGAGCGGGCGGTCCTCGGGACAGGCCTCGTCGTAGAGGTTCTCGCGGCGGTAGTTGGCGTCCCTGAGGAAGACCTGGGCGTGCAGCATCGGCGTGTAGCAGAGCTGGGCGCCGTGGCGGCGGCTCAGCAGCCTCCAGGCCAGCTCGCTCTGGTCCACCATGGGCGCCACCACGTAGTGGGCGCTCCGCAGCGTCTCCCTCCAGAAGGCCTCCCCGCGCAGCTTCGGCATCTCCCGCCCGCCCCCCCGTGCGGCGCTGCGACAGCGGCCGCCTCGCGCCGCCGTACCGGGACTCGCAGCCGCTGCCTGAGTCTCGGAGACGGACGCGATCGCTGGGCCCTGGCAGGGCACCGAGGCGGCCGGACGGTGCTACCGCCATCTCGCTCCGGCCGGCTCAGCAGCGCAGCTGCGCGCCGTCCCCTCCGGAAACCGTGGCGCTGCCAGTAGGGGCCGCGCGCGGAAGAGTCCGGGCAACCGCAGGGCCGGCGTATGAAAGGAGGAGGCCGCGCTTCCCCGGTTTCCCATCCGGTGGCGGGCACTAGCTGGGACGTTAGAAGCCCCTTCCGCGGCGCCTACCGGTGCTGGGACACCCCCCCCCCCGCCGCGGCCTCGGACCGAGGCCGCGCGTAGCCGCGCACTCTAGACACGAGCGGCGCCCCCGCCTGAGGGGGGGTGCCACGATGACGGACGCGGGCCGCCGCCCCGCTGGCGAACGGGCACGGTACCGCGGCGCTCCCCCACGGGCCCTAGGCCAGCACAAGGAAGGCCCCGCCGTGGCCGTCAGGCGGTACGTGCCTCGCGCAGCAGCAGCCGGCCTTCCCCTGTCCCTGAGCCCGCCCTGCATCCCACTGGGGCCGGCAGCACACCCACCCTCCCCCGCTTGAGTGCATGAGCCCGGGAAGCGGTTTTGGTTTTACATTTTGGCCTCTGCCCCCAACAGCCGCTGTAGAGCTTTACAAGAACTCTGGCTGAGCAAGGCGGCCTCGTTAGTCCTTGGTGGTGGATAATCAAGGCAGAGAGGTGGAAATGATGCACCTGGCTGAACCAAAAATAACAACATGTGGGACAAACCCATTCATTCCACAGCATTTTATAAAGGTAGAGGTGAGCACAGTGGAGGATTTCCTCATCTGCCAGTACCTTCCAGAATGTAAAAAATGCTGCATCTCTACTGCAGTCAAAACTTCAATGTAACTTTAGTCATCGGGCTTTAGACATTTTTTTCTTCAAAAGGGAAAAACTCAGAATCCTTATATACAACAACAAAGCACCAGAGCCTAAGTGGGGTTCCATGTATAGTCCAATTGTTCAGTAAGTCTGTTAAGGGACAGGCTCTAACAGCCTTCACAATTCAAGTTCACCGTCAAAGCCTACGTTTCTTTCCCCCTCCTGAACTTTCTAGCACTCATGGCTGTGTTGAACCCTGCTGCAAGAAAGAGCTAAGCTTCAAGTTCCTCTGATCCTTTACCATCTTCCACTACCTTCCAGGGGCCTAAACAACCAGTTCTATTTTAAATACACAGCCTTTCCACCTCGCCTTCAACACTCCCATTTTCTCTTACACAGCTGCTCCAGGGTTATTTGTTTCTTCCGACTGTGATTTACTAGCAAGGTATCTGATCTTAACTATTTGCAAGAGGAAGAAAAAAAACCTGCCTTGCTTAGCGCTTTTGGGTTTTACTTGACCTGTCTCAGCACCAGAAATCGTGTCTGCTTCTGCTGTCTGGTATCGCTGTTTAAAGTCACCAGGTCTCTTAAAAAAAAAAAAGAGAAATGCAAAAAGGGTCACAATTTAAGCTAATGTCTTTGGCAAGAGAGGTGTATTTGTTTCCCCTCAGGAAGGTGGTAGAATAGAAAACAATAGTTTTAATACTGATGACTACACTGCTGCATGCTGCATGTTCTTACTGTTACTATTAAGGCTACATTGTGGATTTACGGTATAGTGACCACCATTTCAGAATAGCAATGTGACTTTGTGAGCCTAAATAAGTTTATAGAGCCAATAAGGGACTATGTTTTTCAGTCTCGAGATTACACCATGCTGGTCTTAGAGAAGCTTGCTGAAAAGGAGGATGGAAAGCAAGTATCAGGTGACAAGAGACTCCCGCTTCAATTTCAGGTAGAAGAGGAAATATGAAGGACTTTGCTTCTGCCCTTGTCTTCTCAAAACAACAACTACAGTATTTGATTTTGCATTATGATATTATTGTTCTACCTATGTCTATCTGACAAGCTATTGAGAAACAACAAGCAGTATCAGCGCTAATAAGGTTTTTATTTTTGGCACACTGTATTCAGCAGCCAGTTACATAATGGGTTACAGGGCAGCAGCTCATAATTAGACAATTATGGGGGGAAAAAAACCCCAAACCAAAACAACCACCTGCTTTTCAAATAACAACCACAAGAACATTGAGAGCATATAGGCTATACGTAATTCTTGAGGAACTTCTATTACTAAACCAGTATCTTCAAGCTCTGCTTAGATGAGACCATGCACATTTGTGTTTATACAGAAAACTTGTCCAACTCCTGCTTCGACAGCTGGAACGCCATTAGTCCTTGCTCCCTCCATACAGCCCATTCAGACTTGTTAAACACTTTAGCACAGAACTATTGTACCTGTTTGCTTAATCACTCCTTTCTTTTTCCTTCTAGGTTTTCAATACAACCGAGGCAAATACAATTCTTTCAACTCTTCTTTTCAGGCTCACTACAGCTGCCAGTAGTTAAATTTAAAACAAACCAACCAGTCCACATCTGTTTTATGTAGTATCCTATGCTAGGATATGCACAGATAGTATGCAGTAGCTATAATGAAGTCTCACAGTAAGCACATATGCCCAGTTCACATAGCCACTCTTCAGTATTTGCAGCTGTAAGGCACCTCACCCTCACACATTGCCTACTTCCCTCCTTCTGTTACCACCTAGCCATCATACCTAACAACTTAATAGCATTTATGCCCATTGCCTATCTAACACTCCCAATGACCTTGAGGTAGATGCTATTAGTCCCATTTTACAGATGGGGAAACTGAGGCGGTAGCATTAATGGCTTGTCCAAACCGCAACAAAGGAGCCAGAATTATAATTTGAGAGTTTCCACTTCAATCTTGTGGGCGTGTGGTTCGGTTGTATCTAAGGTACCAAAATCATGGCAACGAGAAGCCATGTTCCAGAATTGTAAGTCCTCTTTATTATTGTTATTATTTCTACAGACTCCAAATCAGATATGCCAGCAGCAGTTTTTGCTTTATACCAAGAAATGAGAGATTCCAGATGAAACACAGGATTAAGAAATGGTGGTAGAGAATAAGACAAAAAGCCAAACAGTGATCAATTCTGTTTAATACTAGGAAAGCCAAAGAGAAAAAGACACTCTTCAGACCAAAAAGTATTTAAAAAAAAAAAGAAAAAAGAAAAAAAAGAAAAAAGAACGGGACTTATTTTGGAAATGCTTTAAGCTGACATTATGTTGGTTTTATTTCAGATTTCATAAAAGAAATGTTATAAAACTAAAACCAGTTAACCCAGCCACTATCAACAGAGGGTGGTATAAGCAAAAGACACTAGGTCAGAACCTGCAGTGAAGAGCCACCCATTCCTGTCACTGGAATGCTCCTGTACTAACAGGATACTTCACTGGGGGGTGGAGAGAACTGGGGTTTTACAGCAGTTCTGAGAGGCACAACAGCTCCTCCTAGTTGGTGCTTTGTTGCTACCTAGGTCTCCTCTGTATCATAAGTGTAACAAGGATTTACTGATTTCAGAAAGGACAGGTCCAGCATAGCAAAGGCAAGAAAATGTAACTGAATTTTATGCAAGTTTCCTTTAAAAAGGTACTGTATCTTAAAATCATACCATCAAACTGATTACTTAGCTAACTTATGTGGGATCTCATTACTGACAGGAAAATGAGTACACACAGCTTAAGCAAACCCTGTGCTAAATAAAATATACAGGGGCTTTGGGTAGATGCTTGTATGTTTGCCTGAGCTTTGGTTACGGGAGAGCAGGGGTAGGAGGATTTGTTCAGTTACCACCGAAGAATTCTATTTGCCTCCCCCATCCCAAATGCCTGGTTGGGTGGCGAGACCGGAGGTGGGAGGGAATAAGGTAAAGCAATAGTCTTAATGCTTTACTAAGGTTCTGATACAGCAGGGCACAGAACCTTGCACAAATATAAATGAAGTACCTGCCTAGGGACAGCTTTGCCTGTTTTTATCACGCCAAAGTTAAGGATGTTCAATAGAGTGGCAACTGTCAAACCATCCTCCATTCCCCGTCACCCCCCTCTCTCCTCAAAAAAGTGGATGATGGCAAGAACCCTCCCCTTCTACCTTTTCCTTTCTGAACAGGGCAGGGCAGTGGGAGAAAGAGAAAAAACAAACAAACAAAAAACCAAAAGAAACCAGACTGCTCCAAAGATGCACTTTGGTTTAACAAATGGGCAACCTCCCCTTGTAGAATAAACCTTCCCCTCCAAAAAGGGATGTTTCTTTTCTTCTATAACCCACGATAAATTAAAACCAAGTAAGAAGTCTCTGGTTTGACACAATAAATACTTAGAATATATCAAATTAAAAAAATATAGTTACAAAAGCCTCAATTGAATTCTCTTTCTGACCTAACTACAGACAGATTCTTCACAGACAAAAGGTATCTCCGAAATCAGCTGCAGCTCCTCTCCCTGCTCACTGGGCTTGGTCAACAAGTGCTATCACATACCCTTTGGAATACTGTTAAGACAAAACAATGTAGAGCACAAGAAATCTACTCCTAAATTTGTTTTTCATACTGCCAAGGGTGTAGGAAGCAACCATCAGTGGGGAACCCTCACAGCAGTGCACAGTGACAGAGTCACAGCACTAGAGTAACATAGATAAGGATACTAGGGGAAAACAAAGCATAGGAAGAGAAGGAGGAGAGAGAACCCATAAAAGTTGGGAAAGGAAAAAATGAGCCAGAAAGTGAGAAAAAAAGACCAATCAAGTTCAGCTGGACTTCCCAGTTCTGGCAGCAGAGCAGATGAGATGTCGAACAACAGGAAGAGTTCCTTGGGGTCTGTCATAACAAGGAATGTTGTTGGCATTTTCTTCACCATTGACAGTAAGTATGCAGAAGAAGTTAACCCTCTCTGACACTGACACGTGGCTCTGCCAGTGAGCTGTGGATGATCCCAATAATTGATTCAACACCATCTCCCTCCAATAAGGTGCGATGATCCCCTTCAATAATATGGACAGATACTTTCCCATCGCATACCTGCACAGATACAAAAAAGAAAAACTACATTCACCATTTACAACCAGCCGGTCATCTAGCTGTTTCAAGTTTGTCAGTCTTCTAAGTTACTCATAGTTTACACCACTGTCTCATACTCAGTTGAAAACAGCATCAATTTTACTCTGACACATTTTCACAGATCAGCTGTAGGGCATTGTTTGGAACCAGTGTTTTAAAGCACAATAGTTTGACAGCCTGGCAGGAAGCCAACCAACCTGATACTAACAGAATAATTTACCTACAACATGAAAGAATGAATGCTAAATTAGCTACTTCCAAGCCCTTAAGAAAACCAAATAACCCTCCCCTCCACCTAATCTTTCTCCCACCACCATGAATCTTTCTTTAAGGTCATTATGTAACTTTAATAACATACGTTCATTATTGATTCCAGGATAACTTGTGAGAAGTCTTAAGGGACAGGAGATGCCAGAAGCAGGAAAATAATTGTGAAAAATTGCTTCCTTTTCCTTGGTATCTGTACTATAATGTAAGACACTGAACTGTTTTACATGAACAGGGGCTAAAGAACAGTTACCTTATCTGGACTACAGGCTGAAAACCCAAGTTTGTTAGGCCCACAAGAAACCCACATATTAACTTCTAAGTGGTCCACAAAAGGTAACTAAGAAAAAGCTGCCTCTGTTGTCAGTAGTTTGACACTTGCTCTTCAGAAGTCTGCCCTCATGCAGCGTACAAACTTTAGGGGTCTCCAGTGAAAGAAGGAGACTAAAAGTTACTCCCTTTTAACATCTTTATAATCTGAAATCTATCTAGAGAGCTGCAAGAATTAACTATAGAAAACACTTACTTATCCAATATAGAGGCCTAATCTTCTCCTAGCCCTCACTGCCCTGAGAAAATGCCTGGAACCAGTCAACTCATTTGCTTTCAGGGACTTTTAATTCTTGTTAGAGCATGATAGCTGCAGAATGATCATTTCTTTCAGGTTGGTTTCATCCCTTCTCCCTCAGTAAGGTTGATTTTTCCATGCTTTTCTTTTGCTCCCTAATGTATCACGAGAACCTCGACAGTCACAAGTGGGCCTCAGACTGACCTCTGAGAGTCTGTAGTCTCCACCCAGACCTTCTTCATATTCATTGTGAGACTTTGCCCGCATCAGTGTCACATTCCCATGATACTTGGACTCTGGTATGTACTTGTCAGCAGCCTTCAGTTTATGGTAAAAGGAAGCAGCAGCAAAGCTGAGTGCTTCACGATTGATGTTTGTATGAATCTGAGTTATCAGGTCTGCAGCAGCATTCACACGAGCCTCCAGATCTTTCAGGGGCAGAAGAACCTCCAGCAACTGAAAAATATTAACATTTTTTTCCCCATTAGTCTCAATATCTGAGAATCTGTCTCTGTTACAGAAAAAAAAATCCACACCCCTCTTGAGAAACATAAAGGGACATTAAAAAAAAAGAAATATTACCTTATTGTATTCAATGCCTGTAAACTGCTGAACAAAGGCACACAATGCTTCAGTCTCCAATGCAGCCTCATTTCCTTGAGTCAGCTTGGCTCTGTAGCTCTGGAAAAGAGAAGAAAAGGTGAACACGTGAGGGATATGCCTGATCTTGAATGTTAGAAAAAAACCCACCCAATTACAGTACAAAGGGCTTTGAACTGGGAAAACAGTGAGGGGAGGAAAAGAAATAGTGAAAGGGACAGACTGAAGCTTGGGGTGGAGTAGGAGGATCCCTTGAGGACAGATTATAAAGCAAATCCACAGGTGGCAATTGCCAAGAGCCTAGTATACTCTAGAATATACAATGAAAATGGAAAGCAAGGCTTAAGCAAGGTTTCCTAGCACCCCTACATGAGTATCTTGTCTTGCAGGCCTCAGGATCTTCCAGAGGACACACTAATAGAAAGAGCAACATTTATGTCCTAGCCCTCACCAGTTAATGAGGACCACCCCCCATATGCTTCCACCCTTCAGCCATCCTTAAGCATCCACTGTCTACAGCTGTCTCTCAACTCCCCTGTCAAGAAAAGTCTGTCAGCTTTTCAGATGGCTCATATCTACAATAGTAAGCTCCCAGAATATGAGCCCTGATAACACAGAATGGTCTCTAGACAGATGATTTTCTTTGTATCTTTTACCTGAGTGTATGCTGCCACAAAGGAATGAGACCCATCAAAGAGGAATAGACTGTTGAGTGCATGTGAAGCATTTTGTTGTGCTTGCAGTTGGGAGCACATTTCAAAGGCTACACAGGCACCGAAAGAATATCCAGCAATGCGGTAAGGTCCTTCAGGCTGTATCTGCTTCATACAGTCAATGTAATAGGCCGCCAAGCTCTGTATGCTGTCCAAGGGAGCAGCTAGAACATGGAAACAAGTTAGAAACAGACTCCTGTGAAAAGACACTGGCAGAGACAATTATGTTTTCATGAGCTCAGAAACAACCCCATTGGAAACATCCAGATTATTTTGAATGTAAATTTCTAAATTATGGTTAGTAACTTACATTTTGGACAAGGAATAGTAATGTTCCTGCTTTCCAAAGACAGGTAGAACAACATGCCTTGTTTTTCTCCTGCATGTTTACCTGCTGGCAGGGACTCAATGCAACTTCCATTTCCCCATAAGCAAGCACTTCAATATAACCTAGTACTTCTCTTGTTTCCTGGGGATGTTTGACACGACCCTATGCAGACTCTAGGTACTGATGCTTGATCCTCTGAGTTTAAGAGTCTAGAGACAAGCTCTCTCTATAAGGCAACTAAAATTCAGAATGTTATGTTTACAAATTCGAGATGCTGAAGAACCGAGATACCTTTTGTGCACTGGAGCCCATAGCAGGGCACATGAAGCCTGGAGGCGAGAGTGTAGAAAACTGCAATGGATCCTTCAATGGGGTGAACAAGGAAAAGCGGGCGCTCTGTGCTCTGAACGTCATTGAGACGAGTGAGTGTTGGCCCTTCTGGGTTCACCAACAAGTTGTTCAAATCTAGTTTTGGAGGTTCGCCTGGGCCAGTCTTCATCAGCTGGGATGGCTTCAGCTCTTTGAAGGGAAGCACACCAGACAAACACAATTAGATTCAGGATTAGTCTTGGTCATGTAGCCATAGTCCTAAAGGAGGATCTCAGGGCTGCTCTAGATTAGCCCATTGGCTCACTAAATCAGGGCACAAACACAGGGATCTTCCTACTGTCAGCTGCTCTGCAACAACTGCACATGCTTTTAGCTTCAGTAAGCATGATCTTGCATTGTTTATTTCTCAGACAGGTAAAATGTCTCAAATTACATCCTGCACAGAGCTGTATGAAAGTACTCATGCAGGCAGATACTAGCTTTCATGCTCTTTCTTATACCCTGCCCCCAGAACTGATGGGCCCAACCCAACGGTCAATGCACTTCAGTGACATGTCTGTCACTTAAAAGCTTTTCAGCTGTAACCTTATTTCATGATTTGATAGAGGCTTATGTCACTAGAAATGAAAGCAATGGATTGGGAGCTTAATTGTTTAGACTCAGGTGACTGGTAGCAATGCTGATGCAGACACTGTACCCTCTGCTGTCCCGGACTTGGAAGAAAGTTCACGTAGTTTGTTGATTGTAAGAAGTCGAATTTCTCTCATGGTCATAACAATGTCATAGTCTCTCTCCAGTGTCTGGCGCACCTCCACACCCATCAAGGAATCCAAGCCCAAGTCTGCCAAGGAACTCTCAGCATTCAGACTATTCACATCACGGACACCTGAGGAAAAAAACCAGCACACTAAGAAAGGGCCAATTTCTTTTCAGCTCTAGACCTCTCTAGCAGTCTTCTCAGCTTTCTTCTGTATCCTAAAACCTGAATAAACTGCAGCTACAGAGAATTACCTTTCAGGATCATCTACTGCTTTCACAAGTCACCTCTTCTACAACCCACATCTGGTCATATGGGATCTAGTCTTTAGAGTAGATGTTAAATGTGCACAGCTTTATGACAGGGGATACATCAGTCCCAGCTAAATAGCTGTGAACATTGTCACTTCAGCTCTAGACCAAGTTCAGAACAGTCAGCTAGAGGAATTTCACATACTGGAGGCTCTAACTTAAACTGCAGCCCTAGACCTAACACAACTAATCCTCAGCTACAACATGAGATGAAAGAGTTATCAGCATCAATGATGGTTGGTTGCAACACTTGATGTCTGTCACATTGCAGGAGCAAGTGATTCCTCTAGTCTTCATTACCTCTTCCCCTTCAATTTTCACATTGTTCAAGTCTCTCACCCTTTCCTTAGCTGTAAAAAGGCTTCTCCTAATAACACTTCCATCTACAGCTCTTCCACCTTGCACTGCCCCATGTTGCCACTCTTCCCACCATTAAGCTTCTTACTAGCTTCTCCCAATTTTGTCTTCACATGCTCTCTCCTTCCAAACTAACCCTACATCTGGTACAGTTTCCCAGACACTTTCCTATGACTTTTAAAAAGCCATGCCTGTTCTCTGGAGGTCAGACTTCCTGTCAGTTACTGTACACAACTCCTTAAGTAATACTCAGGAGACTGTCTTTATCAGTACCTCTTTTGGTAGAAAACAAAGATCAGTATACACTTCTGTCTGCAAAAGAGACAGCTCAAGTGGGACATAGTACAGTTGACAGATTATTCACTTTCAACACAAGAACAGGGGACACAATGGTAAAAGGAAGCACGTTCAAAACGGACAGGAGGAAATGGCACTTCTTGTAACACATAGTTAAGCTATGGTTACTAGATGTTCACATGGGATGACAGACAGCTGACGAGAATACACTACCAGTTAGTGACTAAGTTAAAAAAAAAAAAAAAAAGAAAAAGCTACTTTTTGCAGTATGGGGACATCCAGAGGTGAATGTTTGAAACAAAGTTAGTCGTGTATTTGCCCTATTATGTGCTGTCCCGGAATTTTGCCCTTGGGGGCTGTTCTGTTGATTCTCCATTTGGAGAAAGGCACCAGTCCACTCTAAACAAAACCCAAGACACTAAAGTATGTGTGCACATGCATGTAAACACACTAAGGGAGAAAAGCCAACACTGAAGAAACAAATTGATTATTGGAGAGAAGAGCAGTGTAAAGTAAAAAATAAACAGTCCCACAACACCACCACACCCCCATCACAGGAATATCAGGAGGAGATGCTGAACAGAGCACCTACAGCAGCACCACCGCTTTCCAAGAGCATTGAGATGGTACACGCTGCCCAGTAGTGCTTGTCTGAGAGCACTTACCCAGGATGTGAGCAACAGCTTCTACAAGATCCCGCTGACTACCTCCTTCAGTTTTCAGAGAGACCTTCTCCGCTAGGACAAAACTGGACATGACAGGATGAGGTTGATTGAGGAAGATATCGAGCACCTCCAGGCATGAGCTGATTTGCTGGGGAACGGTTCCTCCAACCACAATCTCTTTGTTTCCCATTGTCTTCAGAAGGATACCCACATCACCAATGGCTCCCCATTGGATTGCCAGGCCTGGAGGAGAAATCAGAAGAAAGAACACACTGGGCAACTAACTAAAGCACATGGCAGCAACAAAAGTGAGTTAAACAGCTAAGCTAAGGCAGGCATTGCCTTTGTACTGTTAAATACTCAGTCTTCACTCACACACGAATGACTCAGGGTAACAGCTAGAAGAGAAAACAGCCTTCAAGATTCATTATCATTCCAGACAAGTGCACAAGTTTCTGGTGAGCTGGTTCTCCTTCGGATGTTTGGTGGGACAGATTATTCTGCACAGTGAGTAAAGTCATCTTACCTGGGAGTCCATCATGATGTCGCTGCTCACAGATACGCTCCATGGTAGAATTGGCAAAGCCGTAATTACTTTGCCCAGCATTTCCTCTTCCACAGCTTACAGAGGAGAACACAACAAAATAGTCCAGGTCTGGACACTTCTTACGAGTCACCCTTGGAGCAGAGCAGGAGAGAGAAACCCCCATCAGAAAAACCTGCTAACTATGTGCTACTGTGGAAGGCTAGTGCAAGACCAAAATGAGAAAGTTTGATCAGCTCTGTGACCATAAAAACAGTTCATGTTTTTCCCTTCAGACACTTACCAATCCAAATGAAGGGTGCCTGAATACTTGGGCTTGTTGACCTCCCAGAATAATTCTGGAGTCTGATTTTCAATCATGCCATCTCTAAGCACCTATTGGGGAGAGTGGAAAAAGGTGTGTGTGTGGGAAAGGTGGTTTCAGTATCTCCAGTTTCTCCATTTAAATGTGTCATGTGGTTTGAGATATGAGAGAGTATCGCTACACAATGCATTTTTGTAACTTTACAGTACAGATGTATTCGGAAACATGACACTGACAACACAGCTTTTGGTAAGTCTGCTTTTTTTCAGTACTGCCACTGCAGCCTTCAACTGGCAAGTTCTGTATGGGATTTTTCTTGTTCCCAAGGGTTTTGGGCCACGTTCATCTTATCCCAGAACTGAGCCTGTTGGCCAAATACTGTTGCTTCCCAGGTCAAGGGGCCAGACCCGTAAGCCTTTAGTCACCAGGTAAGGCCAAAGCAAAGTGTCCTTTGAAATGCAGAGAGGTAATCTAAAACTATATGAAGCCTGACTGCCCCCAGTAAAAGCACCGCTTGAATGGCTGCTGTCTCTTACAGGTCCTTAGCATTTTTGTCACTTACCACAGCCAAATTAAAGATGCCTCCAACTGGGCCAAGCTGCAAAGCTTCTTCTATCAATAGCTGTGTTCCTTCTAGTGTTCCAATATCACTGGTAGATACCAGCACTTGGATTCCCAGTGCCTTCCACTCTCTAACACGTTTAGCCTGGTAGCCTACAAAAAATAAAGATGAACAGTGCCTGGGATGAAGCATTCAAACCTTTGGTTAACCTGCTCCTTACACTTTTCTGAAGAGCTAAATAATTCCTGCTTCAGCTACAAGAGGAAAATTGGACAAAACTTGAATAGTAGATAGAAATCACTTGAGTTTCAGAAATATTCTAAATGGATCTAAGTTGAGAACAGAGTTGGGAGAACATAAGAAGGAAAAAAAAAGGAAGAAAAAAGTACAACATCAAAGGGAAATTAACAAGAATTTGGTTGTGGAGACAGGAAACAATAGCTAGAGTACAGGCAACAGAATATAGTAGCACAAGCAGAACTTCAGAAGTAGAAGTACTTGATCTATGTATTTGCTCAAGTGGTACAATTGTGAACTTGCCAACAGAAAGAAGAAATCGGGGGTGGGTGTGGGGGTGAGGGGAGAGAGAGGAGTTTTGTTATGACTAAATTTGTATGAGGAAACAGTGAAGACTACCACTGATAAGAAATCTCAATGCTGCGATTGTACTCAAACTAACGGTTTAAAACGGAATAAAAGTGCTTACTGATGTTATCAGATAATAGGGCACGTCTTTATAGATAAGTTGTCTGAAGAAGCAAGAGTAAGCATCCACACACACAACTTGAGGGACAGAGTATCTTCAGCAAGGAGTTTATAGGCCTTTCCTTGTGGCATGTGATCCACCATGCTACAGCCACTGGACAAGTTAGTGAGGTAGCCGGATACAGACTTTGTAGAGGGGGTAAAAAAAGCAAGGCTACAGAAAAAATCCAGGGCGAGGGAGGAAATGGGTTGATAGAATTAGGAAGCACAATAGAAGAGGGAAGAAGTAGTGGGAAAAGAAGTCAAATTAAAAGATACTTCCTCCTTTAGAATAAAGGAGACAACACCTTGTTTGAAGTGAGAGGATACATATATGAGAGGAAAGAAAAGCAATCAAGACATTATTATATTTGCTGATAGGACACTTAGAAATTGAGAGAAACCACAAATTGAGGTCTTTTGAAAGGCAGTCATGTTTCCTGTTCCTTTACGGTTTTTGCTTACCAGTTCGTATGCCAGAACGAGATGTCAGTATAAGCTTCTGTGCTCCTCTCTCAACTAGCCACTGTGCCAACTCAAGCCCAAATCCTCCCAGGCCTCCTGTGATGATATAAGACTTGGTAGGTGGACACAAGGTTCGGGAGATGGCAGAGATTTTAACCGGTTCAGACCTTCTTAAAGGATTTTCCTTTTCCTCTTCTTGGACCTTCCCCCCCACGCAAAAAAAAAAAAAAAAAAAATAGTAGTAAAGATCAGATAGACAATGCATTTCTTATCTTTCTATGCTATGCTCCTCTAATCAATGGGAATGAACTTTGTAGAATCAGAGTGACAGACTTGACAATTACATTCATTACGATGTCAGCAGTAAAAACAACAACCCTATGCTGTCCTAGTTATACAGCTTCAACTTGAATGGAATCAAAATATCCAATATAGTCACCTACAGAGGATGACAGATGCATCAGAGAATCAAGGTCATTATCCCATTACCTTGATCATAACTTTGCCAATATGTTTTCCTTGTGCCATGAACCTGAAGGCAGCTTCTACCTCTTCTTTGTTGAAGACTGTACTCCTCAGGGGCTTTACCACACCATCTTTTATGCCTTTCTTCAACAACTCTGATACTACTTCCCACTCTTTGTTTCCATCCTCAAAGATTGCATCTAGTAGGATCCCATGAAATGCCACGTTCTTGAGGAAAAGAGCCATTCCTAGAAAAAGCAAGTTGGTTATGACCTGATGCTGCTGACATTTCAAAACAGAGTCTATCTTCTGCTTCAGAAACATTTCCGCATATGTCAGTAGTTTAAGTCTGAGGAGTAAAGCAGTCATTGGTAGCTAGAATTCTACATTTTCCAAAGTCATCCTTGCACATACTCTTTAAGTGCTGTATTAATTAGGTTGTTCTCTTACAAGCAGACAGTTACAGAAACTCCACTCACAAAAATTGTCAGGAAGACAAGCTATAACATGGTCAGTTTGATATTAAAAAGGACATTTTGTGTCTAGTGCCAGCTGAGTTAAGAGCCACAGATGAGCTAGACTACAAACTACACCCTGTCCATCTCCACAGGAAACATCCTCATAGGAAGTTTTCCATGATGCCTGGATCTTTTGAAGTTTAAATTACAATAAGAAAGGAGACTGTCAGCACTTGCTATATGCAATCATTCTACAACAGGAGAATTCTTGTCATTTTTTCCACTAACACATCACATTATAACATTCAAATCTGCTTTCCCATCCAGGAGAAATCAGGTTAATTTTGTCCCTGTGCCATTAAAAACTGGGAGGTGCTGTTGACTCTCTCAAGGGACAAGAGGCCTTGCACAGGGTCCTGTGAGGAGTAGCTGAGGACTTTGGGTTGGAGAAAAAGAGGCTGAGGGGCAACCTCATTGCTCTCTGCAGCTTCCTGAGGAGAGGACATTAGGAAACATTTCTTTACCAAAAGAGTGGTCAAACACTGGAATGGACTTCCTAGAGAGGTGGCTGATGCACCAAGCCTGTTGGTGTTTAAGAGGCATTTGGAAAATATCCTTAAATAACATGCTTTAGTTTTTGGTCAGCCCTGAAGTGGTCAGGCAGTTAGACTGGGTGATCATTGCAGATCCTTTCCAAATGGAACTATCATATTCTGTTCAAAATGGCACAGATATTTAGTGAAACGACAAGTTAAGGTTCTCTCAAGATCAGTTTCTCCGTTACGTGAAAAATTCCAATTACTTTTACTCTACAAATGATCAAGTTCACCCAGAACAGAGGGCAAAACTGCAGCATGCATAGCTATGAACTTCATTTGCTAAGTTTTACAGTGCACTCGTCTATTACTCATAATTGGTATGTTACATCCCCAAAAGTTTATCCATCAAGTCCAACAGATCTATGAAATCTACAGGCTAACAGACACAGTGGTAAACAGTGCCATGTGAAATGAATGCTGCTTCTTACTACCTTCCTATCCAAACATTTTGTGGACAACATGTCCTATGCTGCTTTTAAAGAAAGACTTCAAGGAAGATAACAATTATTTTGCATGTTTTAAGAAGGCTTCCAGAAAAATGCTGAGTGGTATGCTTCTCCAAGAAGGTATTTGTTGAAAAGACTACATAAATTGTTAGTGGTAAAAGTAAAACAAGTAATCCAGCTAAAAGCTTTTCTAAATTTGAAGATTAGCCTGTGTTAAGATAGTATCAGGTTGTGCCGTCATGCTTGCTTAAACCTAATGAGAAGTATTTCCCGATTCCTCATCTTACCAAGCCGACTGTTGTTGGACAGATCAAATTTGCCTATTTCCAAAAAGCGCCCATGTTGAGCAAGACAACGCAAACTGGCTTGGAGTTTCTCTTCTGCCAAGGAATTTAACACGAGGTTGACACCTGCAGTGAAAGGAGAAGCAGCTATTTAATAAACTCACCTCTGCTGAGAGCCTAAGCATGTTTTCTAGTGACTCATTGTGTCTTTAGAAAGTGAACTGCATAATGTGGCAGAGCTGACAAAAGAAGGAAAAATATTCCTTGAACTTACCTTTTCCATTGGTAACTCGCAGTATATGTTGCTCAAAGGTAGTATTTCGGGAGCTGGCAAAGCTATTAGCATCCAGCTGTGGGAATCTTGCTTGGAGATACTCACGTTTCTCAGTGGAGCCTGGAAGTAGAGAACAGGTTGAATGATGCCAGTACTCTTCCGTTAGAATTTTTTTTTTTTTTTTTTTTAATGATGAAACAGCCCATTTTCATCCACACATCTTTTCCCAAGGACTGTAAGCCTGAGCAGCCATCAAGCACTTGCTTCAAAGCTCTCAAGGTCTCAAAGTGTCAAACCTTAAGACAAAGGCTGTCTAGCTGTTACTGCTCATTTGTGAGCTAGAGCAAAGACCAGAAACAGACCAAGCCTTATAACGGATAGACATTCTTTGATCACATTAGCAAATTTAAAATGAAGAAGTCTGATCATCTTCTGTACTTTTGATTATATAGTGTACAGAGGTAGATAAATTTGTCTGTCCTGTGGAAGTTTCAAGTGCATAGACTGTAGCTGTATTTACTATGTACCCTGTTCTCAGTCTAGAGACTAAATCAAAAGTTACAGGAGATCATATTGGGGGGGGGGGGGAGTATAAAAAAAAAATACATATTTGTGTGTATATATGCACACACACTCACATTGCCTTTCTCTATTTATTATATATGTATTTTTTTTCCCCATAACATTGGGCCCTCAGTACTTACCTACAGTAGTAAAGACACGGCAGCCCATGCTCAGAGCAATGGCAATGGCTGCTTGGCCCACACCTCCTGAGCCAGAGTGAATAAGGATACTCTCACCCTTCCTCATACCACCTCGAACCACCAAAGCATAATAAGCAGTGGCATAAACCACAGGCACTGAAGCTGCTTCTTCCAGAGTCCTAAGAAGCAAAGTGAAAGAGAAGATATTTTTAGCCTTAGAAAAGGCTACTAAATTCTCCTGATGAAACCTGTTTTTCTACAATGGAAAGGTTAAACTGCCAAGATAGACCAAAAAGTATAAATGGTTCTCAATCATACAGCAGACTACTACAGCTGCCAAGCACAGCCAAGAGTTTCAACCTTCTGCAAAAATATTTGCATAACTAACCAGTATCATAACCAACACTGAAATCCCAGTGTATACTGAAACACATGGAGCCAAAAACCCAAGAAACAGATAAGAACCTTGTGCAAGCCACTGTACAAAAAACAGCACTCAACTCCTGCAGTGAATCTAAGCCAAATCCTACAGCTGCTTGGGAGACTATAGCTCTGTTATCATTTCCCAGAGTGGAATCTACTCATTGTGCAGTCCTCTTGTCTGATCAGGGCTGTAAGCCTGAGGCAGGAAGGCAAATCTTAACCACATACACAAATCCGAAAACAGAAGCTGACCTACCAGTTTTTAGGCACCTCCCATAGAAACATCTTGTCACAGTCTACCACTGTAGCCAACCCCTTTGCTGGCAGCAGTCCCATCACCCTTCTTCCAGCCAGGTCCCGTCCCGAGAACTCCATGCCCAGCATGCACTGCTGCAAAGCCCAGTTACCTGAAAGAACGTTAGCATCTTTTACAAAGGAAACTGCTCTTCTAAAATCCCTTGGTCAAGAATTTACTACAGCAGTAGTCCGTGAAAGTTGGAACCCCAGAGACAGAAAAAGTGCTGGGATTTGTCTACTATATACACAGTTCATAAGTCACCACAGTTAATTTCTTGCTACAAGACAGTAGCGGAAAAGGACTTGGTCTCATATCTTACTCTTTATCCTTAATGATATTGCTTTAGTTTCCAGTTTTCATCTGAGAAATGTCATGGAAACATCCTGTTTCAGAGGCAATTTTGTTCCTCTTTGAAATATGATACACAAACTAGAAAGGATGATCACGGTAAAAATAGCTTTACTGCAAATCCTTCAGTTTTTGCAAACACCCATTTTAGGCAGAGACTACCCGCAGTCATGAAGGGAAACCCAGCCCCAGTCAAGTGGCCCATAAGAATCTCCAAACACGCTTTTCACATGTTCTGCCCCCTCTCCTTTAAATAGAGCTTTAAAACCATTTAATAGACATTACATTAATTCTTAACTCACTATGAGGAAAGACATTATCACCTTAATTTTGTAGGCAGATTACTTCACCTTGCATTTTTCTCCCCTAAAAGCAAAGCATGTCCAGTAGCATGGCAGCATGAAACGTCAACATTTTCACCTTGGTATGTACCTTGCCCATCTCTGGGACCTCCGTCAAGTTGTTTCACCTCACACTTGATATCTATACAATGGGGTTAGTAATGTTTCCTCACAGCAAGGCTTATTAATTTTGCCATATGAAAAATGGGACTGCAACTGGAAGTAGAACTGGAGTTTTTGGCGTACAGTCCTGCAGCAGGGCTATACCTCCTTTTCAAAAGTATGCTTTCTAGCCAAACAAATATACACTTTAGCTAGTGCATAGCTATCATTCAGGAGATTATGTGAATTAAATTCTAGAACAGTAATAAATACATTTTCTTCTAGTGTAATTTTAACTCACCAGGGATAGCATCCGGAGAAAGCTTTCCTGTAGCCAGCATAATGTCCCGGAAGTTAAGAGATGCATAATAGACTTTGCAGAGTTGAACATTGGGATTAGTTGTGTGGAAGTGTCGAAGCGGGGAGACAATCCAACGAAGAGATGAGAGGTCTCCACGAGTCAATGCATTTACATAGGCATATTCTGTCAATTCCTGAGGTTGTGCTGCAGAAGAAGAAACAATAAGAACTTTACACGTATTAACACAGACACACACTTTCCAGAACAAGTAAATTCCTTGTGCAATTGCTACCTTCTTCTCCATTTGCTGTCCAGAAATCCCTTTCTTACCCTGCAATACTACCCATACCCTAAATAGCTCATCCCTCCCTCCTGGCACCAGAGCATGCTACTGGTCACTCTGAGCTAGGGCAGAATAATTCCAAACTATCCATCAAAAAAATAACAACAACAAATAATTGTATTAACAATAGCTATTCACTTTCTATTCAAAGTCCATTCAGACTGAAGTCCCTGCAAGTGATCCTCAGACCTCAAATGAGTTACCTTGCTGTAACGGGAGATGTCTGAAGGAACCCCACTTTCCATCACGATACACATTCATCACCAGGTCCCTTTGAACAATCTTCTGCATCTCCAGGGAAGAAAGACTCATGGGTGGGACAGCTGATGAAGGGTTCAAGTTGGAAACAAACACACACCTAGAAGCAAAGAGTTGTCATTTTATTTGTTTTGCTATAGGCCTGAAAAGAAGCTAACACAAAAATATCTCATCTCCAACTGCGACTCAAGGGCATGCTTCCATACCTGATTCTGTGGCCTTCTGCTTCAAGGCGGAGGCAGTTCACCATTCCCAAAATTCCTGAGTTCCCACAACTGGTGGCAGTCAACCACACAGGCTGCTCTGATGGGTCAGCCAAGACTTCCTACAGGACAAACCCCAAACTGTTTTACTAGGAACCAGAGAAAGGAAATAGCCTTTGTATCCTTAAGGCAGAGATGAATAACTTTTATTTTAAGAAAAGTAACTGAACAGACACACACACGCACACTTACTTCTTGTAACGATGCTAAGTATCTCATTTAGAGAGTGTAATGATTTGGAAATTCAGATACCCAGGACTTCTCACCTTTAAGGATTCAACCCACTTAAAATGGGTCTCATCTACTGGCAGAAAAACAGGTGTTTTGGCAGGGGCTTGCCGGCGACACAGGAAAATAACTGAGCCAAAGAATGATTTCTTCATGGCAACCAGATTCAGTGAGGCTTTGCTGAATAAGCCCTCCCACTGTGCCTGTCAAAACAGGAAAACAACAATTAACAGGAAAGTCAAAAGTCAATTATAAATACAAGTCACATCTATATTTTATTTTGAATCTCCTCAAAGACAGCTTCTTCACCAGAACAACAGGTGCTGTCCACCTTTCTTAGCTTTTGCTTGAAATCTTGGCATCTGTTCTGTATTGTCTCAGCACAAATATACATTTGATTAACATTACAGTATTTTATCCATGTCTAAACTATTTCTTCTTCCCTAGAAGATCCTCAGAAAGCAGTAGTACAAGTATCTCGAAGCTCTGGTTAGGGAACTAGTCTTACCATACTACCAGGTGTGCAAAAAACAGAGCACAGACCATGCTGTCAAATCCCATAGGGTATTTGAACGTGTCTAGAACTTAATTCCAGCAGTAAGGCACACCTCCACAGACAAACACAGTGTACAGATTCCAACATAGAAAACAATAGAAGTAGAAACACCGAGTTTAGATGTTACCAGTCTACATCACATAAGCCCTGTATGCAACAGGAGTAGTAAAGCAGGACAGAGGAAACATGAAAAACCAAGTCACCCAAATTCTTCAGCTGCAGAGGGGTGGGGAGAAGCAGCCAACCAGTAGCAGGGAAGAAGCACCTATACGCATAAGTTACATTGAAATAACATTTCAAAAAAAACCAAGAGAGTGAAAATGCATGTACGGCATATCCAGAAATACTATCTGAATGAAATATAGATGACTGCAGGCTCCTAGAAAGGCATCCATTTGCTTTTCATATGCCAGGCACAAAACAGCAGAAAGTTTTTACAGCACAATCCTTTATATCAAGGACTAGGGACACTGTCCCTATCTAGAAAACTTTAAGAACTGTATATAAAGTCCTGCCCACTTTTGCCCGTGTAGTATCATTTTCTTTAGAGAAGGTGCATTCAACTTGCACATATCTTATCCAAGGGGTTTGCTAATACCAGGCTACTGACACTTATGACAGATCTAGATTTTAAGTTATCGGCTTCAGTAGCGTCTTGCAGTCTTCTTTTTATTCCCCTCTTTACTGGGTAAGAGGCAAAGCTGAAGAACTCATCCTTTCTTCTCAAATGTCCTTTGGAAAATTCTTTGCAGAAAGCGAAAGGCTAGAATCCATGTCATTGCAAAATTCAAAATCTAACTACCACACTCCAGAATTATAAACAAAAAAAGTTAGACTATTAAAAGGGCTACTCTCTTCTTATTCTAAAAGAAGAGCCAAGAGGCTACAGTCCCTCAAATCAGCAAGAATGCATACGTTCTGTAGAGGAGCAGTCTAACAGCTGCCAAAAGGTGGTGATGTCCCAGTTCCCACCCTTACCCTAGCCACTCTCCTCCTATTGTGCCGGCATTGGTATTAGCTCATCTCCATGATATACTGGTTTGCAGATACAAAGCAGACACCCTGCCCCACTCCCACATACACACTAAGGGCTTATTTTGCTGTATCTCATTATGGGATCAGATAAAGTGAGGAGGAAGGGAAGGAAGGAAGAAAAAAAAAAAAAAAAGAGAAAAGTACAAGAGAAAAGCCTTCCTTTCTGGGGGAGCACTTCAATATTGGAAGTTTACTCGTTTACAACTAGTTCATAAAGTCTCACTCCCCGCAGTCATATCAAAAGGAAGAGAGATATTCTGATGCTGAAGCATTTTAGAATCCTACAGTGATAAAGCTGTACCCCACCCAACAATGCAGCACGTTATTTTAGGTATAAAGGAACTGTCCTGACCAGTTTTTTCATACAGATTATATAGATATACAAATGACAATGAATACTTTTCAATGCATTAAGAAAGGCTTTCCTGACTGAATTCAGTTTACTCTCCCAACCTAGTATGTGGAAATTCACAACTCTTCTCTTCTGAAGAAGTGTTTATTACATATTCCTGCAGAGGGCCTCAATGGAAAGTGATGTAAGCGATGTCTACTTAATATTCATTACAAGAGCATCTGCAAGCAGCAGACTCCAGACTATCCACTGAAAAAGTATTTGTCCTTCCAGGAGGCTTACCTCACTCAGGAAGCTGTGTTTCTGCTGTAGATCTGGACTTGTAAGGAAACTAACAATTTCTCCAAGAGTTTCTCCTTTAAGAAGGGTATGTAACAACACAAACCCTCCTTCTTTCACTGCAGCTGCCAAATTAGAGAGAATTTCAGTGGTGTTTCCTAGAACACTTGTTGAATAGTTGTATACCACCAGGTCAGCATTGGTCAGATTTCCAGAGGGAAGGCTAGATGGATCCCACTGGCTAAGGGAAACTCCAGCATCTTGTAGCTCTGTTTCATTAGCTGAAAGAGTTTCCAGGCTGCAGTCAGTGGCAATGTAGTCCACCTGCAACAGGGGCTGAGTGTTTAGAATACTTTTGACGCGAGAGAACAGATGCCCACTTCCTGCAAGAGCCTGTGAGAAAAGAGGGGGGGGGAAAAGGGAAAACAAGTTGAAACATGAACGATATCCAGAATTATAACTGGAACAATAGAAGTATGCAGTCATGTTACTGGAAGGCCTAGAAACACTAGCTGTGGTCCCATCCCAGGCTTCCAGCTAACCTCTATTATCTTCATCCGGTGACTGGTCATGTTCTCCAATGCCACATCCAGGCAAGTCTTCAACTCTGAAGAATCTAGCAATCCATTGAGAAGAGGGTCATCCTGGAAGTGCATTTTCTCTTGAGTCACAATCTGTTCCAGCTCAGAATGGAGGTTTCCATTTAGTTCCAGATGGCAGATTGCAGCAAGGATATGCTGAAGGCCCTTCTGTATGGGTGAGGACTCTGCAGCAGCCACTGCAGTTTCTAGTCCAGGGATGACTAATTTGACCCCATGCACTGCCACCTTAGCCTGTAAGTTCTGGATCAGATCTATGGAATAGAAGGGGAAGTGAAAGGAAGAGTCAGATTTTCCAAAGATTTTTCTTTCCCTTTTTGCCTTCATTTGCTACACCAGCTGATCGGCACCACAAATTACAGCATCTTGCATCATTAGCCTAGTTACAAAGACATAGTGCATGCTCCTGTATGTTCACGTGATTATGTATTCTGCAGTAGTTGCAGCCCCCAAACAGCAGGTTTTATGGCGAGACAGTCTAAACGACCAAAAATACCTATGGGAAGACTCTGACTGAAAGAGGGCAAACAAACAGAAAACTTCTGTCTGATTTAGGGAGTTGCGGAGAGAAATTGTAAGTTTCCACAGACACAGAAATACCAAAATGCTTTTTTGCTTTATAACCAGATGGAAAATAGCTCATCCTCACTGAGATCAGAAATAGCACTACAAAAATTAAAATAAAAATCCCACTATGGCATATGTAAAAAAACTTTGGGGACAGTATCTGGACACTGCAGGGGGGAAAAAAAAAAAGAAAAAAAAAAGAGAAATCTTTAAAAAAATCTATTGCCAAATCAAAGGATGAGTGAGAAGACACTTCACCAATGTAGAATGACAAAATTGGTGTCTCAAGATACAGCAAAATTCATCACTAGAGTAAAAACTTACAAGTAATTTTTTTTCCCTTTGATGAAAAGGCAATTAAAGCGATGAGCTGAGTGGATTTCTCCCCATCCAAAGAGCACTCTACTAGGCTACTATTTTCACAATAGACTAAGCTGCTCCTATTCCATTCTTGCAGCAAACACAAACTTTTTTTTGGCATGCCTCACTAAACCACTTTCCCTCCTTGGATATGCTCTTATGTCCACAACCAAACGGGAAGAGACATGTCAGCTTAACAATCTTGGCAGTTCACAGGGAAAAACTCAACAAGAAAGCTAAAGGCTTGAGGAAGTAAGCTCTCCTGTCAGTGTTTGAAGCAACTAGGCTGGATTTCTCCTTAAAGGAGATGATTTGCACCTCTGCTTGCAGAGGGAGTTGTGCCATCTGACACCTCGCTGACTGTTATAGAAGGGTAGATGTCCCTCCCTACAGCTTTAGTCCTACCCACATTCTAGAGATACCTCAGACAGGAGTAGCTTTTAGCTTCTAGCAAGTGTACAGACATAGGACTCCTGCTGAAGTCTTCTGCAGAGACCAACACTTTATTTCTTGGATGTTCTGAAGCAGTATGAACAGCTTCTCTCAGACACTTCTGTCAGGCTGGAAGATTCCCCTGTAGCGCGACAAGAAACCTGTCCCACTCTACCTTTGCAGTGCCCCAGATACGCATGAAGATGGACACTGGAAGACAAACAGTTACTTTCGGTATAGGGCACAAAGCAGAATTTTTCCAGGGTGGGAGGGTTCCGCTCCTGTTGTCGTCGTGGTGCTGCAGAAGCATGAAGACCATCGATCTGAACACCTCCTGCTTTAAGGCTATTAAGACAGTGGTCCACGGTAACGTTAAAAGCTGAAAGACAGGAAAGAGACATTAAGTTTGCATCAAATGCTACAAGTATTTTATTCAAGGTAATCAGATGAACAATGCTATGTCAGACTGTTAAAGAAGCTGCAGAATAGCAGCTTCTGTTACAAAGCTGCAGAATACCTTGGAGACTAAGAGGGCCCAGGTCCCCCAAAGTCCATCCTACTTAGAAAAATCACACATTCATCCACACAGCAGTCAAAGCAACTAGCAAAAGCCCAAGCATGAGAGACATTACCTTCTACGTTGTCCTGGTATTGGTACACCTGCTCTTGATGCAGCACTGGGTCAATAATCACTGAGCGAATTCTGGTGGGTAAACGTAGGCTGCGCCCAGTCTCAGCTAAGATTATCACATGTAGCAGGGAGTCGAGGAAGGTCACCCAGTTCCCATTCCACACAACTTTCCCTGTGCTTGCTGCAGAAGAGGAAGGGGAAGCCTCACTGTGATTTTGCCGTTCAGCAGATGCCAGAAGTCACAGCTTATCAAATGCAAAGTCTGCTGTGTGTACCCAGCTTCCCCTATAAACTCCAAGCGTCAGTTCTACATTGGAGATAACAGTTTTCCCAATGCTCTGTCAGAACTCTTAGTGGTTCTCCATTACCACACAAAATATAACTACTACACAAAGCACAGTCAGGTGGACTGCCAATACAAATTGAATTAAAAGATCAAATATTCATCATTACAATAACCATGCTCATCATTCTGCTATAGAAAGTAAATTCACCTTCATTGTTGCATTCCAGAACGCCCTGGAAAGTTGGTCCATAATTATATCCACGCAGATGCAGCTCTTGGTAAACATCTTCTTTCAAGAGACCAGACTTTGAGCTCATGTCTACTTGAGTCTGAAAGTCAACTGCCTGGTTATGGAAGTTCTTCAGAGCAGTGTTTTCTAGGAGGGAAATCTTCCCTGATGGGCACAGTGGCAAGAATAAGAGTCATCAGTGTCCATAAATAATGGATTTTAGTAGGACAGTGCATACACTTACACTTCTTTCACTTACCACTCACAGCCAGATTCCCATTCCCTGACACCTCAAAGCAGTGGGAAGCAGGCATGAGTCTTACTTCCAGCTGTACTGATCCTGCAAGAAACATTGAGGAAGACAGGACTGTGAGGTCATTTGCTGCTACCATCCTCGAGCAGAACTTTCTCTTTCACCATCCCCAGACTCACTGCACACAACATGTAATAAAGATGACTGTACCACATGCTACTTAACTGTATGAATTCAAGTTGTTCAATCACGTTGCACTCTTCTTTATATTCTTTCTCCCGAGTTCCTCCTCGCTTTCCCTTTGCATTTCTTTCGTCCCACTCCCTTCATCTTCATTACACAGTTTTGCAGTTATAACAGCACTCCTTACTCACCCTTTTTGGGAAGGATAGTTGCCTGGTGAATTGTGACTTCTTCAAATGTAACAGCTGTTTGCTCCATAGCCATGCCAAGAGACCGTGCCAGAGTTCGCCAAGCCAGTACTAGGTACCCAGCTGCTGGGTACAGGACTCTGCCATCAATGCAGTGACCAAGCAAGTAGTGGTCAGGAGAGTCAGGACTCACATCTGCAAAGAATAAAGAGCAGAATAAAAATAATAAGAACACCCTAATAAAGAAGTCTTTCCCCCTCAATGTCTATAAGAGGTTCTAGTGGCTTCCCCAACTATCCTGCCTGGCAACATGCAGCTCTTAGGACTACTGCGAGTCTGAATCAAGAGAGTTTCCTGCTCTGTTCATATTCTTTCATCCCATTTCAGGAGCACATCCAGTCTTTTTCAATCCAAACCAAACTAAACATTAAGCTTCAGAAGATGGCTTCGAGGATGCTGCTTTGAGTATTCTTTTCTTAGGTTTACAAAAGAAATGCAGAGGTAAAACAGGAAAGAGACAAACAAACAAACAAAAAACCCATTCAGGCAAACACACCAATATTGTAGACTGAAGCAGATGCAGAGCCTTTGGAACCTGATGGAAAGTCTTCAGCTTTTGGAACATCCCAGTCCTGGCTGTGGTCCCATTTAATGTATGGAGAAATAAGGGGAGTTCCCACTGGGACAGGGTATTCCACAGGTGGAAACAAGTTATTTCCAAGAACATTTATCCTAGGAAGACAAAAAGGATGAAAACAGTGTGTGTATGGGAAGAAAAAAGGGGGGGAAAATTGACCATAATACTTAGAGGTAAGACAGTAATTGGTCTTGGGCTCCATGTCTGAGATTTCTCCAGGAATACCACGAACACTTACTGCAGCCAAATCTGTAGTTCTAACAGTATACAAGATGCAAAGTGTATTTCCAAGAGCTAGTTCTAGGTTCCTAGGCCTCTAAAATGGGACTCCTCTTTAAAAGGCACCTTTCCAGCCCAAGCAGTCTCTAGCCCAAGGCAACATTTATGAAGTGAGCATATTTAATATGTACAGATGTAAACCTTTTTTTTTTTTTCCCCCTCCAGGTTTGTTGAAGGAGTATTTCAATTCTTGTGAAGACACACATGCTAGAAGAGAGACCTGAATTCTCTCCTAATTGATACCCCACTCACCCTCATCCCTTCATTTCCTTACCCAGTTAAGTGAATCTTTCCGGTCTGTGTTAGGAAGAACTCCAAATTATTTTTGTGCTCTTTCTTCATCAAAGGTAGAATGGTGCAAGTTGGTTTCAAAGCTCTCCTCAAGATAGCCTGGTCAAGTAGAGTCCATAAATCACTGGTGGAAGGCATTACTTACTACTTTGCCTCTGAATTTTTCTCTATACATCTCAAACTACGACTGTTTCTGTGGTAGGTGCTAGAACATACACCACTTTAACAGGGAAGAGGAAGAGCAGCGCAATACCCTTCCAGCAATCCAAGAAGTTGCACATCTGGTAAAGCAGAACCTACATAATATTCATGAAATTCTGCCAACACACAAATCTCCCTTTCCCAGCAGATTGTCAAGTGGAATCAAAAGCTGCACTTCAAGAACTGCAAGATCACCCTCTCAAGTCTCCCGCTCGCGCACACATGCAAACCACACACACGGCTTAGGCCCTCACTCCCAGGACCAGTCCTTTTTAGTCTGAAGCATCCTAGCTGTTGCTTGGAAAATGCTCTATTACATCAAAAAAATGCAGCCTTGAACATCTGACCCAAATTCTACCTTCTCTTCAATTTGATCCCACAGTCTTTAAATGGGAGAAGAAAGGTGGGGTGAGGGGAAATCAAAAAAACCAGAACATTCTCAAACCCAGCCGATGGAGTCTTTGGTCACTTGCATTAGAGTCCAGAATGAAGTGCAAAGTCTTTTTATAGAGAAAAAGATCTGCCTAATTTAAAACCGCTGCTCTGATTCTCCCTTCAAGTCACTTTTAAAGCATAAATAAGACTAACATAATAAATATACACTAGATTGGAACTCAAAAGCAGTATTATGTATAACTATTAAACTTGATTCACAAGTAACTATGACTATTCTTAAGACTTTCCTCCTCTTGCATGCCACAGACCAATTAAAAAAACAAAAAAACAAAAAAACCCCCCAAAACCCCACAAAAACAACCAGTCCTTGAAACTTAAGGGACAGGCACAAGACCACAGCACTGATCTTGTGGAGCAAGTGCATCCTCTACTATGGAGTTAATTTCACAAAGATCAATTCTTATGGAGCGGGGAGAAAGGACCAATGATCTGATCATTAGGGAAAAGGAGTTTATGAAAAAAGCAAGCTCCTGTGGTCTCAGACTACTTGGTCTAGGAGAAGAGAGGAAGACACCACTACCAGCCACCACCTTCTAAAGACAAAAACCTCAAATCAAATTCAGCGTTCAGATGGCAATAACAGATTTTTCATAGAGAAGGCCTGTTAGTCTTGAATTTCTCCCCCCACTTGAATTTTCACACACACTCTCCGTTAGATCCAAACAATGAAATGCTTTTCTTAGCTCTCTGAACTGTGCAATGAGTATCAGCTATCTGAGATGCATGGTAATGAATAAAGGCAACAATGTGAATGGATGAAGAAGTGTCAATGTGTTGGGATTTTTTTTAGCCATTAACATACACCACACCCCAAAAAAATCCAAAACAATAACAAAATAATCACACTAAAATCCACAAAAACCCCATCAAGAAACTGTTAACACCGTGTGAGATTCAAAAGGACTGGGGAGAGAAAGTTTTCTCAGAACTAGGTGGAAAAAAGAAAAAAAAAAAAAAAAAAAGGAAAAAAAAAATATATGTAGTTCTGTCCCTATTCCTCTGATCTTCTTCCTGCAGCAGCATACCAATATAGTATCATACTGACACAATCAAATACAATACCTGTAAAAGAGCATGCGGAGCAATCTCTACTACAACAGCGTTCTCTGGAATATGCTTCAGACCTTCGTGGAACAGCACTGGATTCACCAGGTTGTTCACATGATACTCTGCAGAGGAATTCCTAGCCAGATCACTCTGCCACTGAGATTCAGGGATAGATGTACTGATCCATCGCGCTGAACGAGGTTTAGGATGTGGAATGACCTACAGACAGATAAGGAAGAGGGACAGGAGGAAGAGTTACATGTCATGGATAACAATAAGACAGGCAAAAGCAAGCAGCCCCTCCTTTTCATAGGCCATTTTTCTCAGCCTGATTGCTCAGGACATCCTTCTGTTTGAGGCCATAGGCCTTCAAACTTTAAGTCTCAGAGGTTTACACGCTCATGAAGAGATTTCCTTCTCCTCCTAAAGGAAGGAACGCCCTTAAGCTCAACATCACCTATACTCAAATCCAGGTGCCTGAGCGTAAACAGACAATAGTTTGGCAATATTACCTTTTTCAGGGCACTGAGCAGCACTGGTGCAATAGATGCCATGTAATAGGAATGAAACGCAACTCCAGCACTGCGCACCTCCTTTGCGAACACACCATCCTTTTTCAGTTTGGCTACAAACTCATTCACAGCATCCTAAGAGGAATACAAGTGAACCAAAAATAAAAGCACACAACGTATTTGGGATCTGTATGAGTCACTGTACTCCCCCCCCCTTCATCACTTGCCACTTAAGGGGAGCCATATCTGGCATGAGGTTATTGCCCTTCTCAGTCTTACAATTTATCACTCATTATGCCCATGGCTGTAAGACTATTCAGCGTAAGAGATCTTTTATTACTAGTTTACTAAGGCACTAACATCACTTCCTCTTACAGAAGATTTGAGTGTTTAAGTTTGTACAAAGCACCGTATCCCCTCCCACCACTTTAATCAGCTCCCCTTTCAAGCATCTGAGCTTTAACTCAGCTTCATGCTTTCTTCACACCAGAACTTCACAGGTCCCAATCACAACTCCAGTGTGCACCGTATCAGTTCCTTGCTCACCAGAGGTCCTGAAACAGTGACAGTATCTTCAGAGTTGTGACAGGCTGGTACCACATTTGGAGGACAGCATTGCTTACACTCCTCCCATGTCAGACCTGCAGAAGGAAGACCTCAGGACAATTCAAGTGTTTCTAGCAGCGAGCCTCATAAGGCGAGGCAATCTTAACTGCACAATCACTGCTTAATACAGCATTTTGCCAAACTGGGAAGGATTCTTAAGAGAATTCCTCAAAAGTGATTCTGCAAAAGCTAAGGACATTTATCTTGGGGCTTCAACATGACATTTGTCACTGTGATATTGAGCACAAAACCAGAGGACTGAATCTTTGTACCAACCCATTAAGGGATGGGGTGAGGGGGCACCCACACACTTTCAAAGAAGGCTACAGAACCGTTTGTTTTGTCTCATCTTGCCCTTAGCAATCTGAGCCAGAACAGGAGAGAGAGAACACGTGAGCTTGACTTACAGAAACTGAAAGCCACAAAATATCCATAGAAATCAACAACTCTAGAGGCTTTAACTAGCTTAACACATGCAGTATCTAGTCATATATTACATGGATACAAGTCACAGGAAGAACTTGAATTTAACATCAGATCACAAAAAACATATTATATGCAGCACTCCGAGATAAGTTCTGTGATAAAAGTGTCATGTATTTAATATTGGGGGGGGGGAAAGCTAGATTAGGTAGGTAGTCCTTTGTAGCGTTAGTTAAAGTAAGAATTCCAGTATTATAAACACACGATCTAGTCAAACATACTGCATTAGACCTGCAACAGCTTTTCTCTTAAGCATTTCAGTTTTTCATTGACCACTGCATCCAATAATAAGAAACAGCAGAACAACAACGCTACCAACAATAATTTTATTTTTAAACATATAAGTCACCATGAAGCCACACTACTAAGAAAAACTGCTGGGTCCAAATTTCACCCAACAGAGGGCAAAGCTATATGACTTACAGAAACACTGAGCAAAGCTCGTTCAGGAGAAAGCTTCTTCCTAAGTTCTATTAGGCCCAAGTAAGTTCTTAACGGCATTAAGTTCCACTAGCCAGTTGCCTGCTACATAATAGTGACTTACTAGTTTCACATCTCTTGCAGACAATCAGAGATATCTTTTTTTTAAAAAAATAATTTAAAAGTATATATGTGTGTGTACATATACACACACTGGAGAGAGAGAGAAAGCCAAAAACCCCAGTGCCTTAGATTTTGACCTTCAAGGAGACTATTTCTCAGGTCTCTGTCATTGGTCACTCACCAATAAATCTATTTCCACTTAGTTTTGGAAGGATTAACAAAGTTCTGCTGTATTCCAGGTCAGCGATTACTACCAACTTCAATATTTAATAACCTGTTCTAGATCAGAAGAAAAAGAAGAGGCAGCAGTAGCCAAAGTTTTTCAGACATGATTGTCTCCACCAACACATTTCAGAGCTCAATTTTATCCCAATGCCATACAACAGAGATCAGATGTACTTTCCTCTATCACTCTTTTCGTAAGGGTATACCTACCAACGGCAGCCATTCCTCCCGGAGGCAGTTTGGCCTCTTTAACACATCGTCCCCGCCAATAAGCGGCAAGAATGGCTTCTTCATGACTTAAAGAGTTATCCGCATAGCCACAAGCTAGTTCTCCCACTGAGTGGCCCAAAATCCCATCAGGTTGCAGACCTGCAGCCTTCAGCAGATCAATCTGGGCAATCTGCAAGGAAAAGTAGGATTAGTGATTCCATGCCAGAGTAAGCAGGTGTCAGGCTTCAAAGACACACAGCAATAGTGAGTACATTACAAAATGGCTTTTTGGTACAGACATTCTTCCTGGCCTCACTGCTTCCCCCCACCCCCCCCCACCCCCCAACTGCGGCTTCAGTCTCATTTCAAAGCTATCCCAAGAATTGCTACGTGACTCCAGTATTGTTTTGGTCCCCTCCACTACGTAGCTTTCCACTAAGACGCTATTTCCAACAACAGAAGGTTGGCAAGAGCATGTCTGTACAAAGTACGAGGCAAGACCAGCTTTCCAGATCGCTTTAAAAGATCTACCTCTAGTTTATTAAGGAACAATGAATCCCACATTGATACTCAGAATTAAAAGACTTCATTTAGCATCATTTAGTTAATTTGCAGAACAAATTTTAGAAGGCACTCTATGCAACCTTGTTCCTTGGCACAAACATTTACATAAAACTTAAAGACATTCCTTAGTCTCTTAAAAGGAGAAATTGCCCCACATACACACACAGGCAAATCAGTTTAGATCAATACTCATCCAAGCACCTTGCAAGTGGCAGAGCCCAAAACGGTCAAAGGTGCAAAGAACTCCCTCCTATCAGAGGGATATTTCTAACAGCTGCCATTTGCTGATTACACAAAACAAGCTTCCATTAATCAGTATGAAGTGTTACCAGCCAAACAGACCACTAGCAGAGCATGCTTATGAGGATTGAGTCCATGACCCCTCCACCAGTCATTTGAGTCTTACCTGAATAGCAGCTAGTCCAACAAATGCATGGACAGTGTCATCAAAAGTGTTCTCATCTGCTTGCAGAAGCAGGTCTGAGACCTTTAGGCCTGTGTTCTTCAAAGCCTCATCTGAGCGCAATATAGACTGGCGAAACAAATCCAACTTCATAAGGCTCAGGCCCATACCTTTCCACTGTGTTCCCATGCCTGCAGGATAAGCAAGGAGAAAGCGAGATTTAGTAATGCTCCATAAAAGGAGAAGACATCATACACTTGCTCTAGTAGTGAGATAGTAGTGAATTTAAGAGAAAAACATTGTACATTTCTAGCAGCCTCTAAATTAGGCACTGCTTTTTATTTTCCTAGACTTTGCTATCATCAGAAGTAGCAGAGTTGGAAGGATTAGATAAAACACCGGAAACACAAGTCTCCTAGACATATCACAGGGCTGCAAGATATTTCCTCATGTTAGAGTGGAAAACATTAGAACACAGAATCCAATTGCTCAAGCCCCAGATCTACAGAGCAATGCAGAAGCCTGGATTCACTGCTGCACACCTACCTGAGCAGATGTACCAGAGCGGTCTACCAGACGCTTGAACTTGCTGAATCTCTTTTATGTCACTCTCCGTACCAACTAGTGTGTAGCCCCTGTAGGGCATGGAGGATACAGGAACCGCAGAGATACCGCTGAGCAGGCTTACAAATGGGCTGCATCCTCCATGTTTTCTGCTCTCTTGAATTAGTATTTCCACAGCTTCCTGGGTTCTGCCACAAATTTGAACCAGTCTTGGCATGTTACAAGTCTCCAGAGGCTGGCGTTTGTTCTCATTTGGCCTCAGAATGACATGAGCATTAGCACCTCCAAAGCCAAAAGAGTTGATACTGACGATGCCACCTTTCACTGGTGTTGGTTTACAAACTACCTCCAAAGAGCCATCTTGTAAGGCAGGAATATCTGGATTTGGGGTATTGAAATGAAGATTTGGTGCCCACAGCCCATGTTCCAGAGAGAGAATGACCTGGAAGGAAAAGAAAAAAAAAAAAAGAAAAGAATAAAAAAGTGTTCTGTGCTCCACATTTTCTTGTGACAAATGTTTTCCTGTTGTTATTGTTTTACTATCAATGACCATGTAGCATACACTAAAGCAGCTCTCTATGTCTGGATAAAGGGACACTTCAGAGAACACCGTTATTGATGTTACTGAGGTAGTACCTACTTCCCTTAGGCAAATTTTAAGTCTGTGCAGGAAGTCAGCAGTGAAGGTGATGGGGGTAGCTTTAATTTTAGCTTTTTCTAACTGAAAAGCCACGCAGTCTTGCTGGAAAAGCAGCCTGGCTACTAAGAATATCACATCTTCTTTATCTCCTTTCAGATCCTGTCCCTTCATCACACTCCAATCTCTCCCCAGTCACACGCCACCACACATGCTCTTCCTTATCACAACAAATGCTTCCATTTCTGCCTTTGCTGCAAAAGAGCCAAGCTGAAGCACTGGTAAAGGAGTTTGCTTGCTGCTTTGCACCCATTTATTGTCTTCTTGATCAAAAAAAAAAAAAAAAAAAAAGTAGCAACAGCAGACTGGTCAGAGCTGGTAGAGCCAAAGGGAAGTACAGAAACAGCGTGAGTTAGAACAGCTATGCCAAAAAAGCGAGACCTCCCTTCTCTCAGCAGCACCTGTACAAACAGCCCATGACATCAAGCCCATACTCTGTGGCACAAGTCCAGCAAATCACAGACTACAAGGTCTAGTAGTTGCAAACACTGTGGTCAGTATGTCTGGCAGTTCCTTCATCGCCTCAAAATGGTCAGAGAAACAGATATTGGTTTGGGAACTGTTCTTCCAAGTTGACTATCAGACATGGAGAACAGCCAGCATAAATGCATTATTTCAACTCCAGTCAGCATGTTTTAAGTTGCATTCTAAATATTTTCATGCACACTGTCCTACACGTACAATACTATGCATTATGAAGTTGGTGTTGCTTTACACAGCATACATATTTGTACTTTCAAGTCTGCCATGGTTTCTACACAAGTTTGAGAGTACAATACAGGGAGCATACACCAGAGCCACCAAGAAGCTTTTTCTTTGCCGAGTAGTTCAAAGGTGCAGGTGAGTTTTCCCTCCCTTACCAGAATTTAACTAAAGTGGCCTTGGCAAGCCCTAGGTTTTTTTTCCTACTTATCCACATAGTTAATGGATTCTCTTCAAGTCTGAAATCAGATAATTTTAAAATCTATTTTCCTAACTAACACCTCACATACAAGAGCATTTTATGGAATTCCAAAAGAACACATTTATGGAAACTGCAGACTTCCCGAGACAGTTACTGTCTATGAGACAGCGGGCTTGGCGTCATTTCTGGCTTGGTCTCAAAGTCACCTGATCTACCATTCTGATTAACTTCCAAAACTTAAAATACCAAGTGCTGCCCAACTTTCAAAGAATTGAGAACAGAGACAGAGCTTCCAATATCCTTCCAAAGCTTCAGGTGCTTTCAAGATGACAGATCTGGAAACGAGACCTAACAATTTAATAAAAGCATAGCAAAAAGATATTCTAGCAGGCATGATGGGTGCCATGGGCTCTTACCTACAGCTATAAGTGCTGATACAAAGTTAAGTGAGAAAACTGGAAAAAAAGAGTGAGAAAACATATTGTCAGAGAAGTCTTCAAAAAGAAATTGTGGCCCTTGTCTTTGCAGTTCTGCATCCTAGGAAACACAGACAGGGAAACGATACCTCAAAGTTACAATCCTGATCCAACAGATCACAGCAGAACTGCACTAATAGTCGGACTTGATGATCTTAAAGGTCTTTTCCAACCAAAAGGATTCTATAAACAAACTGTTTATAAAATACAACACAATATGGATGGAGAGGTTTATTTTATGACTCAGTTATCACTCCTTCTATGAAAAAGGTGTCAGAGACAGAGGTGCTAAAAAAAGTAAACTTTCGTCTACAGAGAGACAGACACTGCTGTCTCCATGATTTATTTGTAGATGAGGCTATTCACAGCCTCAGTGTATGTATTCAGGTCACAATAACCACTTTAAAGATCCTAAAATTACAGCAGTGACAGCATACGTGACTTCAACTTGCGTGGCTCTTAGGCTGTCGGTAATAGGCTTACAACCAAATGTGAATATTAGCTAGCTATCTGCTAAGCAGTTTAGCAGCCAGAGCCGATAGATGATTGTCGCCTACAGCAGTAGTTAGCAGGCTGGTTGCTAAGACAACCAGTTATTCAAGCTGGTAGCCTCATCCCAAAGAGCTCACCTGGCTTATTGCCAACACAAGAGAGAAGAGGAAGAGATGATACATCCCTCACAAACAGCCCAAAGGATCAGCTGCTCTTTTTGCACTGAAAGCCTCTTATCTTTGGTCATTGCCAACTACTCCAAACATGTAAATCCCTCTACTTGTGCACCCCTCAAACCCAAATGACTTACAGCAGAATTCTGTTGGAAGGTCCAGTGTAAGGATACTCAATGAAGTGATCCCAAAGCCTTTATTCTGAGCAGAGTTATGGTCCTGTAGAATTTAGTAGGAAGGGGGAACTAAAGTGCGTGTGCAGGCACATACTTGTGTGCGTACACAGCAGAGGGCCACCTGGGCATTCGTGTGCACAAGAGACACCTGAGCTTTTCAAAATATTTGCAGGTGAAGCAAAAAGTAAATAATTAATGAGAATCACTTGAACTCTTCTCATTACCAGTGAGCATCTTATCCTGGATCAGTGCAAATATTCCTTAAAACAAACCAACATTTAAAAACACACACACATTGGTGTGTATGTGTGTGGGTCCCCTCCCCAATTTTCTTTTTCAAGCCACCTGTTACCTTGGCTAATGCAGCAAGCCCAGAGGCAGGCTCTGGATGACCCATGTTTGACTTGGTTGATCCAATCAGCAGTGGCTCTCTCTCACATTGACAGAAGACATTTACAATGCCATTTACTTCCTGTGGATCTCCAACCTAGTAGGAAGAGAATCAGAATGGCTATTAGCTAGCACTTCCAAAACACACTGCAAAAGAGAAATCTGAGAGAATAAGATGTTTGGACAAAATCCAGAAGTGGTGAAACAGTACATATTCTAGTAACTGGTAGAAGCAAGAAATATTTTGGAAAAACAAAGAACAATTCAATGGAAGAGTGTGGCAAGTGATGTAAGGGAAGAAAATAAGGGAGAAGAGCACACTCCAAACCCCAAGGGGCCATGCTGACCTTGGTGCCCGTCCCATGAGCTTCAATATACTCCACTTCTCCAGGTTTGATACCGCATTCTCTGTACAAAGAGCTGACCAACTGCTGCTGCATCTCTCCAGATGGGAATGTCACACCTAGGACCAAAATTGCCATCAACTCCTCTCTCCTATCAGATGCTTCCTGTTCTGATTTTAGCACCCTTTCAACTGCTTGAGGCCACCAGGTCCAAAAAACCCAGATTTTTTTCAGGATTTACACCATCATCTTTAGCACCAAACACAATAAGCCTCTCAGGCTCTTTGTAAGAGGAGCAGAGGCACCAGAAAGGGATCTAAAGCAATGAGTTAGACTAGTGTGGAAAGATATTGGTTAACAGAGTAACGGAGATGTCTAGATCAAGCAGAACACGTGAAACTTGGTGTCTCCGTAAATGGAGAGTGGGACAAATGGGACAGCAGTAGGGAAAGAGCCTTACAGTCATAACACCACTTACATTTCTACCATCAATGCAGAAGTTACTGCAGAGATGTCCTGAGGAAGGCTAAACTAGCATCAGGACATTCATGTTACCTTATACAGTAAAAACCACCACTTGCCTCCCTCAACTTCTTTACAATAGGGCCCTGAACTTTGCATTACCTGAACAGAAAAATAAAAACCCCAGACAATAAAACAAACCAACCAACCAACCTTTCACATATCTAAAGAACCCCACAACAGCCCATTTTTGTTGACAAAGCCTCTAGACTCAACAGTTCTGTAGGTATCTCATTTTCAGAGGCTTGAGGCCTACCTTGCTCCTTAAAGCCGTCAGTGTTACTTCCAGCATTGACTATTGTGGCATAGATCCGCTTAGCCATAGATCTCTTGGTCAAAAGAATGACAACAACAGCTTCAGAGCGACAATATCCATTTCCTGAGAACAGAGAGAAGAACAAGTGACTAATTCTGCTCTGCTTTGAAAAAAAAAGTTGTGAAACACCATGCAGTAACGTCATCTCATTCCTGAGCTACTGCTTACAATAGACCACTTTAAGAGTACATATGACATATCTGTTTGTTTTTTAAAAAAAAAAACCAACCTTTTCTATCATCATCGTCCTAGAAAGGATGCTGCTCGTCACAAATGATGATAGAAAAGTTTCCATCAAGAGACAGCTATTTCCTCTCCCCAATGGCTGCGGATTGAACCATACAGTTTCTTCCCCACAGTTAGTTTTCCAGGTTCAATGGAGCATGCAACACTGAGCAGGTCTGGGGAATGTCCCAAACAGTGCACCTATGAACAACTACGAGGCCAGCTCTTTGCTGTATTACAAGGTTATCTAGTCACAGACTCCACACTTAAGTTCCTCTCATTCAACATGACAATCGTTTGTACTTATGCCTTACCTGAAGCATCAAAAGCCTTGCAGGCACCATCAGGACTAAGCATTCCCAGTTTCATGAACTGCACAGAAGTGTTGGGTTTCAGCAAAAGGTTGACCCCTCCTACTAGGGCTGCACTGCACTGTCCATAACGAATTGCCTTGTAAGCATTTTCCAGAGCAACAAGACTAGAGGAGCAGGCTGTGTCAATAGTTATGCTTGGTCCTTATGGAACAGAAAGGGAAAACAAAAAAAGCTGGGTTTTACTGTTTGTTTCCTAGAGTTGCTCTCCAAAAACTACAGGATGGCATCACAAGAGAAACATATTCAAAAAAACATTAAGTAAGAGTTGCTTCAGCACATAACAGGTAATCCTGATACAGTGGGAGACAAGAATCATCCCTGCCTGCTTATCAGGTAATAAGGGATGAAAAAGGTGGAAAAAAAAAAAATGCAAACAGTTTGGCTTTAAGGGTGTTTTTCAAAATTCTGTCTATGTCTTCATCAAAAAGAGATATTGTAGCTTCACAGGCAGGTCTCATTTATTTCCCCATTCTCACCAATAAAAATCCCTCGCCCTTCCTAGCGCTACCCTTGCCATTCTCTCTGTTCTCTACTGCTCTTCAGAGCAATCCCCATCCCTCCACTTTCTTCAATGCCACACATGGTTCAAGTCATATCTTATGCCTTCAGTTGCATAATTTTGGTGGCTCTCCCACTTTACTCAAAAAGATCCAACTGTTCCAGTCAGTTTGTCTCTGGGCTAGCTGACTTCTACATAGCTTGATACCAAATAGCAGTCTAAAGGCCAGAAAGAACCTACGCCTTTTTATGAAGGCCTCCCGACATCATCATCTTTCAGATGAATGCCAGCTATGCCCATTAGCAGTAATTGAGTTAAAGCCTTACAGTGAGTCTTATGACACACTTAATACATTTTCTGCTTCTCATATGCCTCCTTACAATAGCTACATGCTACTTTATCATCCCAAAAAGGGTCTATGTCATCATATCCATCCCACACCTCTACAGAAACCATGGTACAATCATGTTCAAATTGCAATTGCTGATCAACGTTGACAGATTTGGGGGCACTTACCTGTTAAGTCATAAATGTAGGAAATCCTGTTGGCAAACATAGCACGCTGGCAGCCAGTCATACTGTATCCCAAAAGCTCTTCTGGATCTTGGCTAAGGGCTTCACCAGCTTCTGACCCACTGGCACCAATCCAGACACCTGTGTCTGTGCCACGGAGGGTGGCCGGATTAATACCTATAGGGATATTGAAAGATAGATTACACAAACTGGGGAGATATCAGGTACACTGGCACCAGTTCATGAAATACTACTTACTGTCCCTTTCTGGCAGGCCTGCAGCATTGTTCCCTTACCTATAGCAGTTACCTTCTATCTGTTTCAACTGCAGACCTTACAAGTCTTACTGCAGAGTCCACCAGAACTTTGGTAGTGGCTTTTGTCCAGAACATACTGTGCCCAGAGACAGCTTTTCAGCTTAGCTGGGAATTGCTAGAGTCTTGTGTAAAAAGTGTATGGACTATGAAAGACACAAATGCTGATCAGGTAAGCTAACAGCTGACTTCCAGTGCAGAGAAAAGGAGCAGACTGAAGGGGAGAAAATCACAGCGCTTGGAATGCCATGTGAGCACGTACATATGTATCTCTAGCCACACACAAAGTCCAGATCTGGAGTACAAGACAGAAAGGAAAATTCTTAAGCACAAAAGCCAACAACCAGAACAAGAAACACCTCTCCTCTAGAAGACTGCATAGCAAGCTCAAATGGCAGCAATCTGCTGTGCACTTCCTGGGCAAACCTTCCACAGGAGCAGATCAAATGCCACAAATTTTCCATGAACCCAGACAGGAATATATCAGGCCATCTGCCATTCTTTTAGACCATGGATGAGAACGCTAACCAAGTCATCTTCCTTTTGCACTACAAATATGCCTTTGTTAAAGGGATCTATTATGGCATATTAGGGTAGAGTAGAACATGCAAAAGCTCTAGAACTGTTGACTGTTTAAGTGTTTCTGTCATACATTGGTTGTACCATATAATACAGGTAGAGATTTGCTGGCGGTCAGCATAGATTTCCTAGTTTGGGTTCCAGAGAAGAGAGCTTTGTTCTAACCCCTGTACCAGTTCTTTGGTCTCCTCTCTAATGTGATGGCTTTCTCTTGTTAGAGATCTCATCACACAGGTGCACGTCTGCACCTGCTGCACAGAGAGAATACAGTGCAATTCTCCCTCTTCAGTCACAGCTGCTTACCTCCATCCAAAATAGCTTCATAAGAAACTTCCAACAGCAAGCGAAGTTGAGGATCCATTGTATGAGCTTGTTTGGGGTGGACCCCAAAAAAGGACGCATCAAATTTGCTTATGTCCTTGAGCTTTCCATTTCTCTTGGGCAGACCATAAATTCCTGAGAAGAAAAATTCAATACTGAGTTACAGAATACACAAGTTTTGAAGCAGCTACCAGCTGAGACAAAGTACAGAACGACCACAGCTAACTTTCGATTACATGTGAAACCTCACTTGCTTGATGCAGTTACCAGATGCTGCATGAATATCTAGCTACCCATCTCTCCGAATCTCATTTGGAAACGAGAATGCTGCATTAACAAAAACAGTTGTCATTTTTAAGACTCTCCCGGATATGGGAGCAAGACACATCTGTCTAGCTGAAGGATTTTGCTTTGGCAAGTTATACCAAGCACATAAACAGAGTCCAAATCAGAGGTTCCAGTCAGTCACCAATTAAAACAAAGGCTACTTTTCTTTTCTACAAATCACTAGCTTGAATTGGATAGACATGTGCCAAACACTTCGGAAAGACAACCAGACAGAACATTGTAAAAAGTCATAAATCACAGGACTGGAGTCCCTGTGCTACTTATGAACCCAGAAGAATGCCAGAGCCATCTTACTGCCACAGCTATAGGATTCAAGTTGCCTAGCTGGTCTGTCAGAGTGTTCTTTTATTTGGAAGTAAGCTACATATTATTTATAAGCTACTACTGCATGGGACATGACACTATAAAATGGATTGCATGAGACCTTCCTAAGAATGTTCTGTTCCTGAATTTCTTTATGATATATCACAAGTGAATACAGAAGCTCTGGCAGGCTTTTGCATCTGATAAATCCTTTCCTTTTGTAGGATAATTCCTCTAAACCGCTCAGAACTCAGGGCTCCAAAAGGAGAGACAATAGGCACTCACCTGGTTTCCACCTCCGATCATCCTCTGTGACCATATCAACTCCATTAAGCAGGTTCTCCCAAAACTCTTGCAAGTTCTCTGATTCTGGCAGCTTTCCTGCTATGCCTGCAATCACCACGTCCTCCATCTCTTAACTTCTCCCTGTTGCTGAGATCCACAAAGCAGTAAGACTAGTAAGATTTCACACAGAGAAGGAAAGTATATGTGTCTCGTCTTCCTGACATGTTGTGACAAACAAGCATATTTGCAGGAGAAACACCCACACAGGAACAGCCCATGGAGTCTCTACTAAAAGAAAAAAAAAAAAAAAAAAGAAAAATCCCAACTAATCAAATGGACCATAAGATCTGTGGGGACAATGAGGATGAGAAAACCGATCCTGAAGGAGCATTGGGCTCCAAGAACCACCAGTTTCTACATGACAACTGGAAAATGAACAGGTCTAGCTCTACCAAATGCAAAGCCTCTGTGAAGTCAGCAGAGAAAGATTAACATGCTGGAGCAGAGGTGGGTGGAGAAATTATGAAATATGTATAGTAAAATACATAATTACAAAGCAAACCTAACAGGTAGCAAAACAAGTTCTACAATCATTCCAAAGTCAAATGCTAACTTAAGAATCAATAATCAGAAAGTTTGTTGGATAGAAAAAAAACCCAAAACACCCAACCAACAAAAAACCCACACGACAAAATGAAAACCCCCTCAAAACACACACCCAGGAGAAAACCCGTAAGAAAGCACAAATATTACAATACAACTTTGCATCATTTTAAATACCCAAAACAAGTAGTAAGTTTTACATATAAAGTGTTTCTCAATTAGACCCTGCACTGCCACACACTTAGAGGACTGGGAATGGGGAACTGAGTACATGTGGTAGAGTGGTGCTTTAAAGTAAGAGTTGGCAGAACATATCTGGATTCCAGATGGGATGAAAAACATTGTTGTTGTCCCAAGAAACGTGCATTCCAAGACCCCAATCTCAAATACCACAAGAGAACATCATGCTGCGTAATATAGCATGGCGGGCCATCTATACAAATCACAACACCAAATGATAACTCATATATTAGTCACCACACACATTTAATTTATTTCCTGTTTCACCAAAAATATATTAACAACTAAGCAGAGAAGGCAAGTTAACCTGATGTTTCAGTTAAGTTCAAATTATAGTTTGTAGATCCTAAGTAGGCAAGTTAAAGGAGGGGAAAGAAACCCATATATATATATATATATAGATTATTCTTACACATATGAAAAAGTAAATAACTGTGGTTGCATGAACAAAAGAGGCAGTAAGCATTCACAGTACTTCCTTAAATAATCCTTCTGGTAAGTAGAGGCAAAATAGTCTTTAGAGTTAATGTGTGGGATTTTAACAAGTAAAAACCACAAAGAAAACTGGATATCCATATAGCTAAAAGTCTGCCTTACTAACTTGGCAGGAAAGACTTTGCTATGGAAGACCTAAAGTTTGACTTCCATCACAGATTATGCTCCATAGTGTCATGCAGGCATTTTGCTCAAGCGCTGCAGGTGTTCGATCATCTCCTCCACAAAACAGCACTAACAGGTACTCTTAGATGAGCACTTCATAGCTGTTTTTCCAAGCCAAGACATTTCATTTAGGCATGGGTTTGCAGCCTCATTCAGGAGATCCTGATGCTTCTGAGAAAGAAATAGGCCTCTCTTCCATCCACACATTGCTCAGGCATAACGCCCTCCCATAGCTGGACAAGGTTGGGGTGCGCAGAGGGAAGGCAAAGCCCCCTGGTTAGCTGAGGTGTAGCCCTGCCAGAACACACCACTACAGAGGTTGCCTGATTTTTTACCCTTCTTTCCTTCAGCAGTTATCTTGATTCAGATCTGTGGAGTAACTGTGGAATTATGCAACGCTGACAAAGAGGGGATGATTACCTCACCCAGTCCATTCCTTCTGGGACCAGAAACAGAAGTGCTCCCAAAAGGACATCTTGGATTTCTCAGTCTTAGGCTGAACACCCAGACAGCAGAAGTTCCATTCCACTCTGGTTGTTCATTTAAAAAGGGAAACACTAAGGGCCAAATACACAAGGCCCTTACTGAGAAATTGTTCCCCAAAACTGAAGTTGGCAGTAATAGGCCCAGTCCCCTCTGCTCTGAAGAGAAACCTCTTGGTTTTTCCACTCACATAAATCTAGTAAGCCAGTTTTATTCTTGGTGTCACCACTGTATCTGGAAAACCGAATGAAGGGCCACAACTCTGCTATACTTGCAGCAGCTCCATGCTAGGGGCAGAGAAAGAATGGATCTAAGGCACAAAGCTTACAATCTAAGCATAAGACAAGAGACGTAAAAGATGATACTGTGATTATTATTCAATTTTATGCCTCAGCTCTTTGGGTAATGATCTCTAGGGAGAGAAATATAAAGTGTATTTCGGGGGACTGAAACATCACATCTGGGATTGTTCCTTCCCATCCCACATCTTTCCCTGGAGTATCAGAAAAACTCCATCCAGGTACAACCAATCTTGACAAAATGTTCTTCTGAGACAGGGAAGTAATGGAATTTATCAGCAGAGCAATTTTTGCCAACATGTCATGAACGTAATTGAGCAAGACTGTGCCAAAGGTGGAGAAAAAGATGCTGCAGTAATCAAAATGTAGAAGAACAAGAGCCAAGAAGTTAATTTTAGCTGGGTGAATGGGTAAGAAGAGCCACAAACTTAAGGATTTTTATAAACAAAGAACTGGAAAGATTTAGACTTGACACAAAGAGCTCCAAATGCCTACATCTAAGATAACATACAAATTACAGAGTTAGCAGCAGACAGTAGAGATGATTTGCTGTGGAAAACAAGAGTGAAAAGAGGAAGAGTCATGAATATTAAGTCATGCCTGATTAAACAGTGATCAAGGTAGATGTTACAACTACCAACAATATCTTTGGTCTTTCTCAACAGATTAGCAGGTAGGCCATTTTAAACTTGATTGACTTTACCCCCAAAGAGTGTATTGTATTATTTTACTATATTAGAGACTCATTTTTTTTCTGTAGAGCATTTTTAGACTACACACAGTAAATTGACAGGTTTTGAAGTACAGGACATAGCACAGATCAAGAAAGAAAACTATTTCTACAGCTGTTTTAAAGGAGACTGGACCACAGCAAATACACAGAAGAGATTGTTCCTACTACATTTGATGAGCAAGGTGATCAAAAGCAACAGGTCAAAAAAGGAGACAAAGAAGACAGAGGGACAAACAGGATTCTCCAATTTTTTAAGGCTGTATTTTCCTGGATCCAATCAGACATCTAACATCTTTCTTCCTCTTGTTTACCCCACGGTTTTGCTTGAATTGAATTCTGTGAATTCTTCCCAGACAGCTTGCATTTTTAACTGAAGGGAGAGAGGGGAGAAGCAAACACCCCCCCACTCCCCAAAATATCAGTCTGATAGATGCCTCAGTTAAGCATAAACTATCACCTCGCTAGATTTACACAATATTTTTTGGCAATGATACTGCGTTGCTGACTCATTCAGTTTGTGACTGTAATAACTAACAATCCCTTCTGGTATTATTGACTAGTAACAACTTTCATCACTTTATACCTGTGCTCTGGTTATCTACCTCCCACATTAGCCATTTGACAAGGTTGGTTTGTTTATTGATGCCAGTTCCTTTCTCGAACCATGTTACACCTTCTTAACCTTGTTCACTATGTATTGGATACATATTGGTACCGTGTTAGCTTAACATGATTATCAAACTTAAGAGTAAGTTGAAATACTGTTCTCCATTGTATTTAAAACATTTGGTTTTCAGTACCTCACTAATCCAGCACCAAAAATGAATCAAGAGAAGTATTAATCATTGTTTCCCACCATCCCTGGCAGCTGTACAACTTTTTTTCCTTCTTTTTACAATAATTTTATCTACTGTTTCACTACAAAAATATCTTAATGGACATTAAGCTTGTAAGTTTTTAGAGGGGGAAAGAAAAAAGAAAGGCAAGAAAAGTAACAACTGAGGGTAAAGTTTGATTTCTTCTCCCACTCATACCTGACTTGCCAACCGCTGAAGAGAATACTTTTCTTATTCTGCTGTACCTATGTCCACGTAAGGTTCAGCAAGGAAAGAAGAGGAAAAGGGAAGGAAGAAGAAACTGTTTGCAAAGAAACCACAAATAAACACCAAATCTTGTTTTGCCTGATGCACAGTTCTCTTTTCTAGACAGAAGTCTAGAATATTTATTTCAGTGTTATTTTGATGGCTGTCATCACATTGGGATAGAATCCTTAAAGCCAACTCTGCTGCTGTTTCTAGGCAGTCCAAATTTTGATCTTTTTTGGAGCTCCCATTATTGTAAAATGAAACATCCATGACTCCTCCGTAGCTTCCTTCAGCCAGACATTGACAAAAGGATTGTTTCTTAGTTTGTCAGTATGACTACATCATAATCCAGGTTTCCAAATCTCTGATTATAATTCCTAAAATTTGTAATTAAAACTGTGATTTCATAGGAACTTCACTTGTAAAGAGCTGTAATGGCTGCCTCAAAAACCCCCCAAAAACAAAACCCACAACTTTACAAAATAGAGGCAAACACAGGCTGCTTTTCATTTTTTGAAAGCATTTGGCTACCATCAATAGTGTGCTATAGCTTTGAATTAACAAAGACCTTTTAACTGTCTCTTTCCATTTCAAGGCTGGATTTGTCCCATTGACCACAAGACAAATGAAAAATGGTAGTGTGTTTTCATATTTAAAATGCGCTACTTAGCAGGAAATACAATCTGGTTCAAAGCTGTTATTTGAGAAAAGCAGGTTAGATTTTGCTCATGGAGTCAACACAGCTCTGGTGATTCCCAAATGGTCAGAACTGACTTGTACAAAAATTTAAGACCCTGGTATCACTATGTCATGTTTGTAAAATATCTGTTTGTAACTACCCTCCATGTAGGGTCCTCATCCTCTTAATTCATCCCCTAAATGCAGCCTTTCAGAATGTACTATTCTTTTCAGTTTGTTTCAAGAAGCATAGAGGTGAACCCTTTGCTCATGTGGCTTGAGGCTTTTCCTCCCTTTTGTTTTTTTAAGGCAAGACGTGCTCCAAAGCCCCCAACACTGCTATCTGAAGGAGCGTGCAAGCTAACATACACAGCGTTAACACAACCTGTTTCAGTTTAAGCACGTGAATAAAGCTTTTAGCTAGGAAAATATGCATTCGGTATCTCAGAGGGCCCTATACCAGGGAAGGAATGTGGAATAAAAACCAAACAGGAGCAAAAACAGCAGAAGAGAAAAGACGATCATCACGTTACTGACATAATCACATCACCAAATCCAGACTGGCGTACAATCAATGGGTTATTTCACTTGGACGGTTGGTTTATATCGAAGTGGAAGAAAGAAGTTTAGCAGTATATGCAGCACCTTTGAGATGGTTTCCTCGTACCTACTGACAAAGCACCTTTCGCAACAGCGAACGCTGAATCTCCTCCCCTTCAAGCTGCGCTTTTACGCTAACCCACGACACCGCGGGAGAGCGCAGCGCCGCCGCCCCGCTGCCAGGACACAGCAGCCCATTCAGCCCCGGCGCCCGCCCGAGACAGGCCGGTGCTCCGCGCCGCTCGCTCGGCACCCGAGCTGCGGCAGCGCGGGGCCGCCGAGGCCGCACAGCCCCGCGGCGGACGTTGCTCGCTCCGCACCGGGCGCGGCCCCTCGCCACCCGCAGAGCCTCGCCGTCGTTGCCGAGGAATGGCACGCCGAAGCTCGAGGGAACGGCAGAAAGGCTGCCAGGGCTGCAGGCAGCGGTACCCCTGGCCGCGTTCCCGAGCGCGCCCCTGCGTCCCCCAAGCCCGCCCGGCCCAGCGACGAGGGGTCGCGGCGGTGCGATCCCCGCCCGCCTCCAAGATGGCCGAGCGCCAGCACTACAATGCAGCCGCTCAGCCTCCATCGCGCCGCCTCGCCGGGCGGGCGGAGCGGGAGGCTGCGGCTCGGTAACCAGCTACCGAGCTGGCGGGGACTCTCCTCTGCGCGGCCGCGCTGGGCCACAGGAGAGCGGCCCGCGGCAATAGGGCGCGGCGACCACGGCGCCGGGGCGCAGAACCTTCTGGGCGCGCAGGCCGGGCCCGACCACCCCCCACTCCCTCCAGCGAGTTGCGGGCGCAGCCCCGCACGGCGTAGAGGGCGAAATGGAGCCTCCCCAGCGCGCCCGCCGGGCACAGCGGCCCGGGGAGGCGGGAGCGAAGACTGCCGCTCTCCTGGCCGCGCCGCATCCGCTGTCCTGCCGGTACCTGCACAGGGGCGGAAGACTTCGTGCCGAGAAGACTCTGGCGTCAGCTCAGCGCCGGACAGGACTGCTACGGGGCGGCCTCTGCGGATGGACTCGGGCGCTGCTGCTGCTGCGGCGGCGGCCGGTGCCAGATTGTGCACGGCCGATGCTCCGCGCTCTCCTCACTGTCTCCCTCTAGCTCCCACCGCTATTTAAGCAGCCGCCACCTCCGGCGGCCACGCCACATGGGCTGACAGTTTACTCCTCGCCGCAGTCCAATGAGAGCCGGGGCAGGGCCGCCCCGAGCCGGCCCCGGGGTGATGCCAACCCCTGCCCGCCGGAGCCGCTCTACAGGAGGAGGGGGCCCCGGCCAGGCCGGGGCGGACCCAGGCGTGCCCCCGTGCCCAAGGCACCGGGCCAAGCTCTCGCGCCCCGCCCCGTACTGGAGGCCGTGGAAGGCCGGGCGCTGCGGGGGGTGCCTGGCTTCGGGCCGGCCTGGCCGGGGGCAAAGGCAGCGCCCACCCACCGCGGGCGGGGGCCTCTTCGTGTCCCTCTCCCACCTCCCCGCGGGTGTGCACACTGGGGGGGGGGGGCGCTACTGCCGCGCCGGCACCGTGGCTCGGCGAGAGACGCGAGGACTCGGCGGGCGCCGGGCCAGGCGAAGCCGGGCTGCGGAGTGCCCGCGCGCGCCCGCGGCGCACAAAGGGAAGGGACGCTGGGCTGGACGCGCAATCTCGGGCTGGCACCCAATCCGGAGGCGGGAGCGTGTGGGCGGGGGCGCGGCCCTGCCAATCGCGGGGCCCGTGGGGTGTTGCTAGGCGATAAGGCGATGTGGTGACGGCTGAGGGGACGGACGGGGCCGCCGGCGGAGCGAGCAGCACCCGCCGCTCTCCGGCGGCGGCGGTCGTTCACCCCGGCGGAGCGCGATCCCGGGGTTACCACAGGGCAGCGAGCACGCCGGCCAGGGATGCGCTGCCCCGTGCCCAGGCCCATCGCGCCGCCGTGACTGGCGGCAGCGGAGCGGGTCCGGAGGCGGGGGGCGGACCGCCGCGCTCCCGCTGCGCCCCTGGGACGCCCACCGTTCCGAAGGATGGGAAAGGGGAAGATCTCTGCGTGCAGACACTTCTTATCCGCTTTCTCTGTAACTTGTACTCCCTAAATTAAAGCAAGATAGTAAACAATTTTGAATTTTGTTCTGTATTACCTACGACTGCTATTCCAACATGAAAAGCCATCCTGCCTTTCGGTCGGCAAACGTGGGCCCAATACCGGGATGCAGAAAGCCCCGACCTCATCTCTCGCCTGCGGGTAGAAAACGCTTCGGTCAGAGGTCCCGTTTCCATTAGTGCTTTTCACTGCTGCTACGCAATACAGCTCGATGATGACCTTCTCTGGGCAGAACTTTTGCCTTTATCCATATATTCCTCAATACTATAATAGTCTTTTAACCCTTTGATAACAACTACAACCAGCAATTCACTCTGTTTTACCTTTTCAGTACTCTGTGATCAGCTGGAATTCTCTTTCTTACAGGCTATCCTTTCTTTGTACAATTCAATAGCATCCACAGTGCTACCTTGTCACCACTCTTTCTCATCTGTTCTTTAAGAATCAATGCCCAATTTGTTAAAATATTTTGGTCATGAGAGAAATATATGAACATTTCCCCCCTATATTTAGTACACACTTAGCACTACCTCCCCATGCAGGATCCAACAATATATTCATATTGTTTATTATTATGCATTCTTTTGTTAATTTTCAGCATACTTATTTGCTCTGTTCTTATAGTTACTCTGAAACAATTGTAAATGATTGAACTACTTTTTTCTATCACAAGTAAAACCAAATGAAACAATCAAGAGCTATCATCTTCCCTTACCTACAGTTGCCTTAAGGAAACCTGTTTCTCAGGGAAACTGAATAAATTAAAGTTGCATTTCTGGCAAGAGGTCTGCATGACCAGGCATGCCAGGTGACATACTGGGGACACACGCACACACACATAGACACGTCACCACCAAAGAACCACAACCCCCCCTAAAAACCTGCAAAGAAACCTACAAAAAGGCATTTCTGAAGTCTGCAGCCCAAGAGCTTATACCCATGATGTAAGGAATAGAGAGTGACGTTTTCCAGGCTCAGATGCAGTGTTACAAAGATTATGGAACACATCGCTTTTTCTAAGGGCACACTGCTTTTAACACCTGTAAATGCACAGAATCTCATAGCACTGAAATACCGTGCATCTCCACAGTTCAATATTAAACATGGAAAGAAAAAAATATTTTTCAGGATAATCTACAGCTATTAAAACCTCTGAAATTTACACATTGTGTTCTACAAATAACCAGTGAGAGTTGTAACTGGTGTGATCTGGGCCAAAAATTCCTGTACTTGTTAGAAACCACTATGCTTTGAGCTACAGAAAGAGCTCATTCAGGGCCTGGTTCAAGGGAATGCATCATGTTGTTCCGGCTCCTGAACAATGTTAAATGTTTAATCCAATGACAGGATTTTCAAGTAATTAAATGATTTAGAAAGAAGCTCACAAGGTCTCTCAGGCCTCATATTGGCTGGGTAACATCTCAATGAAATTTATTGCAGATTTAGCATCTGATTACAATATCATAGAATCTTTGCGCTAAAGCAAAACATTTTCAGCAGTGAGTAGAAAAATATTCAAATTCTCAAAATTATTACTATCACATTGTCATATGACAAAGAGAGCAGCTGTTTGCAAAGAGTACCAGGAAAGCATTTCTAAAAACAAAAGCACTCCAGAAAAAAACCCACTCATTGGTAAGTAGTGCTTTTCCTTCATTAATCCTGTTTAGCTTTTATATGTTTTTAGCAGCAACTGAGAAGTATCACTCACTTCAGTGATATCACTCACAGAATCACAGAATCAGTTAGGTTGGAAGGAACCTCTTGAGATCACCTAGTCCAATCTCTGTTCAAGGATGGTCAGCTGGAACAGGTTGCCCAGAACTACATCTAGTTGGGTTTTGAGTATCTCCACAGATGGAGACTCCGTAACATCTCTGGGCAATCTGTTCCAGTGCTTGACCATCCTCACAGTAAAAAAAGGTTTTTCTTGAGTTTTTCACATATATTTCCTTTACTTATAGTAAAGTTCATCACTGTAATATCCCAAGATAACTCAGCATTACTGGAAATGTTACGAAAACACACCAATTGTTTCAATGTCCTGGTGTGTTCATAACTATACAGATATCCCTCATTATATCACAACTCATTCAAGTTTTCTTTTAGTTTCATCTGTTGTAAGACATTTTTTACAATGCTTCTGTATGACTCTAAGTGTTGCTAATGAACATGTTTTTCACTGCTTTAAACTCTATGCACTCTCTTGTTAAAGAAAAATAAAATTACTGGTGTGACAACAGAAGTTTAATTTTATACACTTTCATGCTGTCTGAACAAGTGTAAAGAGCTACAGAAGATGAGAAACAATACAGACTGAGGTGTAATCTTTTCAAACTCCTTTCTTTCAAGTAGAAAGATAGCTGCACAGGATTAACGGTTGCATCGTTAATTATAAGAAAACAAGTAGGTTGAGGCATCCCACTTCTAAGCTTAAATCACATCTAGTTTCTCAACAAAGTATTTGCTAAAGACCTGCAAGCCCTGCCTAAAGGCACAAGGCTTTACATATGTATTAACTGGGCATTTCTAAATCCATGATGCAAGCAATATTTAACATATATAATTAAAATAAATCAGTATTAACAGTGAAGACTGTAATCTCAGTATGTACACAGATTAACCCTTTATTTTATTTTAGTATGAAACAGGGCATTTGTTCTCTCTTCTGGATGCAAACATCCCAAGTCGACATACAATAATGAAGACGATATTTATATGTGATTTATAGATTTCAAAGTAAGTTAATAGCAAGTGTGGACCTGGAATTTGCTGTCAACAAAGAATTCAGTCCTTAATATTATAGTTGCGGATTTTTGGCATGTTAGAAGAGATTTTTGGTTTTATGGGATGAGCACAAAACAAATTCCTGGATTTTAACTTCTGCTGAACTTCCAGCCTGGTTCCTCTGACTGTCAAATCTGCAGCTGGCATTTCAAGTTTATCCTTGGCTTTGATATTTTGCTGAGATTCTTCAGATTGCTCATTTGAACGTGTAACTTCAAACTCCACTGCTCAAAAAAAGAAAAATACTTTGTAGTTATGTTTGTATGTAATTATGAGACTGGATACTTGAAGAGAACTGGTTTACTCTCTTTCTCTAAATATATTGCTGCCATAGTGCCACATGGTAGAAGTCTTATATTAACAGAACCATTTCTGTACAGAGGAGACACAGAACTGTCCGCTAAATCTTGCTACGCTGATGGTATAATACATCAACATCTCCTGCTCAATCCTTGTTTCATCTGTACCTGTTCATTCTCCGTTGGCATCAGACTGCTTAAGAGAGGAGAAAGACAGACAGCTGGGAGGTCAGTGTAACTGTTCAAGTCAAGCACTACCTATCTGTTTAGCTGTTTTTAAACATCACATTTTACAAGTTTACCCTTCTCTCCATTGTTAGAGAACATCTGTATCAATCAAGGCAATACCAACAGACTGGACAACATGATACAAAGTTAGACCTACCTGTTCCCATACTGTGAAGCGGTGATAAAGTAGTTGGCTGCAACAGCTTGATCAAGAAATCACCAGCAGCCATAAAAGCTGCAGCAAAACATGTTTGGATATGCATGATCCAAAGGGCTCAAAGGCAATTCTGTGTGCTTGACAAAGCTGCATTACTACCATTATCTTTTGGGGGTTTTTTTAATCTTCTCTCACAGAGGAAGGAATTTACTGTGGATAACTCAAAAAGTAACATCTTTGGTTGGGAAGCAGGGAGACTGGTCTTAATACCAATCAGGGTCCATTCTGCAGCCTCTCGCATAATTCTCTGAAAACCACTATCTCCAACTAACTGAACTTTAGTCTTATCACAGGTTTCATTAGGTAAGATAAGTGGAATTGGTCAATCGCAGTATTCATTGTAAGCTATAGGTAATATTTAGAGGTGCTTGGCTCCAGCCACTTCATCCTCATTTTTCAAGGCACTGAGATTTTAACTTTAGATTTTCTGTGGAGAGCCAAAGCAGACAGCAGAAGTAGTCATAATACACTTGCCATAACTCACACCACAGCATTCTGTACTAGTTGAATTTTTTGAGCATGACAGGATTCAGTCCCAGGTACTATTCAATCACAGAGCAAGAATAAGAGGTGCACAAATTGAAAAAGATAAGTTATTACTAGGATAAGGTAAATTTTCATAGTCAACAGACCATGGTACAAAGTCCAAACAAAATTCTACATGGAAGGAAATAAAAAATATTATTGCATTATGGAATGAATTAATCTATTGAGGGTTTATAGCCCTATGCAAAGCATGACACCGTGGCTAATGTCATAACATGACATTTTCCAAAACAATTTTTATGTTCGGCTTTAGCTTGAACCAGCTGTTCACTTGTGTGTGCAGTCTCTGCACTGAGTAAGCTTGGTGGCATTTGTTACTACAGGTGGCAAAAGCTCAGTGGACTCTTGTGCTATGGATGCGAAATCATGTTGTTCAGCTTGCCACCTAGTGGTTACCTACAGATGTAGAAGATATGAAAGAGGATGCTTGAGCCCACGGAAGACCTTTTGGTGTATTTTCCTACCTAGAAAAAGGACTTTAATCATTATACTGCATTACCCTAGTTCTCTCCCACATCTGGCAGATAATAAATCAGATTTTCACAATATCAACAGTTTAGAACAGTGCAGGCAGCAGTGTCTGAAAGGTACAGGACACAGCTTCAAAGATTATTTTGCTTGAACAGGAGCCGGAGCAGAATGAGATTACCTCTTGTTTGTGGTCTAAATAACTGCTTACCGACAGTCCGTTTTTTTAAATACTCCCTCGGTTTTGAAGGGTCTTTTGTATTCAACCAAGGGGATGACTTTCAGAAATAATGTGGGAGGCCCAAATCCTGTAGATACAAAGGCAAAATAACCAAGCACCCATGCATCACATGCATCCCTTCCTCTGAAGTCTTCTGAAGTATGCTCGTCTCTTGACATTAGTAGAGACACTACAGTTATAACTAGTAAAGGCTACTAAATTAGGTGTTTGGAACAACAACACAGAACACAAGCATTCTATATGGCTACTGTAAAGTTTTGGACCGTCAAAAATCTGTGTTAACACAGAAATTTTAAACCATGAAATTGCAAACTTGTAAGGTTAGTTCTACAAAATAGAAAAACACAAAGAACAATATCCCAAAATTACAAATGCTATTTAAAGTGAAATATCCTAAGAGAACACCGAATAAGGACCTTTATATGTTACTGGTTCTGCTTGGGACTGTTCACATGCGTGAAGGACCTTGAATAAAAATCGGCATGAATATGCACTGTGCACTAAAATTTAAATGCAGTAGCTTGGTTTTCACAAACAACCAACAATGTAAAAGCACACCTAATTTATAAGCCTGTAACTTACTTGTAGAAGTGATCATGGCAACAAGAGCTAGTAAGATCATAGTTAAGAGCCTAAACTGCTTTTGAAAATGAACCTAAATGTTTACTGTATTGAAATGCTCAACATAGCTTCTATGTGATGTGTGTTAATTACAGTCAGAAATAATATTCACAGATTTTTTTTTTTTTTTCAGAACTAAAGAGATACAGGTAGATATGTTGAGCAAACTGAAATTTCCCCAAGTGGAAAATTTCAGTTAAAATACTTGTCACTATATATTTGCTTATGGCTAACAGTGTTTCTGAAGGAACACCAACTCAAACAAGTTCCTATTCAGGAGAAGAACATTTAAGTGAAGAAAATGTAACTAGGGGATTAGTTAATATTTGTGAAACACTTCAAAGATGAAGTTTTATGTAACACAGAAAAGAAATCATGAGTCTTTCTCTCATTGGAGCTGGAATGAAGCCAGAGCCAGAGCACTCTTTCTGTTTGTTAATATTTTACCAGATCCTTTCTCTGGCCAGCTTTTTACCCACATGGTTTGCTTTTAGAACTGTCAGTGATGTCAAAGCTGTTGAAATTCTGTCTAGTGTGGAAACACTTAAGATAACTTTTGATCCATAAAGTGTAGAATTTCAGACCACAGCAGCTTTGCGAGTAACAGTAACAATGAGAATTACAGTAAAAGAAACTCCCCTAAGTTGAAGTAGTAAACCAGAAAAGTTACTTTGCTTCACAGCAGCTGAACCTCGTTCTTTGTTAGGCTACAATGTGAACTCATATTAATACACCCAGAACACGGTTCTGCATATCTGTGGATACTCAGAATATCTGTGGATATTCCTCTGGCATGGAAAACACAACGTTTCACCTACCCCCAGAACGAGTGACTAGTGGGGACATTGTAAGCCGAGATACAACTTGCCTTATGCTCTTATTCCCTCTGCGCTGACCCCAGCCTCTGTTGACTCAAGGAGATACAGCTGATCAGGAGCGTTTCACATGGAACCACAAAGCACTCTTCACAGCACTGGCTTCACTCTAAACGCAGTCTTACAGTCAAATTTTAATAGGTGATGTTTGCCTCTCTCAAAAAAAACCCCCCCAACACCTAGTAAGTGTCTCCAACAGCAAGTAAAAACCTTATTAAGCTAAATTAATTGAAAACTAAATTCCAGATTTCTAAATGTTTTACAAAGCTTCCCCTCCTCTTGCCTAACGTTTATTCTAAAATCAAAAAAGGCCCTATAGCGCGCAGGTGAACAGAGAAACCTTGCCGCATGTACAGAAGCTAATCACACAGTTGTACACGTGATGATTTTCAGAGGACAGCGTGCAACTTCTCCGACAAGCAACTTTCCTTTGAGGATGGCTGACATCAGCGTTCAAGATGCATATGATATGGATCCCCTACCGAAGTCTCCCACCTGCTCTCAACCTCTGGGAAAGGGCATATAAAAAGGAGAGAAATACAAAAGCGTATTTCTTACTAGTACAGCCTATGTATTTTACACTGATGCTTTTAGTATCATTGTGGCTTGTACCTGTCTACCTCTGTAGCAGGATCTTTTTCTTTCAATAATACAGACCAATAAAAACAAGGAGCCTGTGTACCTTCTAAACCCTTTCTTTCTACTTATCTGCAGAATTAACATACAAATTATTAAATCCATCTCCTTCCTACAGTACAAACTAAAAATCAGCAGGTAGAGTAAGGAGAGAGAAAATTAAAATATCTTATAGCCTTCTGACTTGCGTGGAAGCTTCCACAAGTTCTGAATTTGATGGTGAAGTGAATAAAGTATGTAACAGTCCACTTCAGCAATTCAGTGTTAAAATGTAGCCATAAAAACTCCAAAACACATTGAGTCATTGGTTTCTGTCATATGCTGGAAATACAGCAAATTGCAGGGCTCACTTGACATGCCAACCACTTTAAGTCCCAATAGGCTGTTTTGTACATGAAAAAAATGAAGCTGTTCAACAGGTTCAGAAAATCATTCTCACACTAGAATCGTTTCTCTTTCACCAGAAATGCCCATAAAACTGGTGGGACAGATTTGTACAGAGTTGAACTTGTAAAAGAAATGTTTGAATAGGCAAACTAACTTGCTTGCTTTGTTGCAAATCGTTATTTGTTACTGAGCTTTCCAGTCTGTGTGTGCGTCATTTGTATCTGAAAGCCCCGTACCGAGTCACTCCGTCTTAATGATGGTTCTATCCACTGTAACCATGTGTTGGATGAATGTATTAAATTCAAGTGAGTGGTTTTAAACAGGAAAGATTGAGTTAATTTTCCATAGTTCAGGCATGAAAAGTAATGCAAGCCTCTGCTAAAAATCAGAAGCAGAACTCCTTGAAAGTTTTGTATATTCTGCTCTGAGGTGATGTTTTTCCAAAGGAGAAAGATTTTGCTTTCACAATCTTGTTTTCCGAAATGCAGACTTCAGTCTAGTAGAATTAAGGATACCATTTGGATGCTTTCCTGGAGGAGAAAGCTAAGCAACATAAAAGAGTTTTTAAAAGTCCTGTTCTTCCAATGCATTATTTGAGGGCCTGCATGTTTGAGTAAGAAGCTCTGCTCAAGTGTTCTTAGGGTAAATCTGGATGAAGAGATCAAATTAAGGTTGTTCTCAGGAAAACATCACCCCTTATTGATGTTTCACTTAGTTTCATGTTGGCAGTATCATCCCTTTTGCTCTTTTCTAGATCCCCAAAAATCTACAGTAAGTTTTGCAACTGTGGCTGGAAATTTCTAGACATTAAGAAACTGATGTCCTTGTAAGGCTGCCAGTGGTGTTGCATCATGCACGCAGCAGCGTGAAACTGCATGGCACTATCAGTAATGTTTCCAAGACATCCTTTGGCTTATCCTGTCAATATAGGCCTGACCTGAAATACTCTTCCTATTTCAGCCCCAGCCCCACAAAAAAAGCACATGAATCATGACTGTCAGCACTATGTCCATTCCAGTCCTACAGGTCTGTCAATGCACATTACTCTGTCCTTGCAATGCACTGCTGTTGTGAATAAACACACTTATAATCCATTCTTCATTTTGAAAGCCTTTTTAAATATTTTTTTTTTCTTGTGTGCTGCTAGAGATGGTTCATTGCATCTATACACTGGTTTAAAAATAGATGTAATGTACGTTGGAAAGGACCTCTGGGTGAAACGTCACAGAGCTTATCACTCCCTGCCCAGAATTTATCTTGACACAACTTGTGTCCATTGCCTCTTTTCTTTTCACTGTGCACCTCTGAGAGTCTGGCTCTGTCTTCTCCAAAATCCCTCACTGGGTAGTTAAAAAGCAGCAATGAGACCAGCACTGACTCTTTCTTTTCCACACCGAACAATGCAGCTCTCTAAACCTGTACTCACGTAGCCCTAGCCATCTTAGTGGCTCTCCTTTGGACTCCAGTTTGTCAATTCTTTGTACCAGAGGGTCCAAAACTGGACGCAGTACTCCAGATGTAGCCGCACAGCTACCAAGTAGAGGGGAACAAATCACTTCCCTTAACCCACTGGTTGCATTCTTGCTCCTGCCATCTGGTATGTGGTTAACAGCACAGGAATATCTATGTAGTGCTAACAGGTCACTATTAGTATAAAGCTCATTTGAAAAGGCTAAATGGCTGCTGTATTATTCAACAGCTGCCATCAGATCTCAGGAATAATGATGATGATAAAAATAATATCAAAACCGAAAACTTAAACAACCCACACAAGCCCCACAGCATTGTAGAAATAATTTATTGAATGCTACGCCTCTTATTAAAAAATAAAAATCACCTTTACTTGGAACATTCTCGAGAATGTCTGTCTGTCTATTTATAAAGACCTTTGACAAAAAGAGAGCCTACAATCCTTCTGGGGTACACACTCCATTATTAACCATCCTTGAAGTTTTTTCCAGTATTATAATTTAAGGCCATTACTTTTTGTCCCATCCACAGCAGGTGTTAGAACAGTTTTCCAAAGATTTGCCAATCAAGGATTACTTCACGAACAGGCCAACAGTTTGGCAGACATAACATTCATCTGCAATACACTGCTGAACATAATGCCTACCATTAAAAAGTTCCTTTACAATTTGCCTGTGAAGAGGCTACGCTTTACTGCACATATCTTACAAATGGTGCTTCTGCTAAAATCCCCTAGAACATGTGGTGCTTTTTGCAGAAGTATAACATTGATTCATGTTCAGTCTATGACCTAGGTTTTACATTCTCCTCTCATCCTAACCCTGATACTGTCTGACATGTAAGGTCAGGATGCTGTCTCACATATAAGAATTTGTATATGCTTTTATTTTTTTATGTTCCAACTTGTTGCACTGGACTATAAAACTCTAGTGAATAACAATACGTAGTTCACCGTGTGCCCACAGCATATATCACATTACATCCACGATCTCACTTATGGCCTTTAGGTCTTCGCACACTAAGTAGTATTGTAGCTATTAAACCGCCACAAAAATGATTAAGCAAGGATTTGCTAAATTACAATTTGATCTATCAGTCACTTGGCAACACACAAAGGGTGCAATTCTCAGACAGACACTTTCATATCTGCCCTAGATAAGGTATAGACTATGTCAAAACAGAGGAGTACTTGCATTTTCCAGGAGTATTTAATAAAAGGCGAGAAGTATTTGCAACAATGGCATTAAAACCAGAGAGCTATATAGGCATTTCTTACTTCTGCTGGCAACAGTGAAATTCCCTTCAAACAACTCAGTAGATCTTCAGATTCTGACTACAGGACTGTATCAACAGTAGCAGTCATGTTAAAAAAAAAAAAAAAAAATCAGTGGAAGGGGGCAGAATCCACTACTGCACTTCCATTCTTCCGCAAGAGTCAAATACTGTGACTACTTTACAAAGCATGCTTACCTTGGTCAGTGTTCTTTTGAGCACTGAGAATAGAAGGGCTTGATCCCATTTCTAAAGTTTCCCAAATACCTTGGCAGAAATTATGTGCTCTAGATGAAGAAAGCTGGACCTGCTGGACTTGACTAGGACTCTGCCTGAGTGGCTGAATTCGATCAGTCTTTGAGGATGTATCTGCTTTTCGTTGCTCTGGCCCATGATTTTCAATAGAGAAATCCAGCTGAACCTGTTCAAATTCAAACACAATCTTACAGAGATACATACTTTTCACATCAAAGACATCTGAAAATTGGTTAAATCTCATAGTGGCATCTTGGTCTTGGAAAGATAGGTTTCAGCAAGAGGCAAGACAAAGGAAAATTATTATTTTTAATTCTGAAAGGTTGTACAAGAAGATTAATTACAACATCATGAAAGTGATTGAGAAACCCTAGTTTATTAAGCATTAACAAATACTATTTTGTACAGGAACAATGTGTAACTTAAAAAAATACATATATTTTTAAGTCTTCCAGATGATGACCATTGAGCAGCTGCAATTGAAATATCCAGCTGAAGGCAAATTACACTGATGATAAAACTGCACTGTACCTCAGTGGATGGTAATTCTGTTTCTTCCCCACAGCTGCTTAGAGCTACTTCTTCCTTTAAGCTAGGGCAGGCAATCAGAGAAGAGATCCTTGACGGATGCTGTCGTTTTGCATACTGCAGCTCCTAATATGAAATATTACATTAAAACAAATAACTCATAGTATCTAAAAATAATATTTATAGCTCAGTTTGCTGTTACACTGCTAGATTTAAAATAATCAGTTACAAATAATATTAAACAAAATTATGTTCCCTTCAGATCAACAGTGCCAAACTACCCTCCTAAGAAACCTCTTGCTAAATCTGTTCAAAAATCTACATTTCTCATTGCTGTCACTATCATCCTGCTTGTTACTCAAGTTTATATTGTCCGGGTCATTCTTCACTTTTGTCTTTTCCCATGATTAAATTATAGAAGAAAAACTCCCCCCCAAAAGACCTAAAAACCCAAATAAAATAAAGCAGCTATGGAAAAAGGAATTTGTCAGCAACTAAAAAAAATAATTACTGCACAAAGTTTCACCAACTTTCAACATGTAGCAATTAAAGTGAGATTTGATGAAAAGCGAATTGCTTCAGCTCTGTCATGAGACGAAAATAAACATCAAAGTCTTTCGCTATATATTTAAGACTAAAGAAACAAAATAAGCCCATCATATAAAGTAACTGACACTGAAATTCCTGTAGGTATGATAGTAATAAATTCTCTCCATTTTTGGTGAGGATGATGATCTTCAACACAGGAGCAAACATAGCCTGGCTAGTAAGAGTGATTACCTAGAAGAAAACCACCCAAGCTAGAATAGTAGTGTTTGAAAGTTCAACCTGGAGCTCAGCTTCAGTGCAGAAGCTAAAGCCTCAGCAGGTATGTTCCAGGTAAAGAGCAGCCTGGAATGAGACTACTGAAGATGAACAGCTTGGACCTAAGAAGGGCTATCCTTCTTTCTAGTCTGGACAAATTCCAGCAGTCCCCAAAGTTCCAGAGCTGGAAAGATGTTCAATGATAGCCACTTCAACCATGACCTCCAAGTAATCCATGAGCTCAAGAGGTGGGACTACTACTTGTGGAGTTTAGCATACCATCTGGAAACTCACAGTCAAATGCTGCCTCTCCAAGAGCCATGAACACAAGGTATTTTTAAAATCTATTTATTCTTGCAAAACCAAGAAAAATATTTAATGATTTTAAAAAGAATACGGGAGACACGAGATGTCAGAAAAATAGCAAACACAGTGCCAGCTCATTAAAAATAAGGCAAGGGAAGACTGGCATGGATGGGCAATTAATATTCATTGGTCTCAATTTAAGAGTCAGCTTAGTCCTAAGATGAGTTGTGAAAGAAAGAAAAAGAAGTGGAGAAGAAAAAAAAAAATTGTAAAAAACGTGGGTTTGATTTGTGGCAATTTTGCCCAGGTCTGGAAATCACTTTTACATACGTTTAGTATAAGCATTTAGCTAATCCTTCTCAGACCTTGATCTAAGCAGTGCACAGATGAAACAAGCAGGCTACAAAAGGTCTACTCGAATGCTTTGCTGGATCCTAATCTCCTTTGTAAAAATTATTCTCGGTGTTAGAGTTTAAGAGCTTAAGAAACAGTTCACTGAACTGAAAGTTTGAGTGAACAAAGTATGCCAAGTTTGTGACTTTAGGTTAATAAGATGTTCACAAGCATCCTGAACAAATTATATATCCACAAGCATGCTGAGGCATTCCACAGTGAATTCACCTGTTGGCAGACCACTTTTCAGGCTTCCTGCACACTTTAACAACTGCGCTGCCTATTTCCTTCTGAAATCCCACAAGAAGGAGATCATATGCTCAGGACTGTCATCTAGGACCAGACTGGACCTTTTCACCTTGGAGTTTTACAAGAAGTTTAAGATCTCATGCTCCAGAAGTAGCCCATACCACTGTCCCATAAGATGATATCCCACTGATATGCCAGCAAGGCTCTGTATTTAATGCTCCCCGATTCTTTTCTCTGAGGACCTTGCTCAGGCTGGAAAAAGATGCTAATAGTTCTTGTGACAGTGCTGCTGTGACAGCTCTTGATTACATCCTCAGACTGTCAATGAAGAGTTGCAAAACAGTGCTGTATTCTCAGACCTGCTCTCACAGAGCTCGAATAATTTGAGCCTTCCCAGTCTCGGAACTCAGATGGCTTTCACCATAGTACGTTCTAACTAGTATTTCTGATGCCCTCATTAATACTTCTGATGTCAAAAGAACTCGATTAGATAATTTTGGTAAAATATACCAGATTCTCCAGCTCACCTCGCACTTACCTGACTGACCTGTTACAGTTCTCAATTTCTGTTATCTTAGACTACCTGCTATATCCAAGGAAGAGTAAGTCTCCATTAGCTCTGTAAGGGTACACCAGATGGCATTCTCAGTTTATCACTGATGGATGGTTTACAATGTTTGCTCACACTGCAGCCTTTAAAACTTCTTCATTGACTAATGGGCAGTAAAGAAGAACAGGGACTTATTTTCACTCAAGCAATCTGTTCAAATTTGGTTCTAATTGACTCTAACAGCATAGCCTTTTGGACTTCAGGTAACCTTTCTCTATCAAAGAGGTGTGCCCCTCCTGTTGGATATCTTCTGCTAGGAAGAAGCTACGAGAAATTCAAGCACCTGTGATAGGACGTCCGAACACAGAATTCTTCCCTGACAAGTTCCGTTAGAACATATGCCGAAATGTTGCCATAGATTCAGTCTGATAGATTCACATTAGCCGAGAAACACATGTAGCCGTTTTCCTCCCCAAATATATGCACTTCCTGGCTGAAATACTGCTGCATACTTTGGACGCCTGGAGATCCTTTTCCTTTCATATTCAAATGTTTGAGCCCTCCAAACAAGTACTACCTGTGTTTACTACTATTCTTTATCCAAGAGAATAGCAGTCCTGTGCAGAAGCTGGATAACTGTCTGCCTAAAGACCTGATAGCAGAACACTGAACTCGACCTTGTCGACACTTGTTCTCAAATTTAATTGCTGGATGATCTTTGCCCTTCAACTTTTTACACTATTTTCTTAAATCTACCGACCCATCAGTTTCTGTAATTAGTCCAGCTAACATCCCTCATGGGTACAATTACATGGCTGATCTGCAGCACTGTTTTTCTTCACAGGAGAAAAAAAAGCTATTTTGGGCTGAACTAAATTGCAAATTTAAAGCGCATTGTCCCTGGACATACAAATGGTTAAATTAGTACCAGCTGAGTCACTCAACCTTCATTTACCTAATTTGTAGCACTTATTCTAAGCAACTATACAGGTTAATATACTTTGTCTGGGTGTTTTTTTTTCTTTAACACCATTCTTAACTGTAAGAAAAATCAAATATTCATTAGAAATTTACTTCCACTGGCTCTTTTAAGAAACTCACCTTTGTCATTCAAACTGTCTGGCCAGGTGGTTCATATACTTTGTACTACACCTAGGCCAAGCAGATAGCATCTGAAGAAATTAGTGATAAATTCAGGCTCAAAAAAACACAGGATGGCACACTCAAAATGAATACGTGGTTATTCCATCTTATCTTTTCAGAATGTGTCTAGATGCAAAAACGTTTAAGACGTTTTTAGAATGTGGTCAGATGGTCAATTTTTCAAGTAAATGACTGACAGTTAGTGCAATCTGACAATGTGATAGGACTATCTCCTGTGTAGTTTCATATTATCACAGAGATCTTAGTATGTAAAGAGACACATTAAACTTCAATCTCCTATATATTCCTGGATGAACCTTAGTAATCTACAGAAAGGCTCTCAATCTGTTCTTGATTTCAGTTAAGAGAAATAAGAACACATAAAGAGAGAATTAAAAATAAACAGGATCCTCCAGAGGAGAGTAGCTTTAATTCAGTTGATTTTTCCCCAAAGGCAGAGGAGATTGCAATTTCAACCTAACAGGCTGGAGGCTGGCTGCTTGGAAAGCAACTCAGCAGAAAAGAAACCAGGAAACCTGGTGGACTACAAGTTGAACATGAGGCAGCAACGTGTTCTTGAGGCCTTTGGCCAACAGCATCCTGGGCTGCATCAGGAAAAGCACTGCCAGCAGGTCAAGGGAGGTAATTATTTCCCTCTACCAAGCACTGGTGCAATGACATTTAAGAGTATTGTGTCCACTTTTGGGGTCCCCAGCACAAGAAAGACATGGACATACTGGAGCAAGTCCAGCAAACAGCCACAAGGATGATCAACGAATTGGGGCATCTGACATACGAGGAGAGGTTGGAGAAGCTGGCCTTGTTTAGCCTCCAGAAGAGATAGGTCAGGAGTGACAGGTCAGTGTTCTTTTCAACAGGTACAAGCACTTGATGGGGATGGTGGGAGGAGGTACAGATGACTGAGCCAGACTCTTCTCAGTGGTATTCAGTGGAAGAATGAGAGGCAATGGGCAGAAAGTGAAGTACAGGACACTCTTACTTAAGTGTAAGGGGATAAAAACCCAACCAAACTCCAACCTTCTTTACTGGGAGGGTGATCAAACACTGGAACAAGTTGCCCAAAGAGGTTCCCAGAGGAAGTATTTCCCCAACTGAACTTGGTTAATAATTCTACTGGAGTTTTATACCTCAGAGCAACAACCTCACCCTTTCTGAAAGAACACTGTCTACTGCCCTCAAAACTACAGCGACAATCAGCTGCTCTGACTCAATCCTCACAGGAACAAATCCGCTGATCAATTAAGTAAAGTACATAGCGAAATCCTGACTATTGAAGTCACTGGGAGGTTTGCCACTAACTACCGGGGGAGCCAGGATTTATCCATTTGCCTCTCTGATGAAAGCTGCAATTTAACTATTCAAAGTTGTATTCCAATTACAAAAGATAAGAGACAGGTTAATTATATATCCTGCTTTCATATATGGAAAATGTGCTATTACATAATTTGGACAAGTTTTTTTTTTTTTTTTAAAATCTCACCACTGTGGATATTTGGAAATATGCTCAATGATTAATCATTTTCAGGTTTATCTTAGAACATACCCTAAATCCTTCAAATGGCCTACCTTAATTAAAACTAAGCTTTATGAAACTCGTATTTGTAATTCAGGATTGCATTTATGCTGCATTAACACAAGTGTTTCTGAAATTCCTTGGATGAAAATTATGTTTAAAGAAGTTAATATTGAAGTCCCAAATATAACCATTTCAGTAAACGGGGTAACGTCTGGCTGGCAGCCAATCACTAGTGATGTTCCCCGGGGCTCAATTTTAGGGCCAGTTCTCTTCAATGTTTTTATCAATGACCTGGACATAGGAGTTGAGTGCACACTCAGTAAGTTTGCTGATGATGCTAAATTAGGAGGACTCATTGATTCCCTTGAGGGTAGAGAGACCTTACAGAGAGATCTTGATAAAACGAAGCGCTTTGCAATCACGGATCGTATGAAACTTAACGAGAGCAAACGCTGGATTCTGTACCTGGGACAGCGTAATCCTGGATGTCCGTATAGATTGGGGGACAAGAGGCTGGAGTGCAGCCCTGCAGAAAGGGATCTGAGGGTTTTGGTTGACGGTAAACTCAATGTGAGTCAACACCGTGCCCTGGCAGCCCAAAGGGCCAACCATATCCTGGGGGCATTAGGCACAGTATAGCTAACCAGTCAAAAGGAGTGACTCTCCCACTATACTTAGCATTGGTGTGGCCTTGCATCAAGTACTGTGTGCAGTTTTGGGCTCCACAATATGATCAGGATATAGAAATATTAGAATGTGTCCAAAGGAGGGCAACACAGATGGTGAAAGGACTAGAGGGCAAGACTTATGAGGAGCGGCTTGAGGATACTTGGCTTGCTCAGCTTAGAAAAGAGGAGACTGAGAGATGACCTCATTGCTGTCTACAACATCCTCACGAGGGGAGCAGACAGGAAGGTGCTGATTTCTCCTTTCTGGTGTCTGGTGACAGGATGTGAAGGAATGGCTTAAAGCTGCATCAGGGGACATTCAGACTGGATATTAGGAAGTTCTTCTCTGAAAAGGTGGTCAAGCACTGGAACAAGCTCCCCAGGGAATGGTCATGGCCCCAAGCCTGTCGGTGTTCATGAAGCATTTGGACAATGCTCTTTAGATACATGGTTTAACTTCTAGGTTGCCCTGTGTGGAGTCAAGACTTGAAGATCCTTGTCGGTCACTTCCAGCTCAGGATATTCTATGGTTCTACAAAATCTTCCAAGGTACCAAAGGAAGATTTGAGCTAGAGACAGTAAAAGACATTTAAATGCAGAATTTTAAGGAAAGTTAAGCTATATTCATGGGATTAGAACTGGCTTAACAGCTCATTATCACTCAATTTCAGAGTGCATATCATTACCTGTGTTGTAAGCCTGTGTTGTAGATGCCTTAAAGCTGACAGGTGACACTGTGTTCTTTTGACAAGCTCTCTTGGAAAAAGACTACCACAGATAATACAAACTGTGCAGCACTTAGAGGTAACAGGATGCCCAAGTCCTATAAAGGAGAGAAAATACTAAGGGAGGCATTCTCTGTTGTTATTTTGTCCTCAATATTACATTCCCAGCAAGTGTTTATAGTGGATACGAATGAACCACAGAACACAGGCCTTCCCATTGCAGATGGATTCAACGCTATGCAGAAGCAGGCCTTGTGTTTTTCTCCTTTGCCTCACTGCCAGAGCAATTGTTGCATGGAAGTTAAATGTCCGCAGTGAAATCTTCTTACATTATACATACTCTTGATTCAAGTTTACTCTATAGTATGCTTATTCTGCTTTTTCTTCCACTTTTATAAAGCATTAGTTTTTATTCCAAGACATAAACTACGTCTCTTCCGCTCTTAGTTCAACTTCCAGTTCCCACACGGACATCTAAGCACCAGGGAGTCCTTCATCTAAGATGTTCATCCACAAAAAGTTACTGCCTACAGACTCTCATTGTTCTATGTTAGCACCTCCTATCACAGGATAGTCTTACTTGCAACAATTAGCACTGCAGTCTCACACAAACTATGCAGATCAAGAATCGGTCAGGTCCAGCATTTTGTTTTCATATTAAAGCCTAGCTCTCTCCAGCTCAAAGGATGAACTGATTCCCAGGTTTTATTCTAAATATATAAGCTAGCACTCTTCTGTAGAATTAATTTACCTTCCTTTAATACCATTCCAAGTTCTGCCCTGAGTCTGTTTCCCATTTCAATCAGCTGCTGCTTCTCTTGGCTCAGAATTGAGATTTTTCTTGCTGCTTCCTTCAGTTTATTTTGCATTCCTTGTAGACTGCAACTGGCACCATATTGAAGACCAACACCAGGACCTATGTCAGGTAACTGTTGTCCAAGGTCTACCATCTTTTCTTCAAGAACTTTGGGATTTGGCCCCTGAAAAAAAAAAACAGATAGTGCTTATAATGAGTATTTTGAAAGTGTGGTCTGCAGGTTTAGAGATTTGTACAAACACATATTAGAAGCCAGTTGAAGAAAAAGTGTAAAGCTGAAGTCTACAGCCCATTTTTGAGGGTCCACTTTCAAGATTTTGTTAGCAATATCGGGCAAATTAAACTGTGGAGCAAAACACCATGACAGCCTGGGATGTTTTCACAAATATTGTTAACTGGAAGTGTAAAATAATACACATAGGATAAAAACTGTGTAACTGTAAACTAAAGAGCAGTTAATTTTAAGATAAAATGTGGAAAAAAGCAGTTTACAGCAGATAGCAAGCTACCACAAACCCTTCTTTGTATAATCATCACATGCGTACACACATATGGGGTAGATACAATTTAAAACATTGTTTAAAGAGAAAGGCTGCAGAGAGAAAAGTAAAGATTCTACAGTCAGTTTTGCCTCTACAAACCTAATTGCGTCCACTTGCACATATACGTTGTGACAAAGTGTTTACCAAAAAAAATCACATCCTTGTTTTTGAAGAGCTCTATACTGTCCTCTTTCAGCCTCTTTACCACAGAGTCTTTCCAATATCCATTTAAATACTCATCATTCACTGAACAAATCATCTCCCTATAGACTTTTTAAATACTATGCATTGCCACAAGTATCTAAATATGTCGTGTACATTAAAATAATTTCCTGAACTTTTCATAAAAACATTCAACAGCATTACACAGAAGATTCTTCTTTCAGGGGACAGATTGTAAGCTGTAGAGTTACGTGTGGAACTCAGAAATCTTTTTACCTATCGATCCACGTCCAGAGTAAAACTCTGCAATACAAAAGAGAGAAAACATGGAAAAGATGGGTACTAAAAAATGGTGTGAGGAAAAACTCCCCTCAGAGCTGATACAAAGCAAAAAGAAGAAAAATATACATAGACAGAAAAGTCTACATGCCTATTTTACTAGTTTCCACAACAAACTTCCTTCTTTTTCTTTAGCTACATTTTAGCTCTGGAGTCTATCATTTTGAGATCATGGTCCCAGAACCTCTATTATATTAAATGGAAAAAAGAAAACTATCACTACGGCTCTCTGTATTGTTTTTGCATCTGCACCCCCATGTTTAGTTACCATTATTGCTCAACAGATTCTAAACTCCCCGAGGTAGAAATATTCTTGCCTATAATTCATCATGGCCTTAAGTACATCTTTAGCATGCAATTAATAAATGTAAGAAGCAGAGAGACAGTGTAGAAGAATGATAAAAAGATAAGCACTTCTAAAATCCAGTAAGGAATTCTAATGAAGTTTTGCCCATTTTTTTCTAAGATAGTCTCAGGACTGTTTCCAGCTGCCAGACTATGCCTAAGAAGGCTTGTTATGTGCTACAGAAGAAGAAATAAAGCAGACAGCAGAAATAGACAGGAAATGATAGTTCAACATCAGTGAAGACAGTATTTACTATGAGCCTATACATATAAAGCACAAGTAATTCAGCATTTCACAATGAAGATGCACATCGCTGCCTGAAAAATGTTCTCATACCCAGCCCTGAGCATTCAATTATAGTTTAGCATCATGAAGCAAAGGATTAATCTCTGGCACAGAGAATGTTCAGTTCCTATCTTAACTGCCTCCAAGGCAAAGCCACTCTCTACTTTTCTTTTAAGGTTCTATCCCCCTTAAAGAAACACGAAGAAAATGAGAATGCATCTTGGACAGTAGTTTGTAAAACATTTTCTGCAACAGAGAGGAATAGTTGGTATAAAATTCAGTTTTCACCTAGTTCTGGAAGTGGCCAAAGAGAAAAACTAAATCTGTGTTGTCTATACTAGCACACAAAGATTTCCTAAATATAATTTGACCGCAGGAACAAGACTTCTATATTTGGCAAAAAGATACAACTAAGATTAAACATGATCTGCACCTGGTGGGTCGTACATGTTTTCACACAAGGTTCTCAGGGGTCCAAAGTTCTATTTAAACATTGATGTTACTTCAGTTCCTAAAGCTCTTAGCTTTTAATGTAATCAGCACCTCTTATCCTTATTTATTACTTAGCTGTTATTTCCATGTTCTTGAACTTAGATGGTTACTGGTGAGCCTTAACAGTAAGATTAAAGCATGAAACAGATATTGGTAGATTTTACAGATTACTTGAAAATTAGAAAACCCTTATTTTTAAACTGAATTTTTAACCTATTTTACTTTAGACTCCGTTTGCTACACCATGAAATCACTGGGAGACAGGAAGGGGAGAACATATAGCGACTTACTCCTTATGTAACATTAGGTATTTGTCCCTGCTTTCAATTCCTTCATTATTTTTCTGAGAGGTGCCTCTGTCACACTTCAATGCTGATGGTGTTCCTACCCTTTAAAATAACACAATGGGAATGACATTTGTAAACCCTAGAACTGAGTAGAAAAGCTCCCAGAGCCAGTGCGGTTTTCCTTCGTGGGCGGCAGGGCTCTGAACTGACGTTGGCGCTCAGTTATTCCTCCTGGTCACACCGACTCATTGCCCAGCGGCCTACGGGGCACACACAGGAGCCCACCACGGCCAGACGTCCCGCTGGTGGGGCCCGGGGCTGGCAAGCGGGTGGTTGTGGCCAGCGGTTTGGATGTTCTCCCAAGGAAAAGTCACCCACCCCGCTCACTGAGCATGAAATCCATTTGCACAGCTACCTCCAACCGAGGCTTCAGAGGGCTTTCTCCTCAGAGTCCAGTAGTGACACAGTATCTACAGTTTCACCTCTATTCACCTTACTACAAGGCAAATGGAAAGATTTTTGGTATTTTAAAAAAAGACTAAAATATAGATTTACAATAGAAAACTCAAAGAGGTGATAATACACAGTAGTCTAAGAATTTGCAAGTGGAAAAAAAAAAAACAACATCAAGGGCTTGAAAGACCAAGAGTGACTTGTGCCAGGGAATGACTAGTCAAATTTATTCCATAGAAAGAATGAGCATAAGTCTGGCTGAACAAATCATTGCTGGCTCTCATCTAACTTACACTCAGTACTACCTGATCACATAAGCGAATATTACTTCAGTTTTTAATATTTATTCAAACAAAAATAATACGCTATGTATTTAATTACACACACGTGCATACAGATATTTTAGGTAGTTTAAACCTCTTCATACCTTTCCTGTGTCTGGGTTTACTATATGATCCAAGTCAGTTGAGCTGACTTCGATATTGCTCAAAGTGGTTCCAGCTGACATTTTGTTTGTGCTCAATGAACCTAAAAGAGAAGGATAATATGAATGTATATGTATTTATACAGAGTTTAGGCTTTCACAGCAACAGCTACTTCAGAACTTTGTCTCATTAATATACACGTATGCCACTTCAGAAGATATACTGTAAAAAGAGCTGAAGAAATACAAAAAATGTTACAGTCTCACAATACACAAGCATCAGTCAGCTACAAAATACAGAAGTGACCGACACATTAGAAAGGTCAATTCATGGGTAAGGAGCACAGAGAAGTTTTTATTTCTTCCAATACTGCATTATTTAATCGTTCTTGGGAAACTGGCAATACTGAGTATAACAAGAATAATTAAGACACAGAAGCTTCTTTCAATCACCATTAAAAAAAATCACCAATAAATGCAAGTTAATACTGAAAAATTCTTCTTTTAGTTCCAGTAAAAATGTGAGTTTGAACATATTGATGTACAGGGACAAATCAGGGGAAAGAACAGATGACTTTCTAGAAACCAGAAGCACCCCTCCAAGTTACTCTCCCATTGTCTTAAACAATTGTCAGATTTAATATTATGGTCTCTTTTAGTGATTGAATATAATCTCCATACATTATTAAAAGGGATATAAGAAAGATTATTTTAGTTGAATAAAGTATTTCAGCCATAAAGAAAACAGGTAATACATTTCTGAAAATATATTTATCACCTGAAAAAGATTATTGCTTCTCTTGGACACTGCTAAACTCTAGCAGCAGTAAATCTTTTAAGTATTGGACTATAACATTTTTAAAAAACAGTGGACTAACTTTAGCTGCCTATGACACAAAACTATGCTTGAATTTGTTTTTTTATTTACAATTAACAGAGGTTTTGCTTTAATTGGTTATTAATGTCTCATTATTAACAAAGCTAGAATATGCTTATATTTATTAAAAATGCCTGCACACTTAATTAGCTCATGATTTCACGCTACTGTACAAATGACAGTTTAAAACTAATTCTGCAAACTGGTAACACACAGATCCAGTCTCACTGCAAAATTAAAACAGAAAACAGTTGTTACAACAAAATGCCTTTCATCAAACCCATCTTATTTTTTCTGAAATACACAAAACAATGTGTGGTGGCTCTGGAATAGTTTGAAGCAATTAGAAATTAAAAGTTGTTGTGGTTTAATGTGGCAGGCAGCCAAAACAACCACACAGCCACTTGCCCACTTCCCCCCCTGTCCCCAGTGGGATGAGGGAGAGAATTGGGGGGAGGGGGGGGAAGGCAAAAATTGTGGGTTGAGACAAAGACAGTTCAATATGCCAGAAAAGAAAGAGAACAATAACAATGATAAAAGAATATACAAAACAAGTGATGCACAGCATAATTGCTCACCAGCTGCAGACAAGTGATGCCCAGCTAGTTCCTGAGCTGCAGTCCCTGCCCCCGGCCAGCTTCCCCCAGGCTATATACTGTGCATGACGTCATATGGTATGGAATATCCCTTTGGCCGGCAGGGTCAGCTGTCCTGGCCATGTCCCCCTCCCAGCTTCCTATGCACCCCCAGCCTCCTCACTGGCAGGGCGGTATGAAAAGTCCTTAACTTGGTGTAAACATTGCCTAGCAACAATCAAAACATCAGCGTGTTATCAACATTATTCTCATCCTAAACCCAAAATACAGCACTATACCTGCTAGTAGGAAGAACATTAATGCTATCTCAGCTGAAACCAGGACAAATGTTGACACAGATGAAGCACAGAGATGTATAAAGGAGCTATCTAGCTGCACTTCAATAACTGGTAAAAGGTACTAAACACAGGGCTACTTATTCCACTGAAGTAAAAGATGACCTTGAAGAAGTTATACTTTACCTTTTTTTAAAAAAAATTCAAAACAAATCAGAGCTGGTTACTCCATTACCAAGTTACAGTTGATTTCCTTTCCTCTTTTTCCATACTTCCAAAAGTCACAAGAATGTTTATGAAGAAAAAAAAATCCAGTTTTGTTTTTAAACAGGCCTGCATGATAGCCAATCAAAACCAAACTTAACAATTTTTCCAGAAATTCACTGCAAAATGTATCTAGTTGCAATGGACATACCTTCTGCAGTTTTGGGTTTTCGGGGTTTTTTTAATGTTATCAGCCTTGACTTTCCCATGAACGATAATGAAAGAAAGTAAAAATCAAAGTGTAAGACATGATATACTGACATGCTTCTAAGAGATGCTAAAAATCACCCAACTAACATGTGACAATATCTGGTAAAGGGATGCATTTGAAAGAACTATACATTTTTAATATTGAGATGTTTTCAAATTTTTAGCTTGCTGAGGGAGCCACCACAAAGGCCACCCGGTAAACATACTAACAAAGAAGGGCCGTAGTGGGCAGAACAAAGCAAGCTTGATGGGTGCAGGACAAAGGAACTGTGATAACGAACTGACCTTCCAGGAAAACAAGAGTCATCAACAACTATATCTGGAACTGATGCCCTATGCCCACTTACGTATCTACATCAAAACGGTATAAAAAGTAACTCACTACCTACCCAAAATGAGCCTCTCTGCAAGAGCTTCCCTGCACGCAATCTCCAGGACAGATGGGACGCTCACTGGGAACACCTGACTGGCTCCAGACTCAGTGATGTGGATCATCTTTGAAGTGAGACTTTTTTTCTGTCATTGATTAGCCCCACTTCTGGGAGTGGTTTGGTGAGTGTCATACCAGTAACACCTCACATATCTATAGGCATGTGCACAGGTAAAGGTTTGTAAGAAAGACATGAACTTGTTAAAGCAGGGGACCATGAAAATGATCAGAAGGCTAGAATACCTCTCTTATGAAGCAATTTTTAGGATAAGGGTGGTAACACATTGCAACAGGTTGCCCAGGGAAGTTGTCCATGCCTCATCATTGGAAATGTTCAAGGTCAGGTTGGATGGGACTTTGAGCAACGTAATCCAGTGAAAGATGTCTCTGCCCATGGCAGGGGGGGTTGGGCTACGTGATCTTTAAAGGTCCCTTCCAACCCAAACCAGTCTGTGATTCTATGATTCCACATACATGCTTTACTAGTTGGAATTCTGTAATAACTCATCATATACATATATTTGCTTTACTCTTGCAATATATATATACACGCACATTTATTTGCTTTCCTAATGGTAATTTTGTAGTGACTTATTGTGTGTGTGTATGTTTGTTTTTACTAATAATAGTTTTGTAGTAATTTATAATATAGGCATTCTCAGAATCTCAGAGCTCTGTGTGCTTGCGTATTGTGGAATCCTGAGAACCCCACAGTCTTTACACACCTGTGGGTTGGGTAGCCCTCATAGGTTGTGACCGTGACTGCTGCACTTCCTTAACTGAATTTAGAGTTCTGTGGCAAGAGTTGTCACCTTGCTCTGCGAGCTGTCTGTTTTCTGTCAGAGGAAGAGAGGACAGCATCTGCTCATCAAGACTCTCCATTTTTTTCCTCATTTGTGCAATAGCAGCCCGAAGGTTGGCATTCTGCTCCTGCAGCTTTTTTATTTCCAAGGTAGGAATATCTTTGCTCAGAGAACTTTTATCGTTGTACTGAAATATCTGTAAAATAAAAGTACAACACAATAACAACCCATCATCAATGAGCAACACATATTCTCTCCACAACACCACACACAGAGATCCTAATACTTTCAATCCATGAACAGACCTGGGAGAAAAGAACCATAGTAAGAAAAGAAAGAAATCAGGTTATTCTGGGGATTTGCCAGGGAGAAGTGTGCTATGATGAGAACCTGAGATGGGCGAGGAGGCACAGATGGGGCGGAGAATGGCCACAGAGGTGGCTCTGTTATCACTGCTGTTCTCTGAAGTGTTCTGTATCTATCTCTTCCATGCATCGGGAATTCATCTCCTTAAAGAACTTACTGGCTCAACAGCAGTCCCCTTTCTGACCTGCCAAATTCTTAAAAGTGTCATAAGTGTCATTGGAGATCATTTGTTCACAAGAACATAAAGAGGCTGGACATCCTTTGCTAAACTGGAAAAGGGGAAGGAGTGTATGGATGACTTCTAGACAACCTGGACAATGGACATCATCTAGAAAACCTCTAAGCACTTCCAATTCTAAAACAAGTAGCAATGTCTTCCTTTTGCGCCTTAGTTACAGAGAAGCTAACAGCAAACAATGTAAAAAGAACATTTGTTAGATAATGGTTGAAGCTCTGCCTTCATAAAGGCCTTGTGGTCTGACTTTTGGAATTATACTTGCTGGAAGTATGAACTGATGAGCAAATGTCATTCTTACAGACTTCCAGAACTGAAGAGGCTAACAAAATCCAGGTTTCCAAAGCTGCTTTAACTACTGTAAAAAAACCACCTGACTTATATTAGTAATATATGAGCAGCTTGCTTATAGACTAATAGATCCCAGAATCATTTTATTTCTTAAATTTTTGAAGGGGAATTGCTCAGTGTTTTCTTCATGGGCTGCACACAGCCTTAAAGATTATCTTAGAGACTTAGTTTGGAAAGCTAGTCCTGTGTGAATAAGGTGATGGCCTAATCAGGACAAGAACGTGAAACATTCTAGATCGCAAACTTTAAGAACCGCTTTACTCTGTTACACCAAATGTTGCTAGCTCCAGAATCCAATTCTTGACAACAGTCAGCAACATATGTTTAGGGAAAATATAGGAAAAAGGAAAAAATACAGAAATGCTTCCTCTCACGTGCCTCCTCAATTTCCAAATTTGCAACTTTGGGGGAGGGAAGGTTAAGGAAAAACAGATGTGACAAACCCAAACACACAGACATTGATTGGAAAACACATTTCCCGGTCACTTTAAACTCCAGTACAATCTTCAGGAAAAAGCTGTGGTAGGACCAATGAGATATAAGGACCAGGATATTAGGGTCCTGTCATTTACTTCTGCTGTTTCTTCATTCAAAGTGTGATTGCATTTTTAAAGAAGTTACATTAGACTGATGGCAGTGCATTATAACTGTGGTTTCATCCAAACAGAGAATGCAGAATTTAGATTCCACCCCTGTAAAATCCTCTCTAGCTGATGGAAACATTTGCCATCAGCCATTTAAGAAATGCAGGTATACTGTTTGGTACAGGAATATTAGAATGCCCTGCAATTGTGGAACATACACTCCTAGTCACTAAATGACTCTTAATTGCAGACCATCCAGACTAGATATTTTTGAAAAGGAAAAGACAGTCTAATGCCTTTGAAATATTCGTATTGAATGCTGCTAATTTATGTTTCCGAGCCCAAAAAAATGTTTCTTTGTATTCAATCCTAACCTTAAATTGTTGCAAAGCAGCAGTTATGCTTCTTGCTCTCAAGAGCATCTTTGTAAGACAATCCACGAGGCCCTGCACATAGGACACGTCAGCAAAATACTTCAATCTCAACATTTATGCCTTGCACAGGCTCAAACACTACTCCTTCTCTGTCTTCTCCACCATTCCCCACTTGCCTCAGTCCCCTCATTTCCCTAGTCATAAGTCTGTTCTGTGTGATCTGAAATGCTAATTTCCCTGTCGTAAAGACAATGGCTGCCCTACAGCCTCTTTCTCCTGTGGCTCCTTCTGTCCTAACAGTACAGGGTATGCAGAAGATGAGGATAATCTCTATTCGGCTTTTACAATCTCTCCAAGGCTGTTAAGGTGAGGAGAGGGGACAGGGAGATTGAAAAGGCATGAAGGGAAAGGCACCAGTAGGTACCAATACATCACCCAGGTGTGTTCTGAATTTTGGGGCCCTGAACTTCATCTCGACCTGCAACATACACATGAACCATTGCAGTCTGGACCAGAAATACAACCGTTCCAGATTTTTTTCTAGTGGAAAAGGGTCTAGACAGAAGACCACATAATCATCCAGAATTACTGTAAGCAATCTTTTCTTATCTGCGCACTTGTATGGTATTATTAGCATGCTCCAGTTAGGCAGACATGACCTAAGTCGTATTCAAAATCAGTTACAAGCAAGATTTTTCAGGCTGGTTTCACATCTTTGCTGCTTAATTAAAGGCCAGAAATTACTACTGCAATATTTCTAGCACTCTCACGGGGTCTCAGACCAATCTGAAGAAAGGACCTGTATCCTGAAGATACTGTATTAGGGTGTATTTAAACTTTAATCTTTCTTGCCTCAGTCATCTGAACCAGAGGCTAGCCAACCTACTATTCCTTCTTTAAGAAGGCTCATTGACACAAATGTTATCAATTTTAAACTTTTAATCACTTTTCCCCCCTCTGTCTGTTTACAACTCATTTTGTATAGAAAAATTAAGATAAAAGGTTCTAGTTCAGAATAATAGATTTTTTGTTGTTTCTTTGGTTTTTAAACAATGGCCCTTCACATAAATCAGAGACAAAAATGTTTTTGCTGAGATGGGTACTGCTTATCCTACAAGCCAAAAGTACAAAAGAGTCAGAGTATATTAACAGCAGAAAGAAAAGTGTGACAATGAAAACAAAGTCTTGCCACCAATATTAACAGTCAGTTACAGTGGAAGACAAAAGTGAATGTGAACAGTAAAAGAAGAACCCCTCCCCAACCCTGATTTTCTTGGTATTTGAACAATCAATTTGCAAATCAGTCCAGTTTGAAATGAAAATGGAAAAACAACTTGCTCCATACTAAGTTTTTGCTAGCAGTCTACTTTTGTCTAATTTATTATAAAAACTGTGTTCAGGAAGTATCTTTCTGAATACAAGACCTTCTGCATTCAGAAACCACTAGGCTTGCGTAACACTGCTTTTTGTTATCAGCAAGCTCTGATAATACACTCTTAACTGCTCACTGTTGAGCATCTGTAGCTGCCCAGTAGGGTGCACTGCAGCACACTCTTTCATTCTTTTACAAAAGGTAAGTTTCTACTCATAATGCATTATCCTTCAGCATGGCTTCAAACCAGCATTATGTTTGCAAATTTGAATGGCTTTTTTTAAAATATCTGTATTTTAATAAGTAGCATTCAAAGGAAAACTAGTTTGTGATATGAAAACAAAAGACATTATTTTGAACAGCTGGCAAATTAGTATTTTGAAGCATTGCCTTAAAATTTTAACAACTTTAAAATCTACGCTGAATTGCAGCTAACAGAGTTTCAGGAACATTACAGAAATTAATCCTTCCCATTCTGATGTGCCATAATGGTACAGTACATTGTCCTGTTTTGGAGCAACTGTTCACATCCAGCTTGCTCCTTTTGCCAGTGAGTAATGGATCAGAGCCATAATGAAGTCTGTGATGCTTAACCTATGTGTATCCCAGGCTAGAGATGTCTGTACTTTGAACTAAACATATGAAACAGATGAACTGCTTACAAGAAGTCCAGTGGAAACAAGCCCCATAAAGTTGTCATTAAGTGTTGTCTAACCTGTTTCTCCCCTTCAGGTAAAATACTGTGATTATATGATGCTTGCATTGTCTGTTCTCTCTCAACAGTCAAAGCAGAAAGAACAGTCGTCATTTTGTGCAACCTGTAGTCTGTTTTCTGTAGATCAGCTTCAACCTAGGAGGGAGGAAAAGGAGCGAAAGCAGAGGACGTCAGTATCTCAAGGACAAAGGGTGTATAGATTAAAAAGAAAAGGGAAAAAGAAAATAAGGAAATCAAAGAAAAAAGATAATTTAAAACACAAGACAGGGACTTAAAGTATATCCCTTTTGGCTCTGTCAAAAACTGCCTTCACAGAGAAATAATTTGTCTTCATTGCCTCATCTTCTGTATGTGAAATGGACAACGCCAATTCATCTGTCAGATGCATTCCTATGCTATACCTATTGATGCCTACGAATCATTTTTGGGAAGACAATGGTAAAATAAAACACCAGAGTAAATGCCTGCATTCTAAACTTCGTAAACAAGTGTTTCCTCTGTACCCATGAGTTTACTAGGCAACTGGTTTTTGCGAATTATTGTTAGCCCATTGTCTAATAGTCTCTAAACAATAAACATGTGTTTGATTTTTCAGAAACAGAAGCTTGTACACTTCACAAATTGGATTTTTTTTTCCATACAAAAATACACTGAGTTTTCCAGGACTAATATGGTTCCATTGATAGAATTCAAGCTGTACTGTGATCTGAAACTCTTTTTGGCCTGGGGCGAGTCTAACTAAGAGGGATCTCTCTTCTTCTGCTACAATGCCAAGAGAAAAACAGTGTCATCTCTCTGGTCTCTGATCAAATATATTTGATGAACTGCTGTGCACAATACAGAATTACTGTTTTATAGATTTTTGAAAGAAGATTGAGGTCATGCCTCCCTTGAGAAATACCATGAGGGAAAAACTCCATAGCTATCTATGCAACAGATGGTTCCTAAGCAGTGTTAATTTGAAATTCTCACCTGCTCTCTTGGTGAAGACAGCCTTTGTGTTAGATCCTCTGATTTCTGATACCAGTTACTTTCAGCATTCTCGCAGAGCTGCTGCCAGTCCAGTTCTGCTTGCATTTTACTCTGTTCCAGAATCCATTCTCGCTCAGCTACCAGATATAGTTGTTGTTTATACCTATAATACACAGAGCAATGCTGTTAATTTCAGCAGGATAAATCACCAGAATGCTTTGTGGGTTTGTTTGTTTACTTCTTTTGTTTGTTTGTTTTTTAAATCTTGGCCTTGTTTGCTATGCTCATCTTTTTTCCTTGTTCTATTTTCCAAATTATCTATTTTATTCCATACACGCTAAGTATTTGACTGGACAAAAGCATTTTAATTGCTTAGAGCTCAGCAGTCTCCTAGGGTCCACTTGTATGGGTATTTAGAGTCAGCTTTGGAGGTCACCTCAGCTCAAGCCACATAAACTGCTCTTCAACACCAATACTGCTCTCAGCAATACCATCCACAGCATGTTTCCAATTTGCTAATAACAGAAATGAGATACAAAAGAGGTAGGAATTAAAGTTGTTGGATTGTCAGGGTAAAATTCCTAAGCTCAAAGGCTGCTGCATATACATACATTGAAAAGTACTGTTGAAGGAGAAGAGATAGGAGGTGCACAAAATGAGACAAATGTCATATTCAGAATTTAGGGGCTTTCAAGACAGGTTCAATTGTCATATGGCTGAGTTTTCAAAACACAAAGCTGTCAAGACTTCAGGGCACTCTTAAGATTGGTTGTAAATGTCACTTTAGGCAAAGTCTTAGTCTTTACCATTCTGCATATTTCTGGAAATTGGCCAACTGTGCCCCCAACTTCTCTTCCTGTCCATGCATTGATTGAATTTGGAATTCTTTAGAGGCAGACTCCTTAGAAATCTCAATCAGATGAGAATCTTGTCCTATTTTCAGCGCTACAATTTCTTCTTGAAGTCTACATACAAGAACATCCCTACTCCCATGTTAATATATACTTAAGACAATTAACAAAACATGTAATGTAATCTTGTACATAAAACTGTGCAATGACTTTTTTTTTGTCATTAGGAGCTCAGAGGGACTTTTTCATGACCCAAATGCATATTGTAAACCATGCATTTCCAGTCATACAAAATGCAGGCCACCTAAGCAATTCCTTAGTTTCCAATAGCCTTCTCGGACTGGCAGCTGCCTCTTTCCAGGCTGGTTATGAATGAAGTTCTTTTCTTCTGGTGTGTTGTTCCTTCTCTAGGTTCCCAGATACTTTCTTTTCCACATGACTTCATTTTCTTGTTAAACCTTGAGGAGATGTTTCTTGATTATGTCAATCATAAAACTGTTTATATGCATACATTGAAATTTTGCTACAAATTTTCTTGCAATAATATACATCGAACATAGAACAGCCCAGGTTTGAAAGATCATCTGGTCCAACCTTTCATGGGAAAGGGAGCCTAGATGAGATTATTTAGTACCCTGTCCAATTGTGTCTTGAAAACCTCTAGTGATGAGGACTCTACTATGTCCCTGGAGCAGTTGTCCCAGTGATTGATTGTTCTCACTGTAAAAAAAAAATTCTTTTTTACACTGAGATGAAACCTCTCCCAGTGGAACTTGCACCCATGGCCCCCTGCTTTCTCCACGTGGCTCCTTGTGAGGAGAGAGCCTCCATCCTCTTTGTAGCTGCCCTTTATGTACTAGAAAACTGTAATGAGGTTCCCTCGAGGCTTCTCCAGGAAGGAAAGGCCTAACTCCTTCAGTCTTTGTAGGGCAGGTTCTCCAGCCCTTTGATTATCTTTGTGGCCCTCTCCAGTCTGTCTGTGTCTTTTTTCAATTGTGGTGACCAGAACTGGATACAGTACTCCAGGTGTGGTATCTGTTTAACCATGAATGACTGTGAGCTTTTCACATAAATAAGTTGGGCACAAAAGCGGTAAGTATGATGTTCCGAATTCTTTCATTGCAGCTTATTAAACAACAGAAATCAAGTCACTCACTTTCTAATAAGGGCATCTTTCTCTCTTAAACAAACACTGTGACTCCATTCTCTTCTGCATAGCTCAATTTCCAGACTTTTATGTCTCATCTGCAGTTCTCTAATCTGCTGCTTCAACTTTTTAAATTGTTTGACTTGGGCTTCTTTCACTGAAGCTGGCATTGCATCCTTTTCCTTGGCAGCATGAGCTAGTTCTTCATGCCTAGAAGATGTAGAGAGACAGAGGTTTCAAGCAATACAAGTACATTATTTTTTCATACTGTTGATTTACTTTCTTATCAATTCGGTTCAAGCAAATTCAAAGTATCGTTGTTGGAAACGGTGGAAACAGAAATCAATATCCACTTGTCAGTGGAACAGGTTGCAGGGAGGTCTTTTGTGGTTGTTTTTTTTCAAGCTAAGAATGCCACTATTTAGTTGGACTTAGGACTAGGGCTAAATCCTTCTTATACCACTGCAAAGAATTTAACTCCAATTTATCACAGAACTTTAAGTTTGTGATTAGCAAGAACAAAAAGTATTTCACCTAATTGTGGTATCAGGTTGATCCTAAAAATTGTTTTTTTCTTAAGATGACTCATAGGGAAGCTATTTTAACAGGTAAACTACTCCATTCAACATACTCTTTTACCATACTGAAAATATTCTTCACAGTAATTGAACAATTGAAAGACAGCTACGATCAGATGGCCCAAATAAGAGACTGTAGGAATCCATGGAGCAAAAATGCTTCCTTGAATATTCAGTTTTCATTCACAGATTAATTTCCTGAGCACATACTCACACAAAAATAGAGACCGGGTTTAAAATAAGACAGAAGTGAGTTGTTAGAAGAAAAGACCACCAAATAGCGCCTATAGAAAACTCAAATCCAACAGTAAATAAAAAGGAGACATGCAAGTAATAGTTGTATAATGTTCTTACCCTCTGAAATTGACCTGCATATAAATTTTCAAAATATATCCAAAATTTTGGATATAAAGGATTAAAGCAAAACAGAAGGAACAGAAAATGTCTTATTTCTTAAGTTTGAACTAGTGATGAGTAAAACATAAACCCCCAAATAATACCGTGGCTTGAATGAGTTATTTTCTGTCACTATATTCACAATCTGTCTGTCGCTACCTAAAGTATAACGCTGTGACTGAACACAACTGGACTTAGCGGATTCAGATCAAGTGTGTGAAATATGAGACACCAAAACCAGCCACACACACTAGAAGTGGGAGGAACTAAGTTTTTTCATTATATTTACTGCTTGGAAGAGGCACCCCTTTTTGCAGTAAAGGCAGAAGGTACCATTGAACCATTAAGATAAAATTTTATTTTTAAAGTGAGACAGGTTACATCCAGAAAGAATGTAGCAGAATTAACCTGAATCGATGCAACTTAGCAAATACTTCATACAAAGGGCTCCCTCTTTCTGTTCTAACAATACATATTACTAGATCAATTAATTCACGTACACCATCCCAAGCTGTTGCTAAAATAAGAGTATGTGAAGAAAAGTAAGTTGAAAGAGTTGTGGAGTTGTAGAGTCTGTGAAAAGCAGTTTATTTCAATCATAATCAAAACTGTACAATACCAAGCGTCTTTCACGGCAACAAAATCGCTGAACTCTTTTTCTTTCTCCAGTCTCAGGTCAAACATTTCTGCTGTGTGCAGTGATTCTGGTGTTTGCATTCCAGTCTCTTTGAGAGCCTCCAGTTCTCTGGTCAGCAGCTTCACCTTAGAAAGGAGGAGAATAAGACTTAAGAATTCTAATGAGAGCCTGATAGAACCTAATTTTTTAAGAGGTCCAGAGCCCTTATACAATTGAAGTGTTAGCATCAGCTCCAGAAACAAACAAAAATAGCATAGAAAGTGTGAGGTGTTTGGGGTTTTTTTTGAGGGGTGGTTCTTTTGTTTGTTTGTGGTTTTTCAAATTCCTAAGTAACATTTTGCATGGTATAAGCATGAGATCCACAAAGCACTTTAAATAACATCAGAGGTTATAGCTTATGCAGAAGATGTTTTAGATTTCTACTCCCATATTACTGCTAAATATCCATTTCATATCCTCTTCCTACACCTATTACCTACATTAACATTAATCCTGCGTACCACCCCTTTCTATCTCTGCCTAAAGTTCCTTTTGCACAGTTTTTTATTCACTGACTTCTTGGCTTCCCCTGCAGCTAGCCTCACTAATACATGGCGGAAATGACTGCAGATGACCTCTCCTTCCCTTGCTTAACACTTCCACAACGAATTCAGGTGCAAATTTTATATATATATATATAAAAAAACACATAACAATATAGACAATGTTTCGTAAAGAAAGAAAAAAGTTACAATAGCATCTAGCACATGACACGTACTGAGAGCTATTACATTCAAAGGCAGCTGCAAGCAGTATTGGAAACTGAAACACTATTAGAGATATCTAATCAAGCACTCAAGTCTGAAAATTGCAAAGATTAAAGATTTCTTCTGAAGTACTAGCAGAGTTATACTGCATATCACAGACTAAGCAATATGTGCAAATTTACATTTAATAAGTATACATGCAGTTGCAATTCCTTTGTTCATACTGAGTCAACAGCAGTTGGTCAGGTAATCTTTGTAGACAAGACCACCATAAGACAAAGTGTTTTTAGGTCCATTACTACAGCAGTGTCCTTTACAGAAGGCCCAAGACAAGGCAAGAAAACAAAACCAGAAATTTAACTCCAATTGTGTCAACATTCATGATGCAGGAATCCATTGGTACCACTAGTGGCCAGGTGACCTTTTGCTACCCTAATAAGCCTTTGGCAAAGTAAAGTTTGTAGGCAGAAGTAATTTATTTTATTAGACAAAAATCAACACAGCTGGAAAAGCTGGCAATCTTTTAAGCACACAAGCCCTCTTTCTGAAAGCGCGTCTGCTTTTCCCAACACCATCAGCTGGTTTAATGTGAGGGGTTTTTCCCACTCTACCTATACACCTTGGTTTGCTGAATGATTAAGCTATCAGTTAAACCACCACTGAAGCAAGTGAGCACACTGCAGTCAAGAGGCTTTTAAAGTGAATACTTGCAGAACTACTAAAAAGCTAAAAAACTATAGCCTTACTGAAACGTCGTCACAAAAATACTACCATGTTTTCCACTCTGGAGATAAAGTGACAAGAGGGCTGCTAGGACATAGGAAGCTATGGGAATTTTTTTTCCCCCTGTATAGCTGTTGGATTTTAATTTAAAGGAAAATAATCAAAACAGTCACATTGTTTGTCATACTTGGGAAAACAAAAACCTGTTGGAGGACTTCACATTTCAATCCCAAGAACAGTACTACGGAATGGTCATTCTGGTGTGAAATTCCTCCAAAGTAACATTGCAAATTATTCAAAGCCCAACGCACAGAAATTAAAGACACCAGTGAAGACACCACTGAAGAAGTGTGAAACTCATTCTTCACAACATCTATGTTTCATAAGCGTATGAAAAACTGTTCATAAGGGAGCCACGGATTTTCCAGAAATTAAACTGCTGCAGTGAGCAGCCATTCAAGTGCCTAGACTGATAAAGTAGTAAAAAAAAAAGCATTTATGAGATACTACTTCCAGGAGTTCAAATGATAAATCACAATTGAAACTTGAAAACAAGAGGATGAGGTCCCAAGGGATTTTGGCTAATTGATGCAATATCATGTGTTAGGTTACAAGGAACGAATGCAAACAGACCCAATGGCAACCATGTAAGATGTGCTGCTTTAGTCATACGCAATACAGATACTACAGTACAGGAGGGAAAAAAAAAAAAAGTTAAGAGAAATACTGTGTATTAGATGATGTGTCCTTACGCTTGTGGAACAGCAGTTAATCAGCTTTATCACTACAGTTTAACCACACAACACACAAAGATAACTTCTAAATCAAGCCAGTTATCAAGTAAGAAGTGCTCGTACTCCTTTGAGTAGGTTCATAAACTGTCTTTGGGGAGTAAATGGGTAAAAGACTCCTGGATGAAGATGGGTTATTTTAGCAGGACTACTATACTGAGAGCAGTGAGATTTGGATAGGCAGGTGTTGGGTGCAAGATGTAATTGCCTAACAATCTCTTTTACCACTTCCATTTGTATTAATATATTGGTTTGGTTGCCAGGCCAAAAATTAACCATTCTAGTTCTAATGATTAAATGCATTAATATATGAATAATTAAAAGTCATTTTAATATCAAATACATTTTTATACAAAAACAAAGAAGGAAGGGTTTGTTGTTCTTTAAAGTTTGCAATATAGAGAGAGGTGGTATAATGCCCCCTTAAGGTATCACAGTTAAAGGTCGAAATTCACCGTTAGTAAGATTATCCTTTTATGATGAAATTATAGCAACGTAAGAGGCAGATGGGGGGGAAAAAACGTGCCTTGTAATTAGGAGTATGATAAACAACGTACATTTATCCATCCTGCCTAAGGCTGCCTCTGCTTTCTAGATGCTGACCTCTCCTGCAGTTTCAAGGTTAACAAATTTAGCAGTGTGCTGTCTGCATAAAATAATCTTACACAATCTCAGATTACTAAACACATTCTTAACAGTTCCTTACAAGGGGCCCCTGCCAGACATGCAAAGCAACAGCTACTACACAAGTAGTACATAATTTTCTAAACTGTCATTACAAATCTCATAAATTTAAGCAAAAAAAAAAAGGAAAAAAAAAAAGCTTGTACAAATACAGCAATGTTAAACCAGAACATTGTAATAATAATAATAAAAAAAATTTTAAAAAGTATTGCTAGATGGCACTGCAGCAACACAACATTGTTTCTCCATATTCTTATACCTGTTTCTGACAAGCAAACTCTCCTTCCAGTTCTTGGATTTTTCTCTCCATGTGATGTTTTAGATGCACATACTCCTCATGCTGATGATCTATGTGATTGTTCCTAGAGCTATAAACAAAAATAAAACAAATTTACCTTAAAGAGCATCTCTGGTGACCTAATGAGGCATACATATATAATTTTTTTAAACAGTAACACATAACTATAAATACAAGATGCTATCATTTCCTAAAGAAACAGTCACCACAAAATTTTTTCTCATAAATCAGTTGAAACCAATTTTAACTGTTTATGCCATTTCTCAAAACTATACTTCAAAAGTTAGTTGCATATGAAATATTGAGGATCTGCTGAAAAGTAGCACAAGACTTCCACTTAAATATAACAGAGTTACTCCTCCACCCAAAAATGTCTGTTACGTAAGAAAAAATTGCAAAACAGGGGCTGCCCAGCAGAAATCTGAGCTTTTAGATACATTTAAAAATAGAAGCAGCTCCATATCTTTTCTTCTCCTCCCCCTAGTATTTTTATTTGATCTCAACAAAAGAAGTTTCTCTGGGATACAATGGAAGAATACCAGTAAGGTCAGCATTTCAAACAAATATGAAGAGCTCATACCATGACCCGTAAGTTCTCTAAAGATACACTGAATCTTTTCAAGCTTTGGATTCATCCCTGCAAGACTCAACAGGCTTAGTTCAGCTTGTTACATGGCCAATTAGACCTGGATTGATATCGTGCAATTCTGCAACCTTCTGATTACTTTTGACTCTATATTACAGTTATTTCAGAACCACAGTAACATTAATCAGTTAGTGACCTTTGAAGAATTCCAGATCCATGTCCAGATCACTTCTAATAAATGAAAAAAGTTATTTAAAACTTATCCAGTCATCTCTACGTTATAATTGCAGTTTGACCCAGAACACTTTACAGCAGTTACCATTTTAAACAGAGAATAACCCCAAAGATACTGTTATAACTGAAGACAGTTGTTATATTAGACAAGAATGATGTGCAGACAGATCTCAAGAAATAAGCATTTATCCCCCCCCCTGCAAGGTTTAGAAGTCTATACAGAATAATAAAAACTAGTGAGAATGGCCAAACTAAACAAGTGCATTGCTTTAGCTATCTTCATCTTTTAATTGGTTGTATTAATCAAAAAATCTTGGTCCTGTGACTGGATATGCCCCAACAGACTTCTTTCTTTCACAGAGGCCTATCAGAGAAGGTGGGACAAAATGTATTTAAGAGTGCACAAACCCAACTCTTACCATAAGATTAGCTTGCAATGGCTTAAAAATAGTTGAAAGGCTGAAACGTTTGTGTTGAGTCCACAGCACAATATAGCAAGTAATGTCTAGTAACTTCAGATAATATTATTGACAAGGGTTGATGCCATTATCATGTGTCTTCACGTACACAGAAGGTACATGCATCTTGATATAACACACAGGAGATGTATCACAATACTTTCAGATTCATCTCATTTCCCAGAGGTGTTTCAGTACCCGAGGAAAAAGCATTTCCTTCTGACAAATCCTTTTCTGCTCCCCACACTATGTTTCCCCTATAATCATACCATCTCCATCCAGTCATATTGTCTCCCCAACGCACACCCTTGTAAATTATGTAGGAGCACACTTAATGCTATCCTTTCTCTAACATGTGGCCAGAAATCAGACTGGCAACTGTGGAAACCAAGATATAGGAGGTGTAAAGACAGCCTAGGTCACTTCTGTTAGCCCTCACTCTTATCATGTTCTAGGTGTTTCTCTGTCAGAATAGATAATTGTATCTCCATGCTCAAAGTGCTCTCTACTGTATAAATGATGTTACTGTTTTATCCCAATCCAAATGTGTCACAGAAGCTAAATTTCTCTTTTCCTGCATACTGTTCTAAGGAAGTCACATCTCACCTGCAAAACCATTCCAGGTCTAATATATGTTCTTCAATGTGTTGTCGATAGTGATAATGAAGTCTGCATCTTTTTCTTCTTTCCTTGACAAACATTTGCTCCAGTTGTATTCTAAGATCACTGATCTCTGCCTGTTGAGCACTTTCAGATGTTTTCAAATTAATGAATGTGACATCATAGTGTTCTAACTCGTCACCTCTCCTAAAATTCCTAGATTATAGACAAAATCTTCTTTCAATTTGTTAAATTTTTCATGTATGTCTTGGAGTTGCTTTTTGACATCTTGCAGCATTTTCTTTTAACACGGGAACTGGCAAGCACGTAGCTCTTTCCCTTCTTTTTCTTTCCACTGAAGGAGATCATTTAGTTCTTTCTCCATTTGTAACAGTACAATAAATCTGAAAGAGCAGCTGACAGAAGACAGTTAAGACTGACAACTAATACAAATCAAGTATCTCATAATTCCCAATCTACTGCAGAGCTGATTATTAATTACCAGTAAATTTTAAATTTAAATTGTACAGTTTCCTGAACCATCAGGCATTGGCCACTTCTGGAAGCAGAATTTACTTTTATTTATAGTGCTGCATTGTCCAGGGATGCTACTTTCCAAATTAGTTATGAGATGCCACTAAATTTCAGGGTGGGAAAACATAATTTTCTCCTTTCTTTATACAGATTGAAAATAGAGGCATAAAAAGATTTAGTCACTGTAAACTGCATGCATATTTCTCTTTTCTTGAAGACATTTGTGACAAATCAAGTCACAGACCAACCTTATATCAATAATATTAACTGCCGTGTGCCATTTATCTTCTCCCACAGTTACTCACGAGAATACAAAGCTAATGTTCTGTCCACAGTTAAATCTACCTTGAAGTTACTTTCCAGAAAGGCCAACAGGTATGAGGAAATAGCTGTATTTCAGCAACATATTAACTGGTTATTAAAACAAAAAAAGTAAACAACACAGATGTTGTGCTTTTATTGATAAAACTGCTTCAATTCCATCTCTTCCTCTTGTTTATTCTCCATATTTCCTTAATATCCAATTATAAACTCTGTAGAAAAAAACCATTATTTTTAAGCACCATGGTTGCTTAAAAAAAAAAAAAAAAAAAGAATTAAAAAATGGTAACTTCTACAGAGATTTTCCCAAATCTCTGGATTCGATACAGCTTCTTTCACTGTACAGTATTATTCTGTGTCAGTGGTTACAGATAATCCCATCTGGATCAGCACAAGGATGCAGAGAACAAATCAGACAAGCATGCCTTTCAAATAGTGGCTCTTTAATCTCTTTAAATGAAAGAGAGATTTCCAGATCAGCAAATATGATGCAATATCTCTATGCTAAAGGATGCCACAATTTAAACAACATTTTTCTTCACAAACACACTAGACAACTCTAATTCTCCAAGATCAAAAAATGAGTCTCTGACCATTGGACAAGTATAAACAAATTCAAGCTTGCTCTTCCCAGGTACACTGGGTAACAAACACTGCTAGAGAAACACAATGATCTGGTAGTCTCTTTCAGTTATGCTGGCCTAGATGTCACATTTATCCCTAAGGCAATTAAAATAAAATTATGTTTTCTCTTCATATTCCGCTTCTTGTTGGCAATCTTCAAACCATGGTAGAAAATAGTATAAGTACTATCTTCTTCATTTGGGTAAGCAGAAATAGATAATTTTTGTAAAAGTCACTGTTGTGGATATTCATGAACAGTACTGCCTCCCTGCCTATAACATGCAATGCTAAGAAAGATTTGCTCTTTCTGTATGTTCCTTCCAGCTACTGTTGCTCCAAATGCATCTTATGGCTACCACAGTTAAAAAGATTAACTAAATTTGACGTGCTTCCCCCCTCCACCCCAATCACAAATACATTAAAGATAAAAAATGCCTAGGAGATATTTTCTGGACTCAAGGCACTGAAAGAAACTATGCTCAGTCTATACCCATTAAGATATCAAAAAGCTTTTGTAAGTGCCTTTAAAAAACCTGACGTATGCTTCACTAGCTAAAATTAGCAATACATTATTAGACAAGACCTTTGTATGAGGAATCAAAAACAAGACCACAGCTCCAGCCTATTACTTCCTTGAAATCATCAAACTGAAGTCACAATTTTTCTTGGGAAGAGGTAATTAGGAAAAACAATAGTTCTTTTACAATCCCTCTCTACAATTATCTTAAAATTAAACCACACAGTTTCCTATAAAAACAACCTTCCTCCCTATCTCCATATCTCTCACCTCAATTAATGGCACTGGTAAATTGAAAGCGGTATCCTGAGGTGAGTTTGGGTTACATATAACATAGGAATCATTAATTTCATATAAAAAAAATGAATGAATGGGCCTTCCTGTAATTTTAAAATACTGCTTTCCATCACAGACAGCTATATTTCTTAGAAATGCAATTTAATAGGGGAGAAGGGAGCATTTTGCCTTTGATAGTAGCAGTATTTATAATTGCAAGTTAGTTTCAAGAAGGACCATAATGGAAATAACAGTGTAATTTTAAATATAAATCGCACCAATTGCCTGGATGTCCTACAGTCAAAAGAGTAGCAAACCTATATATGATAACATTAAAAAATGACTTAGGAAACAGCATACATATAAGAGACAACATCTTACAACAAGCACAGCTTACCTGTACAACCTAAACAGTAAAGTAACCCATTACAATCCAACCACTTCCTTCAGGCGTATCCGGAAAGATGTGACTGATAGGTACTCCTGTTCCCCCACACAATGGCCTAATGGGACTCATATCAGCCTCTTTACCAAAGGAAAATGATGTCTTGGCTGTAAATGACACCCAATTCAATGTGGTTGGCATATCTGACTCAGTGGAGATTTGCAACTGTTACTACTAAAATGCTACTTCAACAAGAAGTTAGATGCCATGTTTGAGCTAGTCACTCTTCAACCAAATAAGGAGAACGAGGTGATGCTGAAGAACATTTCAGAGGAATACTTGAGAACATTCAGACTTCCATACAACCCCTATTTGTCAAAGAGGTGTAAAGCTGTAAAGTTTTGTTCAAAGTATAAAGAAGCTGTAGTTGCTTCTCTCTTTCTTGCTATCCTTATAACACATCCTTATTGTGCCAAGACTAAGATGTAAATAGCAGACCAGCAAAGCTAATAAACTGAGATTGTTTCTCTTCCTTTCAAAACTACAGAAAAGAAGATAAGAAAGGAAATGCCATACAGCCAGTATCGCTTCAGTACCTCTAGCCACAACTGTTTTCCTTGATGAAGCAGTAACAGGCAGAACCAAGACCACCTGAGTATTAGCACAGTTCTTTCACTATGTGCTGCAAGTCATGATGAGACAAGCAATCAGTATAGGCCACAGCTACACTGTTAAGTAGTTGTACCACAGCATTGTTGGAAAAAAAAAAAAAACCAAAACCAATCATGTCAATACAGTTCCAAGGGAAAAAAAAAAATTACAATCATTGATACAAGTTAGCATCACTTGTATACTGCCTGTTTCTTTACTGCTAGTAGCTGGTTTGCTATTTACGAGTAAGGTTAGACGTATAAAACAGTAAATATACATCATGCATTATACAGTCTGATCAGAATAGATAAAATACAGCAGAAGCTGGGGGAACAGGATAAGGACCAATAACAAACAAGAGAAACCTAGGATGTCAGGTACTGAGCAGGGACACATCTCTGGCAAAGCATGGAGTGGGCTATGCTGTGGGGCGCACGATAGCCTGATGTCAGACTCTGCCATTATGCAGAATAGACAGAAGAATGGGAGGCATAGGGGACTGCATAAGTAAAATACCAGGTATGGTGGGAAGAAACAATTGCCCGGGACTGGGAAATGGGTACATATTCTAGAGAGTGTCCAGGAACGTAAATAAAGGGCAACACACCATAAAGAACACTGACACTGAGTCCCTAGCACAAATATCTTCAGGGACGACAGGGAGAATGCTACTGGCAAGCTAGGGATCAAGTCCCCTGCAGGACTTGAGGTTTGTACACCCTAAGTGCAGAGAAGAAAAGACATAATCGAGTGGGAGCAAAAGAAAACACTGCCAGTGGAACAGCCAGCAGGCAGGAAGCAGATCCCAGGAGGAGGGGTAAGAAGTCCCATGGAAGGCCCAGAGGGTCGGATGCCAAGATGGCAGGCAGGCTGCCGAGGTCAAGTCCCCTAGAGAAAGGCAGTAGAGAGGAACACACAGTAGCATAAGATAATGCTTGGGACTCAGAGGCAGCACACAGAGAGCACTTAGTAGCAGGAAGGGTGCAGAAAGACAGAGGGTGCCCAGAGAGAGCTAGAAAAGCGTGCAAGATGCACAGGTGCCGCGTCAGAAGCTCTGAAGGACAGGCTGAGGCACAACGGGATGCTGTGTGTCCGCGGTGCCTTCTGATGGCGCCCGTGGAGTAGTCCACTCGCGGCCCGGCTCCTCCCGGCACAAACCTGCGCGTCCTTCCGCTCACGGCTGTAGGCCGCGTCTCACGGGAACCACGACGGGCAACGCCTGGCCGAGAGGCGGGCCCGTCTCCATGGGAACCGCGGCCTCTGCCCCTCGGCCCACCATTAGCCCCAGGCGAGCCCCGTGGCGAGCACCGCTTGCGCCCAATCAGCGCTCTGCCGCCCCCGCCCCGCTCCACCCCCAAGTGTCTGTTCACCCGCCCCGGGCCCAGCCCAGCCCTGCCCCGCCCCCGCGGCTCTCGGCTTCGAGCTGCCTCCTGCTCCAGCCCTACCCCTGGTAGGGATCGCCAGCTCCTCTCGCTGCCTCCCTTCTTGCCCAACAAACCAGCACTTCTCGGTTCCTCTCACTGCATTCACTTCCAGGTACCCGGTATCATATTCTTCTCCTCCTGTTTTCCCCAATTCATCCTCCCTATTAACACAGAGCAGCTCCTCCTCCGCATTGCGTGAGCATGTGTACACCCCTTCGTAGCCCCGGTCCCTTTAATAACACCCCTTCTCCCAAACCGCAGTTAATACTTGTTTCATATTCTCAATTTTAATTTTCTTGTTCACTTGTTTTCCTACACGTTTTGTTTATCAGACTGTTTAGTATTAAACAATTTCTCCCTAGGGCAGATGAGGAAGGAGAGTCTTGGCCCACTTCAAGTACAGCTGTCAGGTATGGGAGCAAACTTCCCATCCTCTCCTAACTCCCACTGCTTCATCTGAAAAACTTTTAAAAGCTTGTAAAACAAGCTCAGGTCAACTGCAGCACAAGGTTATGCAGCACAGATAAACAAGTTCTGAAACTAAGCCATTTAATTATTAAAAAAAAAGTATGTATCAACTAAACTGTCTATGTGAGACTGAGGAAGGCGTAACACGTGAACTGGACGTAAAGCATGATTTTCCCTTAGTCACCCTAGATGACTTGCTTGTCTGGAAGCCATGAGGCAGACTTCCTGTAATGCCCTCTCACTTTTTCATGTGTCTGGATTACATAAATGGCTTTGCCAGATGAGACCTTTCAGAAACCTGAATGTTGCATTAATTATATCTGAAGTACGCTAATTTAAAGAAAATAGAGTATTATCAGTAGTTCTTATGTATCTTTCCCTAGGTCATCAGAAGTGAACTGTATTTCCTAAGCTGATGTCATCTAAGGAAAGGAGGGGGTTATTTCCATCAGTAACTATTACTGAAAATTAGAACTAATAATTTGACTTTTGAAATAAATCAAGTTTCATTTAGCTACATGAAGCATATCTACATATAATTTCAGAGTACTACAATCACTAAAGGGATTTAGTTCATTTGTTTATATGAATCACCTCTGGTTTAAAATACAACAGTGAAATCTGGCCTCAAATTATTTTCCAAATCTGAGCACACAAAAATGATAGCGCAAGTCCCAGCATAATTTATACTCTGCAGTGGGCCTCTCAAAGCACTCATCAGAATCAATACATAGTAGGCAGATGTCTAAATCCATATACCATGCTGACTGGTAGCATACTCCTTTTCCTTACATCTTACCCCAGAGCTGCCTAACCTCTCAACTGCGTTACCCTTTGCAATCCTTCCTCACCCCCCCTCCCTTTCAAATTAGCTGTCATCTTCTCCAAGGTACCTTCGAGACAGTCCCTAGTCACGTAGTTAAACGCATATCCCAAATGAGTAACTGATGGCTTCTAGTGATTCAATAGTGCCCGAAATGGGTAAATTTTAATCTTCACAGTGAGTCAAAAAGATTACAGTCTACACAACATGGATTTTGGGATCAATGTAGAAACCTGTATACACCTAAAATAAATGAGAAAAATATCCTGATTTCATAGATGGAAATGAAAGGAAACCTTTTTACCTTTTAGCAAAGAAGAACAGGAATTTAAAAGAGAGAGACAGATTTTTTTGTTCTTATCAAACACTAGTGAGTTCAGTAAGATTTAGGCTAAAGGTAGATTTCAGCCACGTTTAGAGCCACCTTCAGAGTCACAACTTCCGAATACAAGACTTTGGCTTGAAAAGCACTACTACGCTTGAAAGCACTTTTAAGTTTCCCGTCTAAAGGCTACGTCTGACTCATCATGGCCCAACTCCATAACAAGACAAGACCCAGGATTACACAAACTATTTATCCTGCCACCCTCATTCTTGTTTCTGCGGAAAAGTAGTTCCAAGGCACAGGCCACATGAGAGCCACAGCACACTCTAAAGATGCTTATCTGGACAATCAGAGTAACAGATTTATGAGAAACATCATGCAGGGACTCAGTAAGTGAATACCGACATAGTCTACCTTGATGAAACATAAAAATTAAAATGTGATTCAGAAAAGTCTCTCTTTCAAGTGCAGCTTTCCTTCAAATGAGTAAACTTATTTCCACAGAACCCCAAGGAATTTATTTGGTAGATGGTATACAAAAAAAATTCTGAAAAAATTCAGAACTAACATTTTAAAGATTATCTTCTGAATAAAAGTGGCCGACTTTACTTGCTGGCAAGAGCTTGCAAAGGACTACAGAGGAATTTTTGAATTCCCTCTGAAATTTGGGTGCTGTTATTTTGAAACTAAATGACAATTCCAGTTTCATCCAGGCTAAAAGAATACAATTTCAATGTCTCTCTTTTCCATGTCTACCTGTGTAACAACTGTGGGTTCATATTTTTGAAGACTATATACATCTCTGTAGGTACAGTTCGCGTTCCTCAACTGCATCTTGAGAGTCATATAAAAAGACCTTATTTTCATATTCGCTTTAGAAACAAACTAAAAATTACCAAAACCTCAACTCTGAATATTACTGGCCTTTCTGCAATAAAGATCTTACAAGGGCTCGTTGTACAACATGATCTGCTACATTTACCTTTTGAATCAAAGGCAGAGGTACATGCATTGCACAGTTAGCTGTGTATGAAACCATTTGAAATGTTCAATGCTACTGTTAACAACCTTAAAAATACTGCAGTGAAAAATCCATAATTAATACAACAGACTCCATTCAAGTGCAAATAAGAAAACATAGCCTTAAAAACAATATATATATAAAAGGTTAATAAGAATAAATGTTTACAGGCTCTTTTAAGGTAATATTTGGGACTCACCTACAAACTGCAGAGTACAACTGGAGCTTGGAACAGGAAGCAGCAACCGCGCAAAACTGTTAAGATAGAGAGAAGCACTTCTACAGTTCAGGAGGTGCTAGAGGAGACATTTGCCATCAGAAGCCCTAAGTTCCAGAGCAATGAAGCTTTGTCCTAATGTTTTCCTATTTATATTGTGTAACAACAATATTCCAGTCACTTCTGCCTTTTTGGAAGCCAGATCAGGCAAAAATTTCCAGCATTCTCTGACCGTCCTTACTGATGTGAATGGCAGTTATTGGATTCACTACATCACTCTGTTTTTAATGCAAACAATATAGGAAGCTCAACAGAGGAAAATACTGTAATGTCCGGCACCTGGTGAGGAATAACCCCAGGCACCTGTACAGGTCAGACAGTTGGAAAGCTAAGGGTCCTGCTGGACAACGAATTGACAATAAGCCAGTCACGTGCCCTTCTATTCAGTACCCAGAATATCATTAGCCTTTCTTGCTGCAAAGGTGCAAAAAAAAAAAGAAAAAAAAGAAAAAAAAAGATACAAAGTCAAATTAAATATGTCAATAAAGAACACACCAGGATCCTTATTTATTTGGAAACTAGTATGGAGTGAAGGACTTTTTAGTGGAGGGTTGGTGGAATCTAGCATCTATTAAGTATAATCCAACGACATTATACTTTCCTATTAAGAATCCCCTTTAGCAGGAAACTAAACTGAGACTTTCACAGTCTACTCTGGACAAAGAATTTGCCTATTTAATGGTTCCTTATGAGTTCAACAACACTTTGAGAACATTGGTAATAAGTGGTATACTTATAGATGAACAAGAGTAAGATGCATAATTTTTTTTTAGATTTAGTTAGAACTGTAAAGAATTTTTCAAAGCTCTTTTCGTAGTTAGATGCCTGAAGTCATGGTGTTTTGAGCTCTCTTTGCTGCAGTTTAATATTCCCTCTACTCCTAAGTGTACTGCAGCATATTTAATGCTTAAACACATGCAACATAACTCAACCTAACACATAGGGGTTTTGTGCCTTCATCTCAGTTCCAAGTGTTTATGAGGTTATCCAGACTCTGTGCAGGCTTCTGCAAGCACAGCAAGCCTGTGTTCTGCTCACTTACACTACTGCCTTGTTGAATACTGAATCAAATCCAATTATCTGGGTGCTGATGTTGGGGGGGGGGGGTGTCATTTACCCTGGCACGTCAACCTCTACAAACACATCTCTTTCAGAAAATGCATTCCTCAAAAACAACAGGAGCCATCAGCTACAAAAGTGAGACCACAGACTACTGGTCAGTTTTCTCAGCAGCTGGTCTATGCCTATGGACATCCACTTCCAAAAAACAGACCAACTGCAGTGACATTCTTCTGCCTCTTGAAAAAAACCACCACTGACCTCTTAAATGGTGGGAGTGTTCTACAAATGAACACTAACCAGAGAATGTATGTTGCACTCTGCTGACTAGGCTGCAGAGAGATGGTGGCTTTGGTTGGGGCAATGTTGACCGATGTGAAGGATATACCATCTCTTTTTTTTGTCTTTTTAACATGTTTGGTTAACACTTCTTTTCTTATCTAGCATCTTATATCATTTGAGTAGCTATAAGAGATACTGATGCTTTAGGTATTTTGCCAACTTCACCTTCACTGTTACTACTCTCCATTCCTAGGCACCTCTGTCCCTCCTGAAACTATCGTCGTGAAGTACATACCTCTAAGGTTTGAATTAAAAATTCTACTGGTGGCTATACATTTCTATGATGTAGTGATTCAAGTAAAGTGGAGTAACAAAGCAGAAGATTTTGCAGGATGGAACTATCCTCCTTAGGAAATTACAATCAGAGGGTGGGGTCATGACAAATAAAACTGTCTCCCTCTCAAAACTGTAGGAGTTTTTCCAGTTCTTTGGGACTGGCAATGGAGATCATGCTTCCTTTTCCTGGAGGACCAAGATTACCTGTAAAGACACGTAAAAATGTCTTCAGCTGCTGTTGTGGTTTTACCCCAGCTGGCAACTGAGCACCACGCAGCCGCTCGCTCACTCCCCCCCTTCGGGATGGGGGAGAGAATTGGAAAAGAAAACTCGTGGGTTGAGATAAAGACAGTTTAATAGGTAAAGCAAAAGCTGCACGCACAAGGAAAGCAAAGCAAAGGAATTCATTCCCCACTTCCCATGGGCAGGCAGGTGTTCAGCCATCCCCAGGAAAGCAGGGCTCTGTCACACGTAACGGTTACTTGGGAAGACAAACGCCATCACTCCGAATGTCCCACCCTTCCTTCTTCTTCCCCCAGCTTTATATGCTGAGCATGACGCCATATGGTATGGAATATCCCTTTGGTCAGTTTGGGTCACCTGTCCTGTCTGTGTCTCCTCCCAACTCCTTGTGCATCCCCAGCCATCCCGCTGGCGGGGCAGCACGAGAAGCAGAAAAGGCCTTGGCTCTGTGTAAGCACTGCCCAAAAATAGGTCCATAGAACAAAAACATCTCTATACTATCAATGCTGTTTCCAGCACAAAGCCAAAATATAGCCCCATACTAGCTACTATGAAGAAAATTAACCCTCTCAGCTGAAACCAGGACAGCTGCTAGATTCCACCAATTTTGCTGGGCCTCAGGCACTGCACTGCTTGCTTCAGAAGCTCCACAAGAATCAGCGGTTTTTGCTCTTCTGCAATTACCTTCATCTAGCCTGCAAGCAAATGGCCTAAAATCAGGTAATGGTAGACGGTCAAAAACTGGGTTTACTGATCTTTAAGATTAGCAATGTATGTCTCACTGGCTGTATGCTATCGACCTGAAACAAACCACTCGGCCTTGCTTATCTTTGCACATCACTGCAATGAATCTCTCAGCAGGTACAAATGGGTACTACAGCAAAACGGAATCAAAAGCCAAAGCAAACATAATGTGCAGGGAAAAGAAAAACCTTCTATGGCATCAAAAGAGTTTCAGATTCTCCCTTTGTATTAGCTGATTTCAGCGAGTAGCTTCTAAAATATTGGAAGCTACTAATCTGTGCAACACCATAGCTCTCACAAGACAATACTGTATCCTACCTATCCTCTTCTAGTTAGAATCCAACCCCTGTGCATCTCCACACAGGTGGCAGGAATCACTGAATCATTTAGGTTGGAAAAGACCTTCAAGATCATCGAGTCTAACTGTAAACCTAACACTGCCAAGTCCAATCACTAAATCATGTCCCTAAGTGCCACATCTACACATCTTTTAAATATCTCCAGGGATGGTGACTCCACCACTTCCCTGGGCAGCCTGTTCCAACGCCTGACAACCCTTTCAGGGAATTTGTTTTTTTTCCTAAGCTCCAATCTAAACCTCCCCTGGCACAACTTGAGGCCGTTTCCTCCTGTCCTATCACTTGTTACTTGGGAGAAGAGACCAACACCCACCCGGCTACACCCTCCTTTCATGTAGTTGTAGAGAGCGATCAGGTCTCCCCTCAGCCTCCTCTTCTCCAGGCTCAACAACCCCAGTTCTCTCAGCCGCTCCTCATCAGACTTGTGCTCCAGACCCTTGACCAGCTTCGTTGCCCTTCTCTGGACACGCTACCAGCACCTCATCTCCTTCTTGTACTGAGGGGCCCAAAACTGAACACAGTACTTGAGGTGCGGCCTCACAAGTGCTGAGTACAGTAGGATGATCACTCCCCTACACGCTGGATTGGGTGCTGTAAGCACACAAAGGAGTGAAGCACCTATTCCTGAATTTCCTAAGCCCCGAGTAGCCTAAGGAGTGCTACTTTCCGTACTGCACTTTAGAAGTCCATCACAACTTGCATGAATGCTAACTAATAGCAATATCAACACACCCTCAGTTTTATAGTTCAACATTTGTATGAACAGCAGTAGAGCCACAGCAGATCAGTGCAGAAAGCTTAGTCCATCTGGATGTAAAAGGAGAGATATCTCAAGCAGGCATATCTGCAGGCGGTGCTCCCTTGATAAAGAATGCTGTAAGATATCTGCAGAAAGCACAATATCACTAGCAAAATGACTAAGGGAAAAAAACCCCCACGACCCCAAAACAAAACAAGGAAGCTCATAAAAGTCTTTCTTATGAGGAGACAACAAAGAAACTGTGATCACTCCCTGAAAAGTAGAAACGGCAGCATAGAACAAACCTCAAGTGCAGAAGCCAATTCAGACGTTTAAGTCCATTGCTCAGGTCACGCTGTTCTCGGCAGCCAGGCCAACATTCCACGCGGGCAGGATCCAGCCCCGCGTGGAGCTCTATGCAAGCAACGGAGAGCTCGTATCGGTGCCCGGTGCACCACCCTGCACGGCCCTGGGCGCCCACCGGGCTCCGCTTCGGGCGGGCTGGCGGAGCCGGGTCGCACGCGGCCGGGACGCCCCTGCGCGGGCGAACCTGTAGCGGCGGGAAGAAGTCACGTGGCGGCGCTAGGACCCGGGCGCCCCCTCTCTGGCGTGGGAGGGGCGAGCACCACCGACCTGTCGCGCCGGAGCGCTCCGCAGCCGACGGGACGCAGACGGGCTGGGGCGGGTCTGTCCGGGCGCACGGGGAAAGCGGGCAGCGGTCCGGCGCGAGCACGGGCATCCTCACGCTGAGGCGCGGGACGTGACTCAGGTACTGAGGCGGAGCCGTCGTGCGTGATGCTGCGGAGTGCTTGGCTGGCGCACGGGGGCGAACGCTGTGGGGAGCGCGGGGGGCTGTCCGGAGTGCCGGGCAGGCCGAGCGCGCATCTCTGCGGGGGGAGCCCGGGCCGGCGGACGCGCTGGAGCGCGGCCGAAGCTTTCGGCGAGCGCGGCGCGGGCGTCGCGGCTTCATCCCTCGCCCAGAGGCTGGGCAGGGCGCGGGTGGGGCGGTGGGCACGGCACGGGCTGTCCTCAGCCCCCTGGGCACCCCCTCGCGTTGGACGGCGGGGCGCCCCCTCCGCCGGCTGCCTTTCTCCCCGCGCATGGGGCCAGGCGGGCGCATTTCTTCCTCGGGAAACCCGCGCTGCGGTACGGATCGCCCAGCGTCCCCGCCGCCGTCGGCCTGACAGCGCTGTCCGGGCGCCGAGCGGTGCTGGCGACCGAGCCCCGCTCCGGCAGCTGCGAGAGCGCAGCCCCCCAGCTCCCCCCTTTGGCGGCCGGGTCACGCCTAGGCGCGCGGTGCCGCCGGCCCCAGCGCACGTACAGTGCCACACCGGCGGCTCATGAGGCACCCGCCAGCTCAGGCTTTCTTCCCGCCATCGCTGGCTTCAGACCGGTACCGGGCGACGAGGATATCTCCGCGTCCAGCCCCGCCTCCACGATCCCTTCGCTGCTGCTCACCTTTCACTTCAGTGTCGAGCCCCGGGGGGAAATTCCGGAGTTTCTTTTGTCCCAGCGGTGACAGTTCGGATCCGCCAAAGCGAGCGGCGCGCAGTCTGAGGGACCGTCCCCTCATAAGGACATCGCCGCAGCCCCGGGCGTGAACTCCGTTACTCGGTTCTGCGAGCACTCTGAGAACCGTGAGGCGCTTGGACGCGGAATCGCCTCTCTAGGCTGCGTGAGCATCTGCGGCGGCGACCCGGGCGCTCCGCGGGAGCCGTCTCGGCTCCGGCCGGCGCGGGCTACGTGCTCGCCCCGGAGCGCCGCGCGGGCGGCCGTGGCCGTGGCCGTTGGCGGCGCCGCGACCGCCACCATTGTTCTCCCGACCCCGCTCCTCCCCTGCGCGGCGGGCCGCCACAGCCCCCGTGCATCTGTTGGGAAAGAGCCCTTTTTTGCTACTGCTCGTAATCCGCATGAAAAAGTCTTCGGCTTGCCTTATTCTAAACGGTTCTGTGGAGGAAAGAAAAAACGCACCAAGATGAGGTTAAATTATAGCAGTACAGCTTCCTCACTGGCGCAGACCGTTAGCAGTAGTTGTGGAAACACACTCTTGGTCAGCAGGTTTGCGTGCTTTTTGGGTAAAGCAGTTGGAGAACCGTTTAGTTTAGGATGTCACAGAGAGAAGTCATGTATGATTTTGCAATGTTTATTTCAGAGGGAGCGGTAGTTTGTTAAGGCGTGGCAGTCGGCAGTTTAAAAATGTAAAACAGAATCTATTAGTACAGTACACCTGTTGTGGTTCGGTCGGAAGTATAACTCAAGGTAAATTATAAAAATATTAAGGTGACGTTTTAAATTGTGACTGAAGTGGGAATTCACATACCTCGATGTATGACACGACATTATGCAGTGATTGTGTAAAATGATACCTCTTAGCCAGATGATCTTTTCCCACTATATTCAGCTATGTGTGCTAACCTAGCTTGAGATACAGTGCACATGCATGCGAGCACTTTATGTATCAGGGTAGCTCCATGCTATTCTGCAAAAATAAGCACATCTATCTAGCTGGTGACAGGACTGGACCCTTAACTAGTATTTATCTAGCTCTGTCACTTTTTGGTTTTATATTGGACAAAATAAGGATAATTCTCTGCTATAAACAATTGGCAAGAATGTCTACTTTTCTAAAGCTCTGACACATTGCAAAGCCACCATAGCTGCAGGGCTGAAATTAATTTTCATGATACGTGAAGATTGAATTGTAAGTATTCATCGGAAGTTGGGATTCTGCAACTTCTATTTTTGAAAGCATACGGAAAGCAGCCAGATAATTGAAGTGCAACTGAAGGCATGTTTGTGCACACAGAAAGGGCATATACTGTCTGGTCTTAAGGTGCCACTGTGATGCTGACATTAATGGACTTATGGTAATGAATGTGGTGTAAGAAAAATTGTAGGCTTTAGAAAAATACGTCCACTTCTCCAGAAACTGGGCATTTGATATAGCGGCAATAACTAGGGACAATGCTATTGTTACAGAACGAGTATATTTGTTTCAAAGGTAGTACCTGAGAAGATTGAACTGTTAGTTACTGTTGTATTTGTACTTAAAGAAAATACTTATGCAAGTATTTTGTCTCAGTATCAAAAGAGCTGTTTCTTTCTTGATAAGAAGAAAACCACATTAATATTTCTTCTTTACACGTGAAGTTAGTATGCAGATCTGTGGCTTACTCTTTTGCTTATGGCCCAGTGTAAGTTAGGCGTACTTGTTGGTAACGTGCTCATTAAGGAAAAATAAAAAAACCCTCAAGAAACCAAAACGATAATATAATCTGATTTTCCCAGATAATGTAAATAACAGGATTCTAACATTTTCATTATATAAATAGATGAAAAAGAGATAAGCACAACTTCCCCTGTAGAGCACGTTACCCAGATAATGCAATCTACACTGGTTAGTTATTGTTTGCTACACATAAAATTGCAGTGTGAATTTACTGTGTCATTGCAGTCTGCTAGTAACTTGTGATGTACGTTGCTTACTGTGCTGTAGCAGTGAACAGTAAAATGGTTTTGAGGCTAAGTGGGGACTGGAGATTGATTGATTAATAGTAAGTGTTGGTATGGAACATCACCTACAGCTACAGACAGCGCAGAATTATTGTATGGTTTATCCTGGGAGTTTTGAGAGAGAGATGAGAGAATGGTGAAAGATGGCAAACCCTCAGGAAAGGCAGATGCAGCAGAACCGGAAAACTGTCCCTGATAAAAAAGAGGAGGCCAAAATGGGAGACTGAAAGTCACTGCTGGACCTTGCAGGGAGGGCAGGCATGGGTAAATACGGTAATGATTTTGTAGGCAACAGGAGTTTACAGCAGCCTTTGGTAATGCATGAATAATTCAGTTGGCTGATATTTAAGCAGGTAGGCCACAAGAAATGCACTACCGTGTCATACCGGTGGCCCATCAGAATGGCTTGTATGAAGTACCTAAGAATGAGTTGTAACAAATAAAATTCAAATTAAAAATATATGCATTAGTGCTTTAGAGCATCAGGAAAGAGTTAAAGTCATGCTGAATAGGCAGATGTCAGTGATGCCAATGCAAAGGATAGTAGGATATCATTTTGTAATTGTACAGTTCTCAACCTAGTGGGTTCCGGACCGAATTCCAGTCTGAACTGGGTTCCCTACATGGAAGTTTATGTTTTATGCTGTTCCTTTTTTGTAATACAAATGCTCTCCTTTTATATACCTCGCACCATCACACCAAACACACCACCCACAGTGCTACCTACAGTCACCTAATATTTCCTCCTATCTGATCCTGTATTAGTTTCCATGGCAACAGGAAGATAATCCCAGGAGCATGAAACCCCACAGATTTACCTACATTTGCTCCCTTTGTTTTACACATTAACAAAGCAAGAACCCATTTATGACAGGAGGAATCTGGAATAAATACTGACAATACTATCATGTCTGTTGTGGAGATACTGAAACTGAGCTGCAGCCAGTTAAATGTCGTAGTCCTTTCCCTCTAAACAGGGCTGAGCTAGCAAAAGCAGATAGCAAAGCAAACTGTTGCAGTTGTTATGCAGTAGCCTCCTGTCTTAGCAGCCTTTGGCAGTATCCCAGTACCAAAGCGAAATTATAAGTAAAAATTTTGCCAGTGCAAATCAACCACGCGCCCACCTCTTCTAACGCTAGTCCTAGTTTGCACGTTTCACACGGGAACCTCCCCACTACTTCCTTAATTGTTCTTAAGGAGGTGAATACAGTCTAGCCTGGTAAGGCACACTGCAACAGGATGAAGGGGACAGGATGAAGGGCATCTTCTGCTGTGTTTACAGAGACAGGGTTCATTTAGTTCTGGTTAATGGTCTTTTAATTTTGATATGTTAACATGAACTACGGATGGACTAAACCAGATGAACAAGATCGATGTATGTGTGTGTGTATGTAGACCAATCTTTAGAAGGATGGCGTTTGAAGGTCTGGTATGTTGATTTATGGTGATTTTTTTAGCCAAATGTAGCAATAGACATGACGTAAAGAAGAGTAAATGGATGTTACTGTTTCCCCATACACTTGTTTTTATGAAATGCTAGTAGGCTATGTTCCCCACATCTGCAAGTCTAGCTCTTTCATCACCGCAGAACATAGAACCGTTTTAGAGACTGTTCCTCTTAGGGCACGCAAAGCCGGTAAGTCCCGTGGGCCAGGTGGAACGAAATACGTCTCTTACAGCTTGACCTGCTCTGCTGGGCAAGGAAGAGCACAAGGACGACCAGCGAGAAGGGCGTTTCCACCTCTTCTGAGCGAACCGGGCTCCGCGGAGCGCGTGCCGCGGTTGCGAGCGCTGCGCGGGAGCGCGGCCTTAGCCCCGCCCGCGCCGGGCCGCTGCGCGCAAGGCGGAGAAACCGAGCTGCGCGGTCGGCTGCCTCTGCCGCAATTACGGTAGGCTCCCCGCCCATCCGGCCGGTCACGTCCTGCACGTCTCAGTGCGGCGGCCGCCAGCACGCACGCCCTGCCGCGGTGGCCCGCGCTGCCGCACGTCACAGTGGCGGGGTAACGCGGGGCCGCGGCGAGCGGGCCCTGCCCTGGGCCTCGGCCGGCGGGCTCCGGCCATCTGGCGTGGCTCATGGGGCAGGAGCGGCTCCGGGGCATCCTCTGCCCGGGGGCTCGCAGCTCAGCGGCGGACGGCGTGGGGGGGCAGCCGGGCCTCCCCCCGGGTCGCGTTTGCATCGGGCTCGGTGCGCCGGCTGTTAACTTCCCGCCCCCCTGGAGGCACTCGGTGAACCTTGGACGATTCTTTTCTGGAAGCGACAAGCGTGCTGCCAAGTAGTTTTTAACGGTGATTCGTCTCAAAAGGCACCTGCTGCTTTAGATGGCTAGGATGTAGGGTCCAGGGTCTGTCAGGGTCCAGCACTGCAGGTCTGCACAGACGATTCCCCTACAGCATCTTTGCCGTAGACCCACTAAAGGAGACTGTCCCCACCGGCGTGCAGGAAGAAGCACGGAGGTGAACGCCATGAGCCATTTCTTCCAAGGGCGGAATATTCTTATCCAGCACTGTGTAAGCAGTCTGGAGAAACTGCCGATCGCTATTTTTCAATGAAAGATGCTCACGTATTATTACTGACTTTGTGTTGCCACTGGATGGTTAATAAAAAAAGAATAAAAATTACACAACCCTTCCCCCAACATTTTAAACATTCACTCCAAATGAAATGTTCTGTCTGACAATTTGGAAGTAGTGGAAGTGACAATTCATCCTGCCCCCTGGTCTCCGCTTCGGTTTTTACATCTTACTCCTGTTCTTTACACACTTGAGCTGAGATACTTGAATCAGCAGTTTCCCTGATACCATTAATATTACAGAGCTACCAGTGCCACGAAGGATTACACTTTGTGCACCTACTCTGTGCTGTCTGGTTATTGCTTTTAAAAAAAAATAATCCTTTTTTGAAGAATGCTTTATACTTTGTATCATACAGAAGTTACTGGGAAAAACAGTTGGCAGATGCTAGTGTCAGGAGGGTTGGCAGAGATGCATCTGAAGACTCATTTAGCGGCCCAAAGCCTGGTGCAGAAATTACCCAGTTGAACAAGCCATGTGTTTTTGCAGTCTTACAGCAATCGGCGAATCACCCATCTGTAGCAGCAGGCACCTAGATGTCTAGTTTTACTGAGGTATTCTGTTTCACCATTTTAGGTTCTAGTTGTATGGACTTAAGACAAATTGTTTTCTGTTTAAATTTGATTTCCAGAAAACAGGAGGTGAAGCCAGTAGTAGGAGGCTTACTGTCCTTCTTGAACAGCTATAGTTGTGGCCGAGTTCATTTCTGCATCATGTATATAAACTTGTTTCTTCTAAGAAGTGGGAGTGCTGGTCTAAATGCCATACTAAGTACGTTCATACAGGCCAATTAGCAATCATGCATTCGGTGCTCAGTTGTCTAGACAAGTCTGCATCAACTAGATTGTTGTGCCATACGTAGTCCGGTTCCGAAATGGAGCTGTAAGAACTACATAATTCCCAATGCACAACAATCACTATGCAGATCTATACTTCTGAAAGCAGCAGCATTCTTTAGTGATGAACATCATCTCTGATGTGTAAGCAACTGTGCTTGCACTCCTCTTAGGTACTGTGGTAGAGAAACATTGACCCAATAGGAGTAATGAATTTCATTTTAAAGAAATGGTCAATTTTTGTACATGTAAGATTTAATGTAGAACTTGTTTGAGGCTCACTTTAACATTTTTCAAGACTTCTGTAATATGCAGACCCTACAAAAGCCTAATTGCTGTGATGCAATACCTCCCTGCACTCTTCACGCACAGGGACACTTTATCTGCCTTTTCAGTGTCTTTTTTTTCCTTCCCATCTCTCTCTTTTAAAACTTCACAGCATTACTTATGGGACATAACATTCTCACGTGAAAAGATTTTATTTTTTAGATGCAAAGGCGCATGTGGCTGCATATGGAAGATGTGAACGATAAAATTTAATATTTAAAAAAATGTACTGATAATGTAATAACAACAACAATGGAAAGTATTTGCTTCAGGCAGACTTTCATTGCAGTTCAGCTTTGGTACTTACTCGATGTGTGAAAACTGATAGCTCATCAGAAGCTCAAAGGGATCTGTCTATCTTTTCAAGATATTGGTGCATCAGGGCTGTATTGCTGTCCTCAGTAGGGAACAAAAAGCCTGGGTGATTTGTCCACTGATGCACAGAATACTTGTGAGGCACCAGGATTTTGCATCCAGGTCTCCTAAGTGAATAGACCAGGAGCTTCATATAACAAGGTCTTGTAACAAAAATCCTGCAGACTTTAATGCAGTAGTTATTACGTATTTGTGAAAGTCAAAAACACCCCTGAGCTGCTGTAATGGCTTCAGTTTCTTTATGAAACAGTGATTTGGCTGAAATACAGTTTTGACTTTGAGAGAGCTGTGAGGGGGGCGTTCACTTAAAACTCAGCTGTGTGCATCTCATTTGTACATTTTTGCAAGCTTTGTAAGGACTAAACCTGAACAAGGAATAGTTAAAATTGCACTGCATCTTCAAGATTTGTATTTAAAATCTTCAAGATTTGTATTTAAAATAGTCCCATGTCTTATTTGTAACTGTCACTGTAGTGCGTTTTCTGCCGATTTTTGGTTAGATAATTGTCCCAATGTGAATAGACTTGTAATTACTTTTTGTTTCTTAGGGAACACTCTTGAGCTTCGTCATGGGAGCTGTGGTAGCTGATGATGGTCCATCTGGTGTTAAAGCCCCTGATGGAGGCTGGGGCTGGGCTGTCCTTTTTGGCTGTTTTATCATCACGGGATTCTCCTATGCCTTTCCTAAGGCAGTTAGCGTCTTCTTTAAAGAACTTATCCGGGAATTTGGCGTTGGATATAGTGACACTGCATGGATTTCCTCCATTCTGTTGGCCATGCTTTATGGAACAGGTAGGTAGTTCTCTGTTTCTGAAACAGTATTGCATCATACAATGATGTTTGTAAACCATACGGCCGTTTACAGCATGAATCATGATTGCATATCATTACTTGTGCACAAGTAAGACATTCCAAAGAAGAATAACTATTAATCACGTAAATCCAAAAGTTATTTAAGCCCATCCAGCTTGCATATAAAATTAAAGCTCTAGAACTCAGTAGAGTTAGTTAAAGACAATGGAAAAGAAAAATTGCATGGCACTCTGAAGGTGAAAAAGATTAAGTATTTGACTGTAGAGGACAGAGCACTCTTCCGGATTGGCCTGACAGTACGGACAAAGTACGGAAAGAATCATGGAATCATTTGCGTTGGAAAAGACCTTTAAGATCATCGACTTCAAGTGTAAACCTAACACTGCCAAGTCCACCAAAGAAAAAAAATGCAAACTGACATAAAATCAACTGCAAAAATTGGTTTATCTTAGCAACTGTAACTTGCTCTTCTTGCCTAGGTCCACTCTGTAGCGTATGTGTCAATCGCTTTGGCTGTCGCCCTGTCATGCTGGTGGGTGGCCTTTTTGCCTCAATGGGGATGGTGATAGCCTCCTTCTGCACGAGCATTGTTCAGATCTACCTGACTGCAGGTGTGATTACTGGTAAGTAGTGTGCATGGTTGAAAATTAGTTAGCTACTTAGCTTTAGGTTGAAGTTTTGTTTAAGTGACAAATATGCAAATCAAATGGGCTTTTATAAAGATGGCAGCTGAATGTGGAATTAAACTGTCATTTTTTAATGAATGTTAATTTTTCTGGCATGTTTAATAGCCACTGCTGTAATCAGTGAAGTGTAACCATAGAGTACAAGAATATTATGGAGGTGGAATGCTTTTAAAAATGTTATCTTAGAAATCTTTTGTCCATTTGAAATAAAAATCATTTCTCTTAAGTCATGAATCAGAAAAACTGCAATTAGAATTTTTTTTTAATACTGATATTATAGACCAGTATTAATTTTTACATACCCTCTGTTACAGGTTTGGGTCTGGCATTAAACTTTCAGCCTTCACTCATCATGTTAAACCGTTATTTTGACAAACGCCGGCCCTTAGCCAATGGGCTATCCGCTGCTGGGAGTCCAGTGTTTCTTTGTGCTCTCTCACCATTGGGGCAGATACTACAACACGAGTACGGTTGGAGAGGAGGATTCCTTATACTGGGTGGGATGCTGCTCAACTGCTGTGTATGTGGAGCGTTAATGAGACCTTTGGAGCCACCCAAAAAGTCCGAAGCTGCCAAAGAACCGGCTGAGAAGAAAGTGAAGAAAAAACTTCTGGATTTTAGCGTGTTTAAAGATGGTGGTTTTGTAATCTACACGCTAGCAGCATCTATCATGGTGCTTGGCCTCTTTGTTCCTCCAGTTTTCGTTGTGAGTTATGCCAAGGATTTAGGGTATCAAGACACCAAAGCAGCTTTTCTTCTGACTATTCTGGGATTCATTGATATCTTTGCTCGGCCTATTTGCGGAATGGTAGCTGGTCTTAAATGGGTCAGACCACGCTGCGTCTACCTCTTCAGTTTTGCGATGATTTTCAATGGCTTTACAGATCTCATGGGTTCTATGTCTGTTGATTATGGTGGCCTGGTGGTCTTTTGCATTTTCTTTGGCATTTCTTATGGAATGGTAGGTGCTCTTCAGTTTGAAGTTCTCATGGCTATTGTTGGTACTCAGAAGTTTTCCAGTGCTATCGGTTTAGTGCTCCTGGCAGAAGCTATGGCTGTTCTAATTGGTCCACCATCAGCGGGTAAGTATTCCATTTAGTTCAGAATTACAAATCATTTGCATTGCATCCATTTACACAAATTGTATGATAAAGGAGCAGAGAAAAACACGAGTCACTCAAGAAGTGCCTATTGTGCTCGCGTTGGCACATGCTTCGATGACTTCCTGCAGTTACCATCTGAAATAGTCCAAAACAGAGTGGGATGAATCTTTTCCTTCTTGGAGCTATTTCAGATTTGGTTGAATTGCCATCTGGAGATGCTGCTCTTTCTCCACTGAAAGCCTGTACTGGACCTGTTATTAGTAGATGGCTAATACTGTATGAGATGAGTTTTACGTACACAGCGAATAACTTTTGTGAAGTTCAGACCTCTTTGGAGTTGGGATTCAGAATATAAAACCTGTCAATTTTCTTTGGAAAGTACTAGGATAGATTTTCTATACCTATGGTAGATTTGGAGGAGGGAAAAAAAAAATCAGAAGGAGGAAAAACCAAAATCTTACAAGGAGGACTATAAAACTGGACTTTTAAGGAAGGTAGACTGCTTCTATTGCACGTCTCTCAAACCAAGAATAAGGGGACATTACAAAATATTCAAATTCATTAATTTGAATTCAAAATTGCAAATCAATTACTAATCAAAGAACATAAATTTTACAGAGCCTTAACTGAAAAAACAACCCCAACCAAACCCACCAGTTCACTGCCATAAAATTTTTACTGTTTATATTCAGATACAAAAAAGCATCAAGGATCTTTAGTGTGACAGAACCCCTCGTGGAAAAAACCAAACAGTACTATGCACTACTTCCTCTGATCTTCAGGTTTGGGGAGGCGCTTCCTTCACATCCTCCCTCCTGTTCTTTCACCTCCGCCAAGGCCTGTGAAAATTTGACTTGACTAAAGCATCAGTCAATTACTCCAAATCGACTATTAAATAAGATTTGCATTTTAAGCAGACAGCGCACTGCCCATGTAGGAAAGGAAATGAGATTGGGAGTGAGAGGAAGCTGATGATACAGATCCCGGCCATGAATGCACACATTTTGATGTGAAATACATGCCACTTATCTCATCTCTTGCATATGAAGGCCACGCTGGTTTTATTCCAGTTGAATTGCATGACTGTGTATGTTTCGAGATGTGACGTAATGTCAGTGAATGTTAAACTGAATTGCAATATTTGAGAAATATTTTGTTATAAACTTCTTAAAATGCTACTTCAGAAAACTTGCTTAGATCGTCATAGTACTTCTATGACAGGAGTCATTTAAATGCTTAAAAAAGCAGAAAAAATTTCATTGCAAGATAATAACTTTTGTTACTACCTGGAATGTTGTCTTTTTCAGGAAAACTCTTGGATGCAACAGGGAGGTACATGTTTGTTTTTATTATTGCTGGAATTGAAGTTACCACCTCAGCACTTGTATTGGCCTTGGGAAATTTCTTCTGCATTAAGACAAAATCAGAAGAACCACATACAAAAGAAGAAGCAGCAGAAAGAGAGGAATTAAACAAATCTGAAGACAAAACTCCTGAAGATGCCAAGGTGGACTCTATTGAAGTGGAGCAGTTTCTGAAAGATGAGCCTGAAAAAAATGGCGAAGTTGTAACTAACCCAGAAACTTGTGTGTGAGCACGACAGAAAATCGACAGAGCATTTAGAAAAGAAAGATTTTCAACACTATTTATTTTAGAAATAGAACTAGTTTAGGGCTGGGCCATCTGCTTTATTACCTGGAGGCCGGTCAGCTCATCAGTTCTCTCTGGAAGCTGATTAGCTAGACAACCTTTTGTTGGAAAATTAGCTTTATCAGTAAAAGGTGGAGCATTGTGGTTATACTTTTTATGTGAAGTGAAAAGCTTTTATAAACACAAGTAGAGTCTTGCTATGCATCACCAGAAACTGCTCACTTGGAAGAGATGTAGGAAGCACATATTTTAAGAAAAGTGGAATTATATGTATGTTTTCAGACAATATTGTTGAAATCACTGTGTTGTGCGGCTAAACATAATTTCCCTTTCTGTGTTCTTTGTGAAGGGGAAAGAGTTTGAGATGAAGAAAAATCTCAGGAACTTAAAGGTCTCCGTTAGGTTTTTGAATTTCTTACTTTTTTAGATTTTTAGATTCATTGGCTCAGCCCTAATTTAATTTTTATAAGATCTGTTACTTTGATTTTCTGAGTTTTGTCTAAACCTGTAATCTTTGTAATTATCATTTGGAAAAACTGTATGTGGAAAGGCACATTACAGATACTGTCCTCAGCAGATCACACAAGTGGTATTCTGAGGTAGTACTAAAAGCAAATAAAATGATCAGAATCGATCCTGACAGACCGTAAGCAAACAAAGTCAGTCTACGTTTACCATTTACACACACCGTTTTCAGTACAGTTTCCCTGCAGCATTGAAAAATACTGCAAGTAACATGGAGGAGATGGGTATTAGGTTTCGTAGAATCTTCTGAAAGAGTGTTCGCTTTGTATGTAAAAGAAACAGTGTAAGTTTCCAGATGACCTATAAATTAGAGCGGGTAGACTTAGGGAAGGGACTGGACTAATTTGAAACATTAGCCATCTTTAAAATGCAATGTTAGCCACATAGCAAGGTCTTAACTTCCCCCCCTCCCCTCATTTACCCCACTTGCCTATCCTTTTAATGCTTAATCTATGGAAGTTCAAGGTGCCATTCTTGCTGTTTGAGGAAACATGATCATATTTATGACAGCAACGCATAAGGACCAATCAAGAATGGGGTCGGCTCCGCTACTCATCGCACAAACAGAACGGGAAGTCTCTGGCCAGTCTTTATATCTTCTCTGACGTTGGTATGAGGGAAGGAAAAGAAATACATCAGACAAAGCAGTGACAACACATTTCGAAAAAAGGCAGAAAGGGAAAAGATTCATTGTGAGGACACTGAATAGAAAAGGAAGGTAAAAGGAAGGCATTCTATATTTCTTTTTTTCACTCAAACATGTTCAAGAAATGTAATCTTCTATACAAAATCATGCTACTGCAACCCACCTTTCAGATGTTTATAAAAAGCTCTCTAGGCTTTGTGACTGCAGTAGCAATCTTCAAAACAGACTAATTTTAACAGATTCAGTTTTCTTGTCCGTAGCAAAGGAATATTGGCTTTCAGGTGCCAAAATTGTTCTGCGTAATAACTGAAAACTAAAAGACCCTAACCCCTTAAAACCCTGTATCCTTTTTAAAAACAACATCACTTGTTTTTCATACTCGACCATTTTAACAGAAACATACAGTAAATCCAACAAAGTGCCAAAACCATGAACCATTCTCTAATGGAACTATCTCAGATACCAGCTTCCATTCTGGTAGTTTCTTCAAAATGGTTTTGCATTGTTAGGACAACCTTGCACAGAAATTGAAACGTTAGGATCATGATGGTTTTTTTGAGTGGTTTAAAACTGAAATGGATGCTGCACTGAATAAACTTTATATTGCATATAGTGCGTTACTTTAAAACCTTTTATTAATTTAGTGGCAGGAACTGTGCTGGCATGTCCTAGTTGTAAGAACTTAGTAACTGAACTTAGCTCCAGTTTGCTGAAGACTAAATCAGTACTTGGAACACAACACTGCTAGCTCCAGAAGGCCACCATATGAAAGGGCAAGAGGAAAATGGAATCCGTAGATCAGTTTATGATATTCCTGGAGGCTGCTTCAGATGACATGTGAAGGCCAGATATAGCTTTCAGACTGGAGTTCCCTGTTCTGTTTCAAAAAGACAAAACTATAAACTTTCCCCAAGGTGAATTCAGATTCTCAAATAGCCATTTTTCTCTTACTGTGGGTTTTGATCACCAGATTTCTTTGCTAGATAACGCTATACTGTTATTGCAGCACTAAATGTTTACTCCTTTGACTTCAGGTTTTGGCACAATTTTAAGTTTCCGTACGTTCTGCAAATTGTCTAGACTAACATTTCAAAAATTTGGGCTTATCATACTGACTTTCCAGACTATGTTTCATTTTCCATACATGATACCTTTATAGTTAAGCTGGAAACAAGAAGCATTATGTTACAATTTTATATGACTTGGGGCAGAAGAGGAAGTTATTAAGACAAGGGAAACACATTTCAACAAGACACAAATAATTTCTAAAGTAAATCTAGTGTTCACAGAAAGTGCCTCGTTGGCCTATACAAGATCTTTTCCTCGACTCAAAGATGAGCTACTCTTGAGTAGGACTGCCAGTGCTCTTGTGCTATTTTCAGCACAGACCTACCAATGGATTGCAGTACTCGTGAGAGCAGGAGATGCTTACTGCATGAGAGAGGTCAAATCACAGGACTCTTACTGCCTATGAGACACAAGGGTTGGAATTTACTTTGCTAAGCAGTTTCATACACGCTATAAAATCTTTTACTGTTTTCATTATTTACAAGAAGCACCAACACAGAGATGAGAAACACCTAACGCAGATCTCTTAGCAACATTAAAACTGGCAGGCTTGAGAGTACTTCTGAGTTTTGGAGCCAGTTAAACTCCCTGCTTCCATTCCGTCTCATTCAGGGGTGACACACCAGTGTGTGCTAGCCCTCCAGTCCTCTTTCCCTTCGGCTACCTATATTTCCTTGGAAAGAGATTTGACTATACCGATGGGAAGAAAACCTCCATGCGTGCTAGATCCCTAGCCTGGACAACCGTGGGCCAGCGTGCCAGGCTGTGCTGAGGCATGTACCCAACTGCTCCTACGGACATGGCCACAAAGGCCTACACATTGAGTTCCTGTTTTATAGACCTCCCTCCTTCCTACCCCAAAAGGAAAAAGGAAAAAAGAAAAGAAAAAAAAAAAAAGGGCAAGCAGCAAGTCCTTAGGTTCTCAGAGCTGTCTTAGAACACGAGCTAGGAACTGTTAGATATAGGAGGAGAGGATTGTATTGGAACCCTTTCTCTTGGCAAGACTAGCCTGGCTCCTCGTTAATTTAGTTCTGCTTATTGTAAATTTGCAAGGAATTGCTTTTAAACCCCTCTGGGTATTTTGGTACAGTATTTCTTTAATGTCAACACCACTGAGATCCCCTTAAGAGCAGTTTGTGATCCCTGAGGATGCGCGTGGTCAGAGTCATAAAGCATTGCTAAAGAGACACTAACTGCCCGGGGTCACAAGCAGAACAGTTCCATGCAACATCTACCTGGATCAACTTCCATTCAACCCTCACCTGGTTAAAATTCTGTGATTTGAAAAAAGAAAAGGGAAGAAAAGGGGAAGGGGAAGGCAGGTAATTATACAATTGAATTGCCAGGCATCCCAAAGACAACATTACAATTTGCATCACAGACTATTACAACAAATGTAATTTCTTTAGACACATAGTTCATGAATCTATTTAAGAAGTCTGTGAGGGAAACAAACAAAAAACACAAGTGCAAAAAATCCAAGTATAATACTATAAAACAGTTTAAATAGTTTTCATAGATTATTTCTCTGAAACTAATGAACGGTCTTTTACTGTACAGGCTAGCATAATTTTTAAAGCTTTTTAGATCTTTGTACATGCTATAAATTGTGTACTATAGAATTTATGGTTAGAATATAGTACGTTTGATCATGTAATGGATCTTAAGCCCTTAATCTCCTAATGCAAAGAGAGTGTGTGTATAAATGCTCATAACACACAGAGAATATATAAAGAGGTGTATATGTGTGCATATATCTATTTTTATATATCTATATATCAATCTCTATATATATCAAACATGCAAAATACCCGGTAGAGTAGAACAGAGACAGTCTGCCTGTTTAGTAGACAATGAGCAATGCAGAGTTAAAACTATTTTCTTCCTCCTCCTATACAAATATAAGTTTGCTTTTTTACAATTTCTAAATAAAATATCTGGTAGCTATTTGGAGCCTAGATCATCTCAGCGGAACTACAAATCTTCAAGTGATGCAGCTGTCTGTTTAAAATCACAATCTCCAGATGTTATTTTTCTCCAGTCCTTAAAATACATTACAGCAAATCTTGAGCAGTATCTGCTGCTAAAGCAGCTAGTTCCCTAAAGTTGAGACTTGAGATGGTATGAAGGTATGGTGTGAAGGACTCGACAGATCTTGCGCTTGCTAATATTAAATCCCATCCAAACGTGCATTAGACAATGTAAAATCATTCTCTACAAAGAAATGAAAACGTTCCCCTAACCAAGCAATCAAACTTCAAAATGAAAATCCATCTATTCACCTTTGTTACACCCAAAAGAAAAGCTTCAGGTTGGTAGGCAATCATAAATAGACGGCTTTCAGGAGAACACAAACTCTTACATGTTACAGTGGTAAGTACTAACTTGTGTACGTGTGTCTGTGTCTCTCTGCCACACTTGTCTTTAGGATTATGGGAGTACATTTCAGTTTTGGGCAAGTGAGATGACTTTTTGTTTCTTGTTAATCCACTTTAATGTAATGTGTCCATTTATACTTAAGATTTTTTTTTTTATGCTTTTCTAGTAAACTGTTGCAAATGTAGTGAATAAATATTTATTTGGTTGGCAAAAACTGTGGGTTTGAGAAAATAAGCCTAGAAAAAATAACTTTTAACACCCAGATTTTGAAATTTGGCTTCATTTGCACATGCTTAAGTAGCTACAGAGAAGCAGAGTTCTTACAGAGAAGAAATTAAGAGGTGACACCAAGCTGACAGGCAGCCAGAATTTAATGTGGGCAAGGGGACTGCTTTTGCCATGACTCATAGTTTGGCCAATTCAAAAATGGAAATGGGCTCCTGCTGTAAATTATCCCGAAGACTATTTTAAAGCATCAACTAGTTTAAAATAATAGTTATTAATTTTGTGGTGCTCCATGTAGAAATTACTGTTCTTGTCCTCTGAAGAGCCTTCCAGGTTTTGTGTGCAGGTAAAGTTTTATCAACTGCTATGATTTATAAGCCCTAAATATTTTGAGTACCGACCTGCCAGCGAGCCATCTTTGTCATCAAGTGATATTCTTGAAACCTGAAAGCTCCGACGATAACATAGTTTAAGAATACATTTACGGTGAGTTTTTTTTGGATCCTACGGTAGCCCAGCTAAGATTGGCTCTTCAAGGTACAACCTCAAGGCTACACTCAAGTGAAATAAAATTAGAGTCTCTTCAATGTAACAAGAGCTACATTTTGCTCTCTAGAAGGCTCACTCCTCTTTGTGCCTCATGCTCTCTGCTGAGAAATTTTGGAGAAATCTCTCTAAGCTCAGCTTCAAAAGTTTCACTGTATTTACATGGAGAAGATTGTAGGTCTAGTTTATGGAAAACCCCATGTTTGAATAAACACTTGATTACCTTTTTTATGCTGGTTTGGTTAAATTGGTAAGACTTAAGAGGTAATCAAATGTTTTGCTACCTTGCTGGCCAGATCAAGCCATATGCTGCTACAGGAATGAACGTTACCGGGTGGACTGAAATGGCAGAATTTATTAGCACACAATTAGCACATCCTTGTGACAGAAAACCAGAGTTTATCTTTGCCTCTGGTACTCTCCGAGTCTGAAAGAAAGGAGTCGGGCCATCCTCTGTGGATGAAAACGGGCATGACCTAAGTTACACAGCTGCTGTTCCCTGCTGCTGGACCTGTTGAAGGAAGGCGACCGAACCACCAATATCTGAAGAGTAAACAACTTTGACAATGGCAGAGGCACTGCATATAAGAAGCAACTGCTTAGGAATATATTCTTTTAGCATCCTTCTCAGCGCTTCTGGAATATAGTTCATCTTTGTGCCAGTGGGAAAAAGGCACATCCACAGTAAAAGTTGGGGCTCTTGAAAGAATCTCACTCTCTCTGAGATCAGCAGTCCTGCATTTGTCTGACAAAGTATGGAAAGTTAGAGGCAGATAGAGTAAAAAGCTACTTACCTCTAGTTATATGCTGTTTGTTCCTTGACTGATCTCAATACCTGCTTCGTAATCTCAGCAACATTCCAGCTGGCAACTTTCCTCACTATCCCTAGATGAATGCTTCAGAGCAGTAAGAAATGAGGATAGCTCTTGCTCTTCTGACTCTTCATCTACTACTGTTTCAAGCAGTTCGAAGCCTTTCACTGGAAAACTCTGAATCCAATGAAGAAGCACATCTAGATTTTAGTATTTAAGTTCTTAAATAGCAAAAGACTTTTCAGTCTTGCTGACAAATGTGGCCTAAGATCCAGTGGTTGACAATGTCAGACAAACTTAAAATACAATTTCTTAGCAGTGAGAGCAGAGAAACATTTGCTGCTTGGGGTCTTTAAGAAAAAAATCTGCGCGTGACCTCAAAATACTGTGAATCACTAGTTTATCCTTTCCGTACCAGAAGCATTGCATTGCCTTTGCGCCTGTAACACCTGCAGCTCTGAACCAAGCTGAGGACTGTAATTAAACTGTTTTGTCTGGTTATGAGATCAGGACTAGACATCTTCTTCCTAGTGCATAACATGCCAAATGAATTGGTCACAGCAAAGGCTTAATAGACTAGGGCTTAACGTTGTAGGATGATATACGCAATTTCCCCTTTTCCCACATTCCTATTTGTCCATTACGCTTACATTTCTCAGACCTAGATCTTATCTATGCGTTTTGAGTCAAGAATTTTCCCAAAATGATATTAACAAAGAACGCTATCTTAAAAAAAGATAATTTTTTTTGTAGACTGTGTGTTTTTGTAGATCGTGTATATTGAGCTCTCATCTAATTTTCTGTTGTCCCTCTGCCTGCAGCACGCAATGGTTTCGTCAAGAGAACCGAAGCATACTAGTCTTAATAAGATTAAGCAGGAAAAAAATGCCAATATGTGAGAAAAATTCATAAAGTGTCACTCCTCTGCAAATATTTGCTGATAAAGTTAGTAGGATTTTGCTGCAAAACAGATTCTTACTGAAGATCAGGCCTCTGAGCACTCTCCTGGTACAAAACTACTGAACAATGCAAAAGGTCCATACAATTCAGTTTCATACAATCACTTAAATCTAGACATATACAGGTAACGCCAATAATTGTCACCTGAATGAACCAGAGGGAAGTGTACTGTTTTTAATAATGAAATGCATTCTTTAACAGCAAAACGTTTTTATTATTAACCCGTCTCATCCAGTGAGTCTTAGAAGCTACTTTGCTGTAGGATTAAGTTCATGGTGGATTACACTTCCTCACAACTGGATTAAATCTAGATTTCTTACCAGATGGCTCAGCACTATTAAAAAACCAGCAGCACTGTTTGTTTTCACTTAGTATTTTGTACATATGAAGCGCTGCTTTTGTAAAGCAAAAGTTAAAGAACAAAATAAGTAACTTTTTATTTCATTCTTTTACAAAGAGAAAATAAATATTCTTGAAATGAACATGTACATTCTAGCCAATGATCTACTTAGAAATGTGTAAATTCATTGTAAAGATTCTTGTCGGGAAATTAAATTTCTGCAAGTGTTGCCTTTGACAGATTTTATGGAGGAGCTGCCACTCAGAGGACTGGAATGTGGGGAAACGACAACAAATAGTTGTGCTTATGGTATTTTTTCCCCACTGGAGAATGAAGGATGAGATGCCTCCGAGTTCTACCTGCCTTCCTCCAAGGGAGATTTTGAGTACTTTCATGAAGTTAACATGGAATATATGAACTCCTTAAATGCTTTTACTCAATATCCCTCTTGAAGCGTAGGATTTATTTTCAATTGTTTTCAAGGTACTTGTACCACAAAGAATTCAGGGACTCTGTAACCATCAAGATTATGTAAAACAGCAGCACAGGTGGTATTTTCCACATAAAAACACACAGCCAGTTCTAAATGAAAACTGTGAGGATAAATTAAATATCCTTCCAACTTTTAAAAGCCTGCTAGTCAGACACACAGAGGATTCTTGAAGGTGCATTTGCCCTCGGATTATGAATAGACTTTTGAGAATTAAGATAGTAAAATCCAGGACTTTTTTTAATACAGAGCATTGTGGGTAGAGGTCAATATTTTTCTTGCTTTCAACCTAGCTGCCATAACTGATCAAGTCTCAATAGCAATTCTCTTCCCATACTTCCTATCAATCCAATGTATTACTTGATAAGAGAAAGTGCTTGTAAAAAAGACTTCTGGAAAAGAAGCAACATCCAAACAAAAACATTCACCTTTAAAGAGACAAAAGACACGCTTTCTTTCTGTAAGCAAAGCAATGAATGTGTTCTCTTTCTTCCTGTATACCCTAGCTGCTGCGTTCCGATCATGAGTACCAAAATCGTTCAGTGAAAGTTTTAGTACCACAACAATGTCTTCAAATGTTTGCAACTGACAATGCTCTTTGTAGGTACAGAAACCCCTTAAAGGAAAAAAAAACCACAACAAAAACCAACAGAAGTAGTTATACCAAGTGAAGAGTAAGGATTCATTGTAAGTAAGTTACACCAAAGAAGAATAGAAGTTATTATGAATGTATTTACACAATTGTTAAAGTACACAAATACAGTGGTAGTACAAATGAAGTGCTCTGAGATACTGGTTTCCGATACATAGATTTATATAGACAGTCTAACTATTTTCCGCATGATGGTATTTAACTATTATGACGGACAAAAATTGCCCACAAGTGAGTACAATTCTAGAAGTCTGCAGTCAACTTTTAAGTATAGTACAGCAATCTAATGTTCCAGATGCAGAGAGAATAAAGAGGCTGCCTTTGTAAGTCCTTCTAACAGTACATTATTAACCACAGATATTTACAAGGAAAGCACAGTGAAGTGTAAAACTGTTCAAATGGTAGTGCACATGCCTAAAATACTGAAGTTTACAGTAACTGAGGAAATAATTCTCTTATGCAAACTTATCCATGGATCAAACTCTTTAGCTTTTCCACTATACTCTTCCCCAAACACAGGTTTCCCCAGTCAGACCCAGAGTACACACAAGCAAGTAGCTAATGTTCTGAAAACATCCAAAGAAGAGTGACTAATATTTAATACGTGGACTTTTGAGAGGGGCAAAAAAGAATTTGTAAACACCAAAACAATAAAAATTACTCTTCATAAAACTCTTGAAGACCAATAGGCCTTTAAAAAATTTTGTTTTCAAGCAGGGAAGAATTTCTCAAAATACCTAATGTTCAAACAAAATCTCTGTATATACTTTCATTTCCAACATGAAACTTCCCATTACTTCAGTCATACTAGTATAAACAGTACTTCTGATACTGTTCCAAGTACTGTGAGGACAGAATACCTTTTTTTATTTTATGAGACTGTTTACAGTAACAAACAACATGAACAATCTTCCATATTCCATAACCAACAGGTGACAACACCTGCAACAGTTTTTTGGACAACCTAAGCATGTTGAATCATTCATTTCTAGCTAACAATTCTGGGCATACTCAGGTCGAATGCAGTTAAGAATTAAATATGGTATGCACCTGAATTGTAACAATTCTCAGGATTTCACAGCAAGAATAGGTTGTCGGTTGTTAGTTGGTTTGGTTTGTTTTTAAATAATTCCTTTTTTGAGTCTTGGCACGAAACAGAAGGCCTGAATCAATTTATTTATTTATTTAGAAAAACGTAGATGCTGAACGAAACATGCAAATTCACTGAAAACTCAGTAGCAACATGTATTTTCTACTTGCAATACCCTCCAAGCTAACCAGCCTCAGAGTGCAGGAAACAAGATTTTACCAATAAAAACTATGTTTGAAAATATCCATTTACCCAAACTAAGCAGGGAGACAGGACAAGTTTTCAAATTCTAAATCCCTCAAATGCCAGAGTCTTTCACTTTGTCCTTCATATTCTTTACAAAAAAAGAAATTCATTATCATCATCTCTACTATACTTAGACTCTCCTGCAGGATATTTAGTTCTCCTCTTTTACGAAAAAGAACACGAGTCTTAAAAATTCCTTTGTGGAATTGTGCGGAAAGTCAAATGTTAAGTGTGAATGAAGACAGCAAACAGCAAAGTAAAATTCTAACAGTTTTAAAAGTTTCATGAGAAAACCTTCTCAGTCAGAATAGGACCATACAAATCAGTAAACAGTTTAAATAAAGTCAGATGGTTTTGATTCATTTACATGTTCCCTGCCAGACTAATTTTTTTAAACAAGAAATTTCAAGTCATTGTCTTTAGTTTAGGTTTGTTTATATTCTACATTTTTAAATCAGACAAAAGCAAGAGTTCTTTACAGAGAATTAAGCCAATAATTTTAGCAAAATGATACAAAAAACTTTCTTAAACCAAGTAAAAGATTTATAGTTACAGTAGAATAATAAAAAGGGGGTAAAGTCTGCCGCCTGTGGAAGGAAAACTGAAATGGCCATCCGATAACAGGCGGTCAACTCTGTAAACCATCTTTCTTTTCCAGCCCCGTTACCACAGGGTTCTCTTAAGGTCATTGGGTTTCTGGCAAAAGCGTCCTGTAATGGCAGCTGCTGGAGTCTGTCCATGTTGCTCCAAGTGCTTTTTTAAGTCACATGGAGAACTCCGATTGTAATGTTTCCGCTCTAGTTTAGGGTATTTTTGCTAGTAAAGCCATTGGTAACATAGGAGATCAGCCATGCATTATCTGCCCTCCATGGCAAAATAATTTTCATCGGTGCACAGCAGACTGGAGAACACTGGTAGTTACCCGAGCAGGAATCTACCAAAGTCAAAAAACAAGACAACATCAGCACATATTCTTCCAGTTAACATACAAGTGGCTCTCAATGTACTTTAAAATAATTCATTGCCAAAAGTAAGCGTGTGAATTTAAAAATCCAATGAGCTATATACAATGTTTCGCACCCACCTGTAGCTACACGAAGTTCCCTGTATTTTCCTCCTTTATTAGAAGTTAACATGGAAAATTCACCTTTCCAGCCAGAGGGGATGTTTTGAAGAAAAGTAAACAGAGCATAAACATGCACAGAAGAAAGAACAAACCAGATGAAAACACTACCAATGTGCAGAAATAGACTCAATGAATAATTATGTTTGGGGAAAAAAAATCCCAATAAGAGGATAAAAAAAATTAATTATTTTCAAGGGCTTCTCATTTTTCATGGGACATTGTGTTAAAAGACACTTCATTAATTTCCAAGGCTTGACCTATTTCAGTAACAGTATAACATCATTTCAATAACACTTTCACTGCGAAAGTGAAAAACGACCACACATCACTGCAATTTAAGAAGTGAGAAATGTTTAAGTAGCTGAATCAGTATTCAGTATTAATTTCAGTTGTAAACAGCTACAAATAGTAAGGCATATACTAAAGGCCAACCAATGCAGACACAGCCCGGAGCAGACCAGAATCTGCATGTCTCCTGCACGCAAGCTTTCCAATGCAAAGCTTTAGGTTGGCCTTTTTTAAATTTTTTTTTTTTTAAATTTTTGACTACAGTTTGATAATTGGACTTTAAAGTGTTAAGCTGCCATTTACAATTGGATCTTTTTAATGTTACAAACTGTTTACGAAGCAGCTTGTGCACAGTCAGCCAAGCACACAAAGCAGGAGGAGAAAACTGAAGAGGAATAGCGGGATTCTTCACCAACCAGTGATACAGTATGAGTGCAAGCTTAGGCTTTATAGAGAAAGTGAGGCAGCAGACGGAGTTATACAACAGAATTTATTAAGGAACAGAAAAATCTCACAGCCTTTTTTAATAAGAAGCAAAGCAAAGAAGCTCCTGAAATACTTAAGAAAGCATCCTTCAGCCATCAAGGTTCAGATTCCAACTGAAACTTGTTACTTCCCTGATGAAACCTGTTATTGCCAAAAGCAGAACAGACTAAAAAGCCAAAAGCCGCACACAGAAAGGCAGAAACTTTTACCGCACTGAACAGTGGAAAGGAGTTCTAAATACCCAAATCCAAGTCTGTCTACCTCTGAGATGCTCATGTTCCAACTATTCTCATTAATACGTGAACATTTTTAAATATAGATCTGAACATTTTTAAAATGACAGCTCATAAGGAATGGAGAAGAATATAAACCAGTGAAAAATGGATACGGCTGTAGTAGAACATTCCATTCACGACAAGACAGAGCCTCATTTGAGTAATACAGTCAATTGCATCTTCATACAAGTATTTTGGTTTTACGATTCTGAAGCAGATCTGATTTTGAACGGATGACACACCGCTGCATGAACATCCCTGGAAAGACACGTAATTCTCAAACAGCTAAAATTTAGACTTGGTTATTTTGGTTTATTGTTGACGCTTGAACGATTTTAGGGACTTTTAAAGTCACTATTTTTGTCATTTCTGCTTAAGAGTCCAAGTGGAACAGCAGCAATAATTCAACTTTTGGAAGGACATTTACTTTTAAGTTAGAGAAAAAACAATGCTTCGTCAAGCATCTGACCGGAAGACACAGGTACAACTATGAGATAACGTGAGGAGAAGAAGCAAAGTCGGATGTTTCCAAAGATTTTTTTTTCCCCACCCCATCCAAAGTTTTGGTGTCTAATGAGAAGCACTCACCCAGTGCTGCCTTCCAACGAAAGGAGACGAGCAGCTACTTGCCATGGTGTTCGAAAGGAATGCTATTCTGAGGTAGGGGAAAAGACAGCAATTTGTAACAGTTCCACTGGCCCAATATATAAAGATGTCTAACAAATATCCAACCTAAACTTGCAGTAGCAAATGTATCTTTTGAGGAGCTCTGATTTCAGACCTCTATAAGACATTTCTATCATATTAAGAGCTACGTAAAAGGAACAAATCATCATCCCGCAAAGAAAGCTGACAGGGTCAGAAGAACAACGCAGAACATGATGCCTATTAAGATGGATATATGGAGAAAGATTTGCTCGTGAGGAGATGGAAAATGCAGAGGTATTGGAAGTATGTTGCTTTTTTCCCCAGGGAAGCAGCACAACGCTTGAGTTGTTCAGTGCCAGCGTTGGCTACAGTCTTCCAAAAATTTCTCCCGTCAAAGAGACTTAATCAAATATTTCTTTGTGCAGCATTCCAATCTTTTCTTCTAACTACAGAGATAATACCTCTACTACCAGTAGGAATTATGCACAGCTTTGACCGTTGGGTGCTGAACATGCTACATTCAGGAAAAAAAAAATTAAACAACTTACTGTATACCATGAGCAGTCAGATCGAATCTTCTGTGAAAGGAAATGAAGGCTACTCACCCATAAGTAGACTCTTGTGATGATCACTGCTTTTGGGATGACCGACAGAACTGACTCAAAGTAGCATTTACTGGAATACTCATGACCTCCTTTACTACGTTTCTTAACATTTAAAGAGTGACTACGTAAAGGAGACTTTAGCAAACAATTCACGCACAGAGCTTAAGAGCAGAAGGATCTTTTAACAGCTGGTGTGATTTTCTGCCCAGCATAGATCACAAGCCTTCACTGCACAGAGACCTGTAATTTAGGCTTGCTTTAGACCTGAATACACCACCTAGAAATGAATCCAGTTTTGATGCAAAGGGGACATACGATCTACTTGTTTTAGAAGTTGTTTCGGTGGCTAAGTGCCTTCACTTAGACCTCTGTTTCGCTTTTCTTTAAATGTGAGTAATTTTAATTTTAAGCAATAGGTTCTTCACATATGTTTTCTGCATAAATGTCAGTTCCTGTTAAAACCGTTGTTTCCAAAATACTACAACAACTAACTCAAGATGAGCTCTTATCTTTCAGACAAACTGAAAGACGCTGATTTGAAACTCTTGCATTGTACAATCTGTTCTCCAAAGCTCAATTTTTATGGCTCTTCTCTGTGTTACTTACAGTTTTCCAACAATTTAAGATACTGAGAACTGAACTAAGTATAATATTCCAGCATCCGTCTCATTAATGACATGAAATAACCTCTCCATTTCTGTTCATTACTGTATTATACATAAGATTCAAGGATGAAATTATGCCCTTTCATTATGACATCACACCAACCTCTCCCAACATTACACCATTGCTTACCACAGATATAGTTCCCATACATAAGACAATGGGCTCCGCTCCTTCATCCTAATCAGGAGTACTGCAGTAATACACACTTTATTTGAATAGGCTTTACTTGACTGCTCAGCTCTTACTAATGTTTATCGCTGTCAAACACCTCACAACTTGCAGGTTTTAGGCTGTTGCATTCACTTCCATATAACTGAGAAAAGTACTGAACGTGTGCCATAGAATTTATGTCATTTCGTTAGAAACGCTTAAGTTTCACAAACTGTTTCGTAAACATGCTAGCTGTTACTCCAATAAACACTTGTTGCTTAGCGTTACGAAGCGCTAGTCTTTACAGTGAGAATGATTTAGGTACTACGTGGACAATACCTTGGAGGCGGGGAATATACATGACACCTATTTTGCTATCCTTACCAATTACCGATTTTCCATGAGTGTTAAATTTCTCTGAGATCATCTGTTTTCCGTAAGAGAGTTTTGGTTCATATTATCCACATTCCCAGCCTTAGTTTTCAGTTTCAGTCTGAACTGATCAGAACTCATTTTGGAAAAAAGAAAGATAAAAATGTCGAGTCATCTTTAAGAACTCTACTTAGAGGTAAGTAGCTTTCATTATTTCTTTGAGTAACCTCTGCACATTTCCATTGCTCAGAGTTTAACAAGCAGCAGCCCTTCCTCTAGATGATGGAGATTACAGACTCAGTGTTGCCTCACCAAACCAAGGCATCCAAATAAAATAACAAAGCTAATTTATCAAGTTATAAATAACAACTCTAACAAACGTTGTTCTTAACATAAGACATCTGTAGATCTGCATAGCAAACTTTAAAAACTGCTTTCTACCAGGAGTATGATCTAAGCACTTCCCGAACATAGTTACTTAAGACAAAGGAAACTAACACACTTGGAACGGGCATGGACAAACAGTTGTTGTTCTTTACTGTTCTCCTGATAAGAAGTGGTATGGATGATTTTCTGTATTCTTACACCTAGCCAATCAAAATTCTCCTTATTAACCTTGTCACGCGAGTTGAATACTTCAGGTTTTCCTGGCTAAGAACAAGATATAAAGATAATGGGAAACCCATGGCCTTAACTGGTAACCTGGTTAACATCTAAGGATAAATTCTGATTATGGAAGAACCACTTTAACATTATGAAGACAGTAAGAGCATAAGCTATGAAAACTTGCAACTTGAGCCATCTTGCCTGCTACGGAGTAAGCAAGAACTGGGAAAATGAGAAGTGAATTTTCTCTAACGAGCTCAAGGGGAAGTGTGACAAGGTAGTCTAAGTAAATCTCTCCTGCCTTCCAAATCCGAGAGGCCCATGGGAAGCTGTTTAAATTATACTACAGTCACACACTGTTACTCAGTCATCATGAGCGGAGACCAGCAGTGGTTTGCTGCCTTGATAAGAACTAAACGAAGACAACAGATGATGAATAATTAATTCTAATGAACTCGGAGAAGATCCCGACTAGGCAGCTACTGGGATTGTAAAGAAGTCAGCCGAGTGATTCTATTCTCGGAACAGAGTGTTAAAAAGGGCAGGTACGGAAATGTGCCATTAAGCCAGACTGTACTGTTGGCCCACACCACAAATTGTACATCTGTATATTCAAAGACTACGCAAAAAAACCCACCGTCCTACGCAATCTCAGAGTATTCCCATTTTACAAGTTAGGCAGAACCAAAACGTATCTGCAAACCCACCTGGATTACTCGTACCTTACAATGTTTAGAAAAGCGTCACGCGTCCATAATAAAGCAAAAAAATTAAAGAGATACTCTCTCCTAACATAGTCAAGTAGCATCACTGCACTTATTTCTGTTACTCCCATTAATTATTTGTCTGACTGGTAATAGCGACAACGCATCTGGGATTTGCTCAGAACGCCAGAGACAAACCCCAGGCATACACGCTTTACCAGGAAACCATCTTTACACTTTGAGTAAAAGTTCAGGGGGAACTCGGCATCACAGCCCCTCAGAACAGAGGAGGTCAGAAGGGACCCCTGGAGATCATCTAGTCCAATCCCACTACCCGAAGCACAGTCCTCTAGAGCAGGCCACTCAGGACAAAGTCCCATTGGGTTCCAAGTAATTTGAAAGAGGGAGACTCCACAAGCTCTTAGGGCAAACTGTTCCAGTCCTTGCCCACTCTCACAGTAAAAAATTTTTTCTTATGTCTAAATGGAATTTATTGTATTTCAATTTGTGCCCATTGTCCATTCACTGGGTATCACTGAGAAGAGTCTAGCTGCACCTTCTTTACATCCTTCTATCAGGTATTTAGGCATATTTACAAGATCCATACCTAAGCACAGTTCTGCCCTCTTTGTTTTCATACTGTTAACAAACTTCAGCATAAAATATTTCGACACGAGACTTTCTGGCAGCAACAATTGCAGTTCAGCGAACAATTTAAGCTGGCAAAAATTGCCACCAAAGCCAATACAGAAAATCTCACCTGTCTCCTACTCTCGTCATTTCTGCTCCCAAACTGTTCATCCCTTTTGCAAGCACAAACACTTGCGCAGCTACATGGTGAAATTATTCATTCATCTGAAAACTAATCCAAAAAAATCCCACTTCCCTTTTGTTATGGCAGAACTGTTTCTCCAATCCAGTTCACCCTCGGTCTTCATTAGAGACACCCACCTGGTCTCCATCTAAAAGAGCGTTCCCCTCTAGCAGTAAGATTTTTATATATAAGAACACGTAGTATCCAAAATAATTAATTCTGCCAATTAAATGATGAAGCCAAAAGGAATTGAGTTAATTTTCATCAATATGCTCTGTCAACGAGGAATACAACGAGTACATGGCAAATATTATGCACTTAGAACTCCAGCACAGCGTTGAGGCGTGATGGAAAAACCACGCGGCGACTGCACCAGTCCTTGTTAACAGACTGATCTCCCGGTAACGTCACAGTATGCCTATAGTACAGACAATTCCGCATTCTGTAGGTAAGACTGAAGGTAAGCTGTACAAAGCCAGGCCACACACTACTGAGGACAAGTCTGTGTGAATACCGTGAAAAAGGAATGTTTCAGCTATAGCATAGAGTTGAAAACATATTTAAACATTGTTAGTCAGTCTTAAAAAGAAGAATTCCTTAAAACTTCTTTGCTAAGTCGCCGTGACCAATGAGGATGATTTCAGTGCCGACCGTGGCTATGAACCACTCTTATCATTCATCCTCCTGCCATCCTCTTCAAATGAGCCTTCTGTGACCTACAAATCATCCACGTATGTGGCTTATCATCTGCTCTAAATTGCAGTACAACATTTCTTCACTTTTGCACTCTTCTGTTCTTCGCCAACTATTTCTTGTCTATTCTGCACCAATATTCTCTGCTCTGTTGATTTGGAAACATGACTCAAAACTGCCTCTAACTTCTATCTGTTATCAGTGAGGAAGCAGAGTAAGAAATTAAATGAGCAAAGGAGCTGAACACCATAATTGTAGGTAAAAACGCTGTATCTCTAGGATTTTGCATCATCTCATACACCAATGACTCTGTATTACTTTCAGTACTTTATGCTTATTACTGCCAAGGTAAAAAAAAAAAAAAAAGTTTTTTTCTTTACAGTAGTCTACAGCCACATCACAAACATTCAGTTAAAGTGTCAAGTATTTATACGAGTCAACATCATCTGCAAAATCAGTACGAAATCACATCAATTAGCTGGTATGTTCTTTTGGCAAATTAACTTTATCAAATAGCCGTCATTTTTCCATTACATAGAAATCTATTTTACCTGCGAGGTTGACATGCGAGAGGTATCTTGTCGGCCTGTTAAGTCAGACGACGAGATATTGACTGGGGCACCACGATGCAATCTCATACTCACTTTCCTTTCTCGTTCCATACCAGATACGGGCCGAGGAGAGGTGTTGGCTGTGAGAAAAAACACATTAGATTCTCATAACGAGAAGTGGGATTACAACATGTTCACTGGAAAAATTACATTCTCGCTGTTTGCACACAAAACTTCCACAGAGTCAAACAAGAGACGTCCAGGCCTTTGTTTTACATTCACAGAAATAAAAGTAGCATGCAATTACCTTCAACCTACTGAAAAGGGGGAAAGAAACCAATCAAAAAACCCCAAACCCTGACCAGTGACAAATACCACTCAGGTATCCTAATTCTTATTTCAAATTTCCAATGACCAGGAACAAACTGCAAATTCGAGCAGTCTACAAGGTGCATCTATCCAGGTACTTGCTTACTTACCAGCATGTGAAGTTGGGGTAAGAGGAGTAGGAGGAGCTACATCTTGCGTTCCTCTCAGCCTGCCAGAAGCAGTGGAGGGTAATCCACGCACAGCCGGATTTCGTGTATGTCTCAATCTTTCCTCTCGTTCTCGCCTTTCACGTTCAGCATCTTCAGCTGCTCTGCTTGCGCCCTACGGGTCAAGACTAGTGAACAACTCGGGGGATTATTGAGCTTACAACTATATATTTGGATAAAAATACTGAAAATAAAGAAAGGGACAACCCATGAATTGAAGTTTGCTAAGGCATTAATTATTTTGGTAAAATTTCTTGAGAACTGCCATAAATTCTGTTCATACAACTGGTGGGATGGTCTCCAAAATGCTAATGTACACACATACTGTAACTTCAACCTAGTTGTCATTCAACTCCCATCTCATGGCTCCTGTATCTCCTGCTTTTCTTCATTTCCTGATCTTTTTTTCTAGACGACAGAGCTTCCAAGAGGAAAAAGGCAAGACGATCTCACAGTATCAGTTAAGATACTCAAAACTAACAATGTAGTAAAAAAAAAAAAAAAAAAAAAAAAAAAAAACAAAAAAAAAAAAAAAAAAAAAAAAAAGTAAAAAAAAGAAAAAAAAAGAAAAAAAGAAAAAAAAGAAAAAAGAAAAAAGAAAAAAAGAAAAAAAAGAAAGAAAAAAAAAAGAAAAAAAAAAGAAAAAAAAAAGAAAAAGTTTTAGAAAGCTATGCCAGCTACTCACAAATTTCAGCATGTTCCAGTCAAACACATAGTCATAGGAGAACCCTTGTCGGTGGAAGAGGTTTCTGAACAATTGCCTTAGATAGGAATAGTCCGGTTTGTCATCAAAACGCAAAGAACGGCAGAAATTCAAGTATGTGGCAAATTCAGCTGTAATAAAAGAAAGCCTGTTTTTGTCCTTCAGCTTCACATTTGCTTTTTATAGTTCCGAATAAAAAACCCCAACCCCAACCACCCCAAACCCAACAAACAGGGAATCTCCTAAACATAAGAAAAAAGAACAATGACCTAATACTAGAAATCTACTGAAGGCAACACCATAGCCCATCTATCAAGTCAACCTGAAAATGAAATTATTTGTCTATCACAGAGGAGGCAAAGATCTCATTTGTCAACAGCAGAGAGGACCCAATACTAGAGTTCTTTAACCAACAGTTCGGGGGGAGGACAGGTTTAAAACCACAGTTGAGCAAAGAAAGGAGATTTTTTGGCCTTTCTTTGTTTTGATGGCATTTAAATGCAATTTCTTGCGGGACACCGAATAACATATCTTTGTTGTTAAGTCACATAAAGATTCATCTCTGCTACCTCGCAAAACATGCAAAAACTAGGGGACTCATACAAATTTCCCACATAAGTAAAGCTACTCTCTTAGTTTTGCAATAATCCAAACACCTTTTTTTAATATGGCACACAAAATATTAGTTACACAGCAAAAAAATGAATATAGTTGTGAATTTAATATGCCAGCGATACTAGCAGTATCAAAATACCAGCTTCTGAGTTCAAGTCTTTCTCGCTGAACTATTAATAATTTACATTAAGAAAGAAATACTAACAAACAGCACAAGAAACATTGATTAGTCTTCCCTGCCTGTTAAGCCCAGAGAAAAAACATAGTTAATGAATGTAAAGGAGCATGTATCAAGCGACATTTAAAACAGATCAAAGACAGTAAGTTTTCATACAACCCTAACAAAAACTATAGTTCTCGTTATTGTATCTAGCTGCCGAAGCCAAGAGCACGGAAAGAACAGACAGAACTCTTCATGAAAGATCAACAATATTCTCTGATGGCAGCTAATGTTAACAAGTTTTCAAACAGATTTAAGTACTATTTTGCAAGGCTCAAAAATGCTTAGTTATTACTGTGGTGTAAATACCAAACTGATAAACGGAACAGCTTTGAGGCATGATGCTAGGATATAGGAGGGTTTCTTATGCCTCTCACAGATGCTGACCATCAACAGGCCAAACTAGATGAACCTGGAATGAGAATTCCCAAGTGAAACAACTGCAATAAGTAAGAGGTGCATCTGACTATACAACCCAATTCATCCAAGAAACAGTACCCACGCGTATGAAGAAACGGGTAGTTTCTCAAAAAGCTATTTGTCTGTTAGAGTTATGCAGCCAGCACAGACACATGCATGTTCAATACCCTGCTAATCAGACGTACCAAGCCACCCTTCGACTCGAGGGCACCACAATGATTGTTTACTAATAGTTAAGCGAAGGGATAACTGGATAACTAGAAATGGTCTACGAACACAAAGATCCCAGTCTTGAAAACACAGTATCTTTATCACAGACGTGTCCAAGGGGTGGGGGTGGAGGGCGGGGAGTGCGAGAAGTAAAAAAAGACTGGTAGAATTCAGCGTAAAGAAAAAAGAAATACCACTAAAATGTGAACATGTAAGCCTAGTGCCACAAAAGAGTAACTTACAAGGATATCCTTTACACAAAACCTCAATGGGTGTAGACATTTTCTTTTCACTGATACGTTCGTATTTCTGCCTCTTTGTTGCTGCTTTCAGTCCCTGCCAGGGGAGGGAGCCCAGGTTAAAATACATCAGTACATAGCCCAAGGACTCCAAGTCATCTCTGCGAGATTGCTCTACAACAGCATAAAAAAGTGGACTCATTAGGTTTCATTTTCTACTGAAAAAACAAAAGACTGTGCAACAAGACTGTCATAAAAACCCTTAGAAAAACAAGAGATAGCTCAGAGTTACTATGCCCATGATAAACTCATCCAGTACAAGAAAAAGCCTATCACTCTTGCAGTTACTAAAAAACCGTGCCATTCCTGAGAATTACAAACCAAATCCCACCCAATCAAGAGATACGAGGCCAAGCATGCTGCACTGTTAGTGCTAGAAACAGGGACTGTCTTCTACGCCTCCATAAAGCAACATCTACTTGCACTAAAACTACGTGCATCGACACTTTTAAAATTTTTATTTATTGCTTTCCCCAGCTCACCAATTCCAAGATGCGTGTTGATGGATGCATAACGGGCAGTTCCTGTTAAGTTTTTATTTTCACGATACGGAATATGTTGGTGAGTTCGAGCATCTCGATACTTCTTTGCTAATCCAAAGTCTATTATGTAGACAAGATTGCCTTTCTTCCCCAGGCCCATTAAGAAGTTATCTGGCTTCACGTCTCGGTGGATGAAGTTCTTAGAGTGAATATATTCAATTCGACTAATCTAAATACAGGGAAAAAAAAAATCATCGTCAAGAGACTATTTATTATAGACTTTTTATTATAAAAACACTAGCAACACTGTCTTAATGATAAAAGAGGTAAAGAAACTTTTTATTGTAAAAGGTAAGAGCATTAAAGAGAACATAATTTAGAAGGTAACAGGGAAAGAGCTGGAGAGGTTTATCTGTGTCTATTTTACATTCGTTTCCAAAACTTTCTTGGGGGAATTTCTTTGTCTTTGAGCAGTGCAACACCTGGCTTGCAAACAGCACAGGTCCAGCTTTTTAAAAATCAAATTAAGACTTTGCAATTACTTTTGATGGGACACATTATATTTACAGAAACAAAACTAATTCTGAGTCTTTTCTCTAATGATACAGCCTATTCACCTCTAAATCACAGAAATAAAACATAGTTGGTTATTATCTCTCAATTTAATTGGGAAATTTCAATATCCCAACATACTGTACCGTCAAGATCAACAAAGCAGTTTCCTACCATTTGGTCAGCGAGTAATAGGACTGTCTTGAGACTAAATTTCCTGGAACAAAAATTGAAGAGATCTTCCAGACTGGGTCCCAACAGCTCCATCACCATTACGTTGTAGTCCCCTTCAGCTCCGCACCACTTAATTGTGGGAATACCCACTAGAAAAAAGGAGACAGTTTATTCAGTATAACGATTTGATTTATACAGTTCATACACACAAATCTTCAAGGCTCTTTAGATGAATTCTAAGAAGGTCACTACTGTGAATGATTGTATTTACAGTGAAGCTTAATACTTTATGCTACCTTCAGCCATTCTGAAATGAAAAGTTTGGTAATTTCGCAGAAGAACCAATATAAAATTATAGCAACAGAGGTCTAAAAATAGCCTTTTTGCTCTTCCCCAGAAACCTCCCCGCCTTTGTGCTTAGCTTGTAACTTGAAAGCATTCAGCATTTCTGCTGGATTTGAACCTTAAGCATTTTACAAGTATTAATACTTGTGTAATCTCCAAGATGGCAATAAGGAGCAAACGGGAAGTCTGAAAATAAAGACACTGACAAGCCACTAAATATTATTACTGAAGCAGGCCTTAGAAATTAACTTCTTAGATTCAAAGCCTGCAAGATCACTGTACAATAGCTCTCTTGCATTTCAATTTGCAATGAATTTTCACCCTTGCTTCATACTCTTGTCTTTCCTCCAGTTCCACTGTATTTGCCATTTGGTGAATCTCTACCAAAGTAGCACTGTTTATGAGACGCGTTATACATTCAGCTTGAAAGAGCTAAAATTAGCCCCGCTTTGTGGACAAACTCAGGAAAGTTATTTCACACAAAACTGTAAAATCGGTCAAATATTTTTAATTAAACCTGTATGTAGGGAGCCTTATTCAGACTTTCAAATGCATTTACTTTGAGTTAATTTTATGAATTTTGGAAGTTGCCCTGGTTGCGGCTGGGATTAATTTTCTTCCTAGTAGCTGGTATAGTGCTGCGTTTTGGATTTAGGATGAGAATAAGCTTGGTAACACACTGATGTTTTGATTGTTGCTAGGCAACGTTTACACCAAGTTAAGGACTTCTCGGCTTCTCATACTGCCCCACCAGCGAGGAGGCTGGGGATGCACAAGAAGCCAGGAGGGGACACAGCCAGGACAGCTGACCCCAACTGGCCAAAGGGATATTCCATAGCATATGACGTCATGCACAGTATATAACTTGGGGAAAGCTGGCCGAGGCAGGGACCGCAGCTCTGGAACTAGCTGCGCATTGGCAGTCTGTGAGTGGCGAGCAATTATGCTGTGCATCACTTGTTTCAGATATTCTTTTATCATCGTTATTATTATTGTTATTGTTCTCTTTCTTTTCTGTCATGTTAAACTGTCTCAACTCACAAGTTTTGCTTCTCCCCCCCTCAATTCTCTCCCCCATCCCACTGAGGCCGGGGGGGGGGGGGGAGCGAGTGAACAGCTGCGTGGTTGTTTGAGCCGCCTGCTGGGTTAAAGCACAACGGAAGTGAAATAGTGTAATTCACCCATTTTAAGCTCTTACCTTTACTTGATATGTATTATTTTTTCCTGAATTCCCTTCACAGCGAAACCCTTATTCACATGGAAACTTAACCTTCTGCCACCTGCCTCCGCAGCATCCGTCCTCAGAAAGAAACCACCATCATGGCCTTAGTAGGCCCATAAAGGAAGCACTTTAAGAAGGCTATTCAGGTTACACACAGGCGTCAACTGAATGAGGCAGGAATTAAAAAGTAACTCGATGCAAATACACTAAATGCAAATTATCATCCATTTCTAGATGTACAATTACTGTATTTTGCATTTGAGATACAGCGTGGAATGTAGTCTTTATGCAAAGTATAGCCTCATTTACGAAGAATTCAAGGGACTATGAAACAAAAGCAAAACTTAACTACACTGAGTTTACGTCCCAGAACTGCATGGGAATCTTACGTTTGCAGAATTCCAAAATATATAGCTGAGTTATCCTAGCAGAGTACCACACAGTAGCTACAAAGTTGCTTCACTCCTGTTCTCTACCACTAATGCTATTTTGCCTTAGAATTCCCACAGCAAGGAAATATTTTTAACTCAGAAGAAAGAATACTAGCATATATAACAAAAATTAACTTGAATTTACTAAGTTTAGAATTGTGCTACTATAATAAGCAAGTCCGGTTAAATGCTCCAGAGCAGTGGTTACCGTCTTTCATTGACCGGTGAGAAACAAAAGTCAATCAGTATACTGCCAGACGGGACCAAACTTTGTTCCACATTCCTCGAGGTTTTCACATTCTAATATTCTGGGACCGTGAGCAGCATTGGAGGATCTCAGCGGTTATCATGAAGTTTGGTAGCCATGGATTTGGAACTGCTACTCTACACTGCTCGCAGAAGAGCTGAGGTAGCTCTTCACCTACCCTACCCACCTTTTCCCACCTTCTCCTTATATGTCAAAAGAGATCTTAACCATTAAATACTTCCAGGTGGCAGATACATCAAAGACATAAAAAACCAGTTACATCTCTGAAGAAGAAAAATAATTTGCTTGCCTCCACCCTGCATCATTTTGTAGATTTTACTCTCGATGTGGAGCTGAGGATGTTTGGTTTTCACACATTCCAACTTAATTGCAACCTCCTCTCCGGCAGCAATATCAGTTCCTAAAACCGGAAGAATTTAAAACATTGGTCAAAATATTTTTAAGATGCATTTCCTTTGTCAAGACTGAAACAAAACAAATATTGACAAACTACTACTCAATGGCAAACATCCAGAGATTATTAAGTACTTTCAGCCACGACTATCTAAAAATTCTTCTGAAGTCTTACAGATTGTCTCCAACAGACTAGCAGTTTAAGAGAAAGCTATTAGACACTGCAGCACAGGAAGCCAAAACTGGTGCTATCCCACTAAAAAACCAACGATCGAGTGTATCTTCTGAAGGGTGTCTTTCCACTTCCAGTTTGTGGTGGAAGTGCTCAGAATGAATGTTTACAGCTGTGGCATGTATCCCTGCCAAGCTAAGAAATGCTAGGAATTCAGATCACCTCCTCTGATGCCTTGGAAACAGAGATTACAACTTCCCTAAGTCTCAACATATTCCAGATGTATTTTGACACCACATGATTTTATCCGGTAGGGGGGCAGATTATTAGGAATTAAGAACTTGACCTCTCAAAAAAACTTTTTAAAAATGTCATTAAATTCTTGTTTCAGGAATCAAGCAACTGAAAAACTGGCTTACCTGTTCACTTTCAAACTTGAAACGTATCGGGAAAAACTGACATTCTTAAAAAGAAACACTGAGTCAAGAAGATACACACTCTGACAGCCAAACAACTTAGGAACTACAGTGAAACAGGAATTGGCAAAAGGAGACGCGTAACACTTTTTAGACATATCGCCGAGTCTCTCTACTTTCAGAATTTTGCTTTCTCTTTTCTGCATTACCTCATGGTTTAGGATCGCATGAAGTACATCACCTGCTGTTTGTCCTGATCCCCACTCTTAAAAGCCTAAATTTTTAACTTGTGGTCTGCTAGTTTTTGTTTGGAAAGAAACAGTAAACAATAATTTTGTACTCACTTTCTCCACGATGTTCAGGATTTCATAGACTTGTACCCTACCCCGCTTTCCCTTAACTCTTTTCAGAGTTCAAAAACTCTTGTCATTCTTTGTATAGAAGTAATTTTTAATTACCTCTAAGTATTCCCCATTTCAGTTATCCGTACCTTTTCCAATTCCGTACTGCCCTCTTTGAGGGTCACACAAAACAATTAAGACAGAGGTGCATAATCACAATTTTCTTCTGCTTACCTATTTTTTTCCCATATGCTGTTCTTTGACCATTACAGAGTACTGAGCTAATGTGTTCACCTAACTATTATAACTGCAAAATCTTGTTCCTGAGATTAAGGAGCTACTTCAGTGCTTTATAGCCTTTTGTCTATAAAGTCAGGCTAACCAAGGCTAACACCCCACACCTCAAAATGGGTATGACTCTTCACTTTGCAAAGCACTGATGATGCATGGAATTACCTATGAGTTCACGCAAGACTATGCTTTTTTTTTTAGGCTAATACAATGTCTTGTTGTGTGCTGCACACATGAGTAGTATTATTATTATTGTGCATATTCACAGAAATGTGAAAGGACAGATCAACAATACAAGGAGGAAGGCATTATCTTCTGATCTAGTACTGCACTCCCCACCTCAAACAAATAACAATCTCGATTTTGAACCACAGAACTCCCGACCTTTCTTGCTTATTCCTACATTAACTACCTGTTCTCCCCAATCCCACAGTAGCCAAGATCAGGGAAAGTGTGGACCAAAGACGATATTATCTCACGGGTGATCAGCAACAGACGTGGTTGGTTTGGGGTTTTGGTTTAGTTGGCTGGGTTTTTTTAAACTTTTCCAATCCAAAACAGACACAAATTGCTGTCCAAGTACACTGAAAGACACATCTCTTTATAGACAGCTGCAGACTTCTGTGTTTGATTAGGGCAAAAACGGCACAGGAAGATCAAGACCTGTATTATCGGTATCAAGTTCTGCTCAACACAGTATTAAACTGATACTTCATGGACCACGGTCTCAATCTAGTAGGTCATTTCTTAGGATAGTTGCTCTTCCCAAGAAGTCTTTATCACCTAAGATAGCCAAGATCCCGAGCCTAAACTCCACTTCCGTATAAACCCTCTCCTTCAAGACAAGAGATTTCGTATTAAAATAATGAAATTAAAATATTTGGGTCCAGAAAAACTGATGAGAGGGGGACAAAAGTACAAATAATTCTTCCAAGCAATCCAGTGCTTGTCCCCAAGTAAGGACTTTTGTCCCCACTTAAACCCTGGCACAAAATTTCTAAAATAACTCTGTAATCACCAAAAGCTTAGCTTATTTTAAGGAAAACATAATAATATGCGTGGAAGAACAAGAAGCAGTATTATGAGAAGAATCAATAATTAAAAAGTAGTAACAAGAAGTATAATGAGGAGTCACCATTTGTAAGTGAAAAAAAGCCTAGAGTTGTAAAAGTATATTCTTTTAAAATGCAAAATTCCAATTTAATTGGAATAGCCAAATCCTCTATGATAAGGAAAGCCTTGCAAATTATTTTAATTAGTTTACAACCCAAAACTCATTCTTAAGAAAAATATATACATAATGCAAAAATCATGAAAACACAGCAACTGCAATGCCTTCATGACTCATCTCATTGACCTCGTGGACCGAGTGACAAAAGAAATGCTTACTCTGATCCCCCCTCACCCCTCCCTTGTCCCTAGTCCATCTTTTATACTATTTGGAATATCTGGGAATCCTTTTCTTTCGCGTTTTCCTCTGGAGGGTAACTTCAAAAGATGCAGGTATGCTATACTCCTAAAATCTAGTTTCCTTAAGTTTTCCACATGCCTTTATTTACAATTGCACCTTACATTTCAAAATCCTGTCCCGTAGACCCTGCCACTCTAAGCAAGCAAAGCTGGGGCTGTTCCAAATTCCAGAAGACATATTTTGAGGTAGGAGGGAGAATAGGGAAGAATATGAAAGAACTATGATAATAACAAGAGAGTCGTCAGCTCCATATTCCAAAGAACCGATTGAAAAAAAGGAAGAAAAAAGGTCCCTTCCCTCCACTCTGGAATGTCTTCAACACCCTTGTAGCTGCATTGAAAAAAAATACAGGGGGACTGGAAACAGGCAAAAATAATCAAATCTTCCTTTGCAAAGCATAAAACTGAGCTGGAAATCAACAATGAGGTAATCTACAAATTCACTAAGGACTATCAGAAGGCGTGCACTTAAAAAAAAAATTCATGATCTCTGAAAGAATTTTAAAAGTTATTTTGAGGCACTTACATCCTACTGTACAGTCTGAACAACCAAGTAGAAACTTGTTTTGTGGGTTTTTTTTTTTAAAAAAAAACCAACCACATCACGTTTCATTATCACAAAAAGCATAGTGTTCGAATGCCTCTGTTTTACCAGATAACGGTAGGCAAACCCAACGGGCCTCTACAAAAGGCTTCAGTTCTTGAGAGACACCATCTTTCTCACAGTAGTCTTCAATCTTTTATGCAAGCACTGCAGAGGCAAAGAATCATGTTCTTTGCCTCTAGACAACTACGTGCCTTCAGCTAGAAACGTGGATTTTTCATCAGGCGTAAGATCTATATTATAGATAACCAGTATTTCATTATCTGTAAACAAGCAGCTTTAGCTAACAAATTATTTAGGAATGCCAGCTGTGTGCTGCAACATGAAGCACTGCTGTCTAGGAAGAAAAACCACCTCTCATACTGCGCACACTGCCAGACATACCACATACGTTAGCTAGTGACGTTGTTTTTACCCTCCAGATGTATGCAGTTAACGTACCTTAGCCCCTGCAAGTTCCACCTCCCCCCTCCTTTTTAAACTTGCTTTCCTAAGTTACTGTAATTTTCAAATGCAAATTACTTGTTTCTATGTGGCAGGATATAAAATCTGTATTTGTCTGGATTTAACCCATTTCTTATGGTTTGAGAGTTTGCAGAATACATTGAGTATTTTAAAAATACCGCCTTTCAAAACTTCTTTTACCCACCACTGCTCATCATAATCCTAAGCAGTGAGCCATTATGATAGAGAGCGACATAAATGGACTGGCAAAGACAATGCCAACATTGAAAATTTTACAATTGCACAGAAGCCACGGTAGCAGAATAAGATGGACGCAATAAGGCATTAGGGCAACAGTCAAGCAACAGGATAGCCAAACTATGATGATTCTTTGAAGGACTGGGGGTTGGTTTTTTTTAAACTGCAATCTAGTCATTCGCAGTTGTGCAATTTTTTTTTTTTAGGCCTCGCAGGAGAAACAAACATCCCTGTGACAGCAATTTTTCCTAGTCCACTGCAGTGATATTTAACCCTGATGCATATGTTTCTTTCCCAAAACAGTTTTCTGAAGGTGGTGTTTTGTTGTTGGGTTTTTTTTTTCAAATGAGGGGATTTATACTCTTATCTCCGTTTTACAGATGAGAAGATAAACAGTGCCCAAGGTCACAAGACAACAATGGGAAGAGGCAGCTAAATAAGCTAGAATTCCTGATTTCCGCACTGTCCAAATTAGGACATGATGTCAACGAAATACTAAATTGCTACTGCTGTGACTCTAGCAAGGTACTTCATATCAAAGGGCACTTCTTGGACAGCAGCGCAGCCGGAGCTCCAGCCAGGGTGAAATGAGGTCCCGGGGGCTGCCCCCGGCCCAATCTCGCCGGGGGCTGGGAGCGGGCACGGCAGCGAGCAGCGCCCACCCCGGCCCGACCCCCGACATTCTCCACTGAGCCACAGACCCACCAGGTACGTCCCTAGCGAGCCACCCTCCTTACCCAGGTAGATGTCCCCGAAGGAGCCGCTCCCGATCTTCCGGCCCAGCCGGTACCGGTTCCCAACCCTCAGCTCCATGGCGGCAGCTCGGTTCGTCCGCGACCCGGTTCAGTTGCTCTGCCCGCCCTGCCGGCTCGCGCTCTGCCGCCTCACAGCCCTGCAGTTCCTGATGCCATCGCGGCTTTGGTCCCGCCGCTCGATACTAGCGAGACAGGCAGCACGGCCGCCGCAGCTCCCGAGAAGGATGGACGCGGATTCCCCCCAAGACCAGCCCCTCAGCCGTCTCGGCTCCGAGCCGCCATACTGCGTGACCTCACTTCCGTAGCAACGGGGGCGGAGCGCGCTGGCTGTGGGGACCGGCGCGTTGCCTCGCGCGTTGCCTCGCGCGGCTAGCTGCGGTGCGCGGGTGCGGTCTCGCCTCGCGTGTCCTCCGTGTCTTCCCCTGTTGTGTTCGGGCGTCGCTGCCGGCCGCGCGGCCCCCGTGGGGAGGAGCCGTTCGCGGCGGTCACTGGCTGCTGCCCCGTCGCGTCGCATCGCACCGCCCTGCCCCGCCCCGCCGGGCCCGTCCGGGCCTCCCGGCCGTCTGCGCCGCGAGGGGTCTGCCGGGCAAGGAATGCGGCCCGCAGCCTTCCGGGTGTGCGTATCGTCGTCGTCTTCCCCCCGCCGTGGGTCACTGCAGCGGCGAGGTACTCCGGCTGCGCTGGGTTCCGAGGAGTGCCCGTTTGACCGTGGGGCGTCAGGGATAAAGTCTGAGTCATTACCCCGAAACTTTCAGGGGACAAATGTGTCATTCCTGCTGGGGAGGAGTGTTGGGATCGGCTCTGCGGCCTGCTGCTGCGGGGTGGAGGAACCACCTACCTCTGCTACAGTGGAAGAGGAGTGGTGAGAAAATATGTTTCTGTTTGCGTGTTTTCTCCTTTTCTTGCAGCAACACCCCTTGAAAGCACGACCTTGACAGGCGAGCGGTCGTCTTATATTGGATGATTCGAGGTTACCTTCTCGTATGGCAAGCAGGGGACTGCACTTGCAAGTGGGGAGATGGATTACAAAGCCGGCTTCTGGTACGAGCGGGGTTGGGCTGCAGATGGCAGTGCACTGTGAGGTAAAAGGGCCGAGAGGAAGAGCTATGCTGTGGTATATGTGCTAGAATGGAGAAAAAGAGAGTAGTGTCCTCCTTGCTGTACGTATTAGGGAGTGCTCTGTGCAGCCTGGGGGGTGTCCCGATGCGCTGGGCAATACAAGAGCAGCTCAAATGAGGACAGGCAGCAAGAGACACGGGAGGAAGCAGTGCTCTGTTAGTTGAGGTGTTGGACCACGTGTACAGATTGAGATGTGAACTGTGTAGGTCATACTGAGTTACTTGAGGCAGCGAAGGTTTAGGAAGCAGTGGCAGAGGCAGCGGGTTGTACTTGTGGTCATAGGAGGGCAAGCTTTGTTGATTTCTGCTTAGGTACGTAACCTTGTACATGTGGAGTACGAGGAGCTGCGGTGCTGGTCCGGAAATGGAAACTTTTGTTTTCTACAATCTCGGCCTTTGCAGTAGGAGGCGGGCTGAACATAGGACGAGAACTGTTGATCGCAGTTGAATAAGAGAGTTTCCGTGCCCTTGATGTCACTAAAAACTGTAGGTGTGGGTATGTAGAAGGAACAGTGTGGTGTCTTGGAATGTCATCTACCAAAGGCTGGTTACGGGTCAGCATCCCCCTTTTCCATCGGTGGTTTGCAAATCATGTGTTATTACTCACGGCTCCGTCAAGGACATTGCAAAGCTACCTGTTGCTCAAGCCTTCTGATCAGGATCAGTCGGAGTAATTTGCCTTCTCCTTTCTGGTCTTGCCTCGTGATGACCGCTAAAGATCTGAGCGTAGTAGCTTGTAGTTCTTTATGGCAGTGCATGGCCATTACATGGTTTGCTAAATGTCTATGACTGACACAATTAATAAACCTGAAAATTGCTGAAAACGTCTCCGGGTCTGACAGAATGAGAGACGTATAAGCAGTACCTATAAGTGAAGGCTAGCAATCTCTGCTGAGCAATGTTCCTCTGTCAGGCCATGTATCTCAGCTCCTCGATCTTGCCTCAGAGTCTTCATTGTGGCATTATAACTTTGTCAGCCGTTGCTTATTGATGCAGTTGTGTAAAATCTGTCATTCTTCAAAAACGTACAGTAAAATTCAATGTCCTACAGAAAAGCATAAAACAACAAAGTTACTATATAAGCACATGAGGATATCTAATGCACGCATGGATATGCTGCCATAAGAAATTAAAATCTCTGAACTCTGTTTTAAGTTGAGATTGATTCGTAGGAGTCTCTATTTCATATGAGACTTTAATCGTTCTTCTAGGTATCTGGCTTCCTCTTTCACCAGTTACAACACCCAGGTAAAAGGGGGTTGCGGTAATTGTGCCTTACTCAAGTTGATCTCTTTCTTTTAAAACTTTTCTCACGCATCTTCTGTAGCTCCAGTCACTGGAATATCATCTACATGAGGTAATAGCTTGGTTTCTTGTAGCTCTTAATGACTTGTAGCTCTTGTGACTCTTAGTATATCGCACGCACGCACACGCATATATATTTAAAAATGTATATGTACACAGGTATATTCCATATGCGGATGGTACAATATATGTCGGTGGTCTATTAAGCATGATCACTGTTAAAATAGTATTAATAATACATCAAGCCTCATCAATAGAAATAGGGTTTCTTTTGTTTGAAGACAAAGGTGCTTTTAAACTGGATCCATTTTCTTTTATTTCCTCCATTCGGTATATTTTCTTCTTGCTTTTAACTTCGGTCATGGCAATTAATGTAAAAAAGCCTGCTCCGACACACAGAAACCATCCGTACCCCTGCCTGCACGCCCCAGATGACTCTAGATGTCTCCCAACCTCCTTCTGCCACCTGGTTATGGCTTTCTGGCACTCCCATCTGTGCACCCTCCGTCCCGTGCCACATGGGAATGGGAGCGGCTCCAATGCTGCTCGACCAGAGGCACAGAGCCCTCAAGGAGGTCCAAACTACAAGGAACAGTTTCTGCTCAAGTAATAGGTGAATGTAGCTCTGCATAATGTGGAGAGAAGTGGTTCCATCAATCGCAGTTAAAGCTTTGGAAACGTACTCTGAAAATAGGATAAATTAATGGCCTCAACAGTCTTTTTGGCTTGTTTTGCAGGGTAGTACTTTGAAGGCCGACAACTTGAAGAGATGCAGCTTGACCTGATTTGTTGATCTTAGTGATATTTTAAAGAAGCATGTAAGTATAGAAGGAGCCTAGGAGCATTAGGAAGAACGGAAATAGCAAGGAAGGTACGAAACGGAGGAAAAGCTGATTAGATTCATTAGGGGACGCAGTAAGGTCCCAGCCAGACAGCCTCCCCAAGCCTGCGGTCCCTGAGGCGCTCTGGTCATCTCAGTGGAGGTGGTCTGGAGGCCTGCAGCAAGCTGCTTGTGGGTTTGCAGGGTGCTGTGAACTTTATGGAACTTTATCGAAGTCTCTGGGACATTTGGGCTGGCCAGTGGGGCTATCTATGTTCAGAGCCCCCTATGGGCTTTGTTCATAGTGGGGGAGGGGGTGCGGCAGTGGGATATGGGGGTCTGCAGGGCTGTCCCAGTCCTGTTACTACCATGTTTGGGGTGGTGCAGGGGTCTTTTCAGGTCTCTGCAGCTTTGGGGGATGGGTCTTAGCAGTGCTGTGGTATCCCTTTCTTGGTTTTTGGGGGGCAGTTTGGCCATACCCAGAGCTGTTTCCCTCTTTTGGGAGAGCTGTATCAGGGACTTTGGTTCCCTTCCCCCAGTTTCATTTGATCACTGTGCACTCTGTTTAATATCCCCGTCAAACAAATTTTAGATATGGAGGGGTTTTCCTCCTGACTGGAGGAGGGAAAGGCAGGACTTCGATACAAAGTGATAAACACAAGAGATTACACCTACGCTTTCAAGCTACGGTCTTTGCTAAAACACGGTCCAGAACTCTAGGGAGAAATAAATGTTCAGTTGCTGCCCAGTGAGTGAGTTTTACTGCCACTCTGTGAACGCAGGCTGAAGAAGAGGGGGAATTACAGGGAGACGGTGTCATAACCAGCGCTGCAAAAAGAAAAAGGCTCGTCTTGTCCGTCAGTTGTCTGCACATCTGCTGAGCAGCGCGACCGGTGTTCACGGGGGGTACCGCAGCCGGTCTCCCTCTCTGCTGCCTCCATGTGCTCACACCGGTAATGAGCCGACGGCGCTCGATCCTGCCCGTCGGTGTCCACCGTCGCCCGCGCAGCCGCCCCTGCTCTCCTCTGGCTACGCCGCGGTACCGCAGCCCCGCTGAACGCAGGCGCCGTGCTAAGTCCTCGCGGCTGGGAGTGCTGACGGAGCGGAAGCACAATCTGGCAGCGTTTGGGGTTTGCGGAGCAGCACAGAGTTCTCGTGGAAAGTTAAATGCACAGTTTATCTTTTTGCTATAGAAATGCAAATCTCTTTGTGATCATCAGAGCTGCTCTTGGTCTGCCTGCAAGCCGTGGGTTATGATTTAGAAATACGTTCGCCTACCGTTCCTTAACTGTGTGGTTTTGGTTTTTATTTTTTTCAAAGAAAGGGTGGCTTTTTCGTCGATCTCTTTGTGAGAGTATCGAATCAGGTGGCGGTAAATACGTAGAAGCAACTAGGCGTACTACGGCGTGTACCGGACAGCGTTGGCGTGCCGCTCTGCTAGCAGTGGAGAGCCAGATGAGGATGCCCGTGGTAAGTACTCGTTCTGCCTCCGGCTGAACGGAAAGATTCTCATGTTGAGGGTTCCTGGGCTTGTCTGTGTGATTAGCATTACTTTTTTTTTTTTTTTTTTTTAAATACAAAACAGGGTCAGATAATTGTTGATGAGTGGGACTTTGCGTACTCCTTTAGGTAGCTTTTCGTACTGAACCTTAGATCGGTTACAAAACTTAATCTTTGTGCAGTTTACGCGTTTTGTAGCATCTGTGGCAGAAACAACTACAAAGACATTTATCCTGTAGGTAAGCTGAAAATAAAAATGCGGTTTCTCACCTGATTTTTCTTTCGGAGGAACGCTCGCCCCCAGCGGCTGGTTTTTTTGCTAGTGTTGTCGGGGGGAAGGAACGGCGGCGCTTGCCTGGTTTCTTCCCCTAGCCAGGGACCTGAAACTTTGTTTTCCTCAGGTGTTTCACTAGAAATTTACAAGTGTCGGTGGTCAACAGTGGCAGAGAATTGGGTGGCGTTTTCAATTTCAAAGGGAAGGAACATGTTGATGTTAATTCTGTTACCAAAAGCGAAGTACCAGCTGCTTCCTCTTTCTAGATCTTCTCTCCTTTCGCCATCCTCCCCGAGGGGTAACGTGGCCACGCCGTATACCTTTTCTGTTCTGGTACCGTTCGTTTGATACGCAGGAGCGCTGTGAAATAAATAGAAGGGCTACGGACAGACATCTGCCATCGTTGCGGCTGCCTTAAATCGTGTATTTGTCCCTTTAGCCCGTCATTTCCTTTCCACTCAGTTGAGCTACGTGCAGCGTTAGGTTCCGGTCGAGAGCGGTGCCGCCGAACAACGCTCTCGGAGCGTGTGCGGAGGAGGGCGACCGAGATGGCGAGAGGTCTCCGAGGCAAGACTTAGGGGGAGCGGCTGAGGTCAGTTGGTTTGTTCAGCTTGGAGAAGGGAAGGCCGAGGGGTGACCTCATCGCAGTCTACACCTTCCTCGAGGGGGGCGGCAGAGGGGGAGGCGCTGACCTCCGCTCTCTCCGGTGACCGGCACTAGGACCCAAGGAAACGGGATGAAGCTGCGTCAGGGAAAGTTCAGAGCGGACGTTGGGAAAAGGCTTTTCACTGAGAGGGCGGTCAGTCACGGAACAGGCTCCCCAGGGAAGCGGTCGCGGCCACCGAGCCTGTCAGCAGTTCAAGGAGCGTCTGAACGATGCTCTTAGTCGCACGGTTTAGTTTTAGGTAGTCCCGCGTGGAGCGGGGACTTGGTCTCGGTGATCCGTATGGGTCCCTTCCGACTTGAGATACTCTATGATTCTGTGAAATCTTCTGGGTTAGAAACGACCTTATTGTAATAGAGAATTCGCTGAACGTGGCTTTGTGCAAGGACTGTCGTCTTAGAATATCTTTTTTTTTTTTTTTCCCCCCACAGATATGAGAAAAGCTCTGTCCAGAGATATGGAGACGAAATCAGTTGTGCCTCATCCTGTGACACCGGAAGACATTGAGTAACTGTAAGCTGTGATGCTCAATGAAATTACTAAGAGTGTTAAGTTTCCCGTGCCTTTGCTTTCACTCTCCCATTCTCTTGTCTTGCGGCACGTCGCATTTTTTGAGGCCGTGGAAGCGACATCGGGAGCGATGGGTTGTCAGAACCAGGTCCTCCTGCCTGTCGCTGGTTTTGCTTACCTTTGCTGTCTCTGTGTACCAGTCTGCATCTCTCTGTTCCTCAATCCCTGTCCTCTCTTCTCTGTTCTACTTTGTTTCACTGCGTATGTCCCGTTCCCTGTCCCACCTTTATCCTTCCTTCCTTCTTCCTCGCCTTTTTCTTTGTCCTTTTGTCCTGCTCCCCGACCCTGTTTCTCGCTCCATCTGACCGTCCTTTTCCTGGCACCTTTGTGTCTCTGCTCCTTGCCCCCGTCTTTCTCTCCCCTCTGCCCAGTCCTCGTCTCCCTCTTTTGTCTCTCTATCCCTCTGTCCTCCTTCTGCCTCTGCCCCTCTGCCCCTCTGTCCTGCTCCCTGCCCCTCTTTTTCTCACTCTGCCCCAGCGTCCCGCTCCCCGGTCCTCTTTCCCTCTGTTGCTCTCTCCTTTTATCTCTCCTTCTCCCTGCTCCCCAGCCCAGTTCTCTCACGCTCCCGCTTCCTTTTTTTATTCTCTGTTGCTCTGTCCTGCTCCCCGTGCCGCTGTCCCTCGCTGTACCTCTCGGTCCGGCTCCCTGCCCTTATTCTCTTTTCCTCCCTCGCCGTGGCGCTGCCCGCCCAGGGTCGTTTCTGCCTCTCTGTCCCGCTCCCCATCCTTGTTTGTCGGTCGCCGTCCCGCTGCCTCTCTTCCTGCCGCTTCTTCCTCCCTCTCTGTCAGGCTCCCTGTCCCCATCCTTCACTTGCCGTCCCTTTCCTTGCCTCGCGCTTTCTCGCTCGCCGCCGCCGCTGCCCCCCCCCGTCCAGCTGGCTGCCCCTTTTCTCCTCTCTTCTAGCATCCTGCAGCTGGCTCCTCGGTTTTGGCGGCAGCCTGCACGTAGCAGCCCAGCTCTCCAGCAGCCTGACGGACCGACCGTGTGTCTGTTCCACGCCGGACTGGCGAGCGTGGCTCTGGGTAGGACAGCCGAGGTGCCCCAGGGCCGGGCCCCGAGCCCCGGTGCGGAGTCTCTCTCGGGACCGGGTCTGTGTGTGACTGAATAAACGCTTGCGGTCTCTTTTGCCGTGCTGGCTGCGTTGGCGCTTCCTTTGCGGGGGGTGAGGGGCCGTGATGGAGGGCAGGGGAGGAGGTGGGGGGGGGTCAGGCGATGGCCCCCTGTTCATGCGGGGCTCCAGCTGTGGGTTGGGGCTGCTGGTGCCCCAGGTGCAGGCAGTGAGGCTGCTGGTGCCCCAGGTGCGGGCAGTGAGGCTGATGGCCATGGCCCCTCCCTATAAGGGGCTGCCGGTGTGCAGTGGCTGCTGTGAGCCAAGGGAGGAGTGGAGGCGTTGCTGGGCTGTGGCTGCACGGAGGGAGAAGGTGAGTGGGGCAGCGGGGGTGCCTCTGAGGAGGGGTGGGGGGGGTGGGTGGCAGGGTCCAGGTCAGAGGCACGGAGCAGGAGCGGTGTGGGGAGGGGGGCTGCCTGGAGCCGTGTGATGGGTTGGGGGGTCTGCGCCGTGTCGCAGCCGGGCGGCGAGGGTTGCCCGGAGCCGGCGGGCGTCCGTGCCGTGTCGGAGCTTGCGGGGGGGGGGGGGTGCTGGCTGGCGGTTCAGCCCGGAGCCGCGCTGCGGAGCTCAGTGCTGCTGTCGTGGCTCCGCGGGGATTTCGGTGAGTTGGTGCGAGGGAATGGGACAGTGTCCCCGCAGGGTCAGGAAGCGTGGAAGGCTGCCTCCCGCGGCACGCTGGGAGCTGTAGTCTTACGGCACTCGGCTGACATGCGGTGTTTGCCAGTGCATGCCGGCAGGTGTCGTTTCCCCTTTCGGAAAAGGCGCTGTCTGCCTCTCCCCTCAACAAAAATGCTCTAGCTCTGGTTAGCCCACACAGCTGCTCCCAGCTGCAGCACCTCCCCTGCTGCCTGACCCTGTCTTCACGTTAGCACGCTGGCCCTCAAAGATAGTTTATTGCACCATAAATGCTGGTGTCATTAGCATCAGTTTGGAGAAAACAGTGGCGTCTCCAAAAGCTCCTCCAGAAGGAGAGGTTGCTGCTTCAGGAGAGCTACAGTCATCACTGTGGATGAGAGTTGCTGGTTGTTTCTCTCTCCCAGAGGCAGCGGTGAGGGCTCAGTTGTTGGTTCGTCTCTGGGGATGTTGTTTGCTGCATCTGCCTCAGGTTTGTGTGGGTTGCCTTTGGCCTCCTTCTCCTAGAGGCCCAAGCAAAAAAGGATAGCTGGACACTTACTGGCCGCAGAGAGGAGCTGCTGCGGCCCAAGCCAGAGGCCAGAAAAAGGCAACGCGCTGAAGAATAAAATAAAGGGGATCCAGCTGGCAGCTTCCTCTAGCTGCAGGCAGGAGACCATCTCTCCAGGTTAAGAAGAACACCTCTTAGCATAGTCCTCGGCAGATCCGATCTCTAATGTGCGCTGCAGGGCTTGTATGCATCGCTAAAAGCACAGTACAGCCACCTAGCGTGTGTGAGGTTATGTATCTGGAAAGCCTTATATTGTAAAAGCTGTAGACAGCAATCTATTCTTTTAGGCGCATGACAGTCAAGCAACCGGAGCTTCAGAGGAAGGGAGGAGGAGGGGTAAGAGAGATGAGTCCAAACCGTCAGATTCTCTCAGCAGCTCCGAAAGCAGGAGCTGCAGTGAGTCCTAGACCCTTAGAACTGCATCGCCTTTCTTCTGCGTCCCGTCCCTCCCTGTTGAGAAATTCTTTTACGAAACAACGATTAGCTTTGAATTTAACAAGGCCTACGAGCGATTAACATGTACGGAGAAGATATCCTAACCTTGAGAACAGAAACATCCCAGCAGGATTGCCCAAACAGGCTTGATAAGGAAGAACAGCTTGGCCAGACAACAGAGTTGGGGAACATGGAAGGAGAAGAAACCGTCCTCAAGACTTGTGACCATAAAAGGGAAAAAGGAGCAGGGGGCTAACTCCCCAAACGACCACTGAGGACCACCTGAGACCCCCATGCAATGCAGTTTTGCAATGCCAGCATTATGTAAATATGGCAGAGATTTCTCAGAAAATGTATGAATATTCATGTCTTAAGGTATATAAAGGATGAACTTTTGGTTTAGGGTATGCACGATAGGCAGAACTATCCCCTGTGCATCTGGTGCCGAATAAAGCAATGCCCGCTTTCTAATGCTAAAACAGAGTATCGGAGAGTTTATTATCCCCTATTTGGTGACAATTTCTGGCAACACAGATGGGACCCTGTCTCTGAGACTTCTCGGACCATCGGATGGTCAGATCTCCAGCGCCCACCGAGTATTTTTTGGGGAGATCGCTGATCCTCTGATGCGTGGAGGTCCAGCGCACGGCCCCTGGGAGCGGTAAGGTATTGCTTTTCTTTATACGTAAGGGTGGAAAAATCCTTGCACAATTGGGTTATGGATATTCCCGTAAAGGGTTTAGTAGACGTTAATATGGGGATGCTTGGAGTACACTAATATGGTTAAAGGGAAAATTGGTCGGGGTATACGTTGCATGTATTCTCCCAGAGGTTAATTATGGGATCGGGACAATCCTGAGAGGGCAGGATTGGAAAGAATACTTCTTTGGGTTGTGTTCTGAGAAACTGGAGTAAATTGGGGGGACACCCCCGACACAGAAAAAGCTTGTAGCACATTGTCAATGCGGGTGGGCGATGTATAAATTAGTGGAGAAGAATGGTGTAGAGATGGCAGCATAACGTATAATACTATGCTTCAATTAATGTTATTTTGCAGAAGGGAGGGGAAATGGGATGAAGTTCCCTATGTTGATCTAATCTTTGCTTTATGAGATCATCTTGAACGGAGCAGGGAATGTAAACTAATACAGAGAGATGCTTTGGTTCTGACCTTGGAAAAAGATAATCAGAAACTCTCTCAGCGTCGTCGTTCAGCACGTAGTATCGGTAAATGGCGCATCAAATACGGAGGACCGGGCGAGGAGGAAGCGGGAACGTTGGTTGCGCCCCCGGGAAAGGATAGAAGGAATGAAAGGGAAGAGGAGGAGGTTTCTGATGAAGGGGAATCTTTTGCTGGCAGCGAGGAATTCAGTCCTATTGCAGGGAGAACAAGGGGAGGATCGGGAGGTCGAGTTGCACGAGCTCCGCCGCGACAGACGGTAGGGGCAGAGGGACCAGTGACCGTTAAAGTACCTTTCTCAGTGACTGATTTATGCTTGTGGAAAAAGTTGGCGGTTATCTATAGGGAAGATCCTAATAAGGTGATAGAGATGATAATCAGGACTCAGGATCCAGACTGGAATGATTTGCAGGTCGTCTTAGATAATCTGCTAACAGCGGATGAGCGAACTCTGGTACTTGCAAAGGAAGAAGCAGAAAGAATATGTGCACAAGCAGGAGAACAAGGCACTGTTAATGATTGTCTTCCACCAGCTGATCCTCACTGGGATCCTAATAACCTGGTTCATTGAGATTTGTTGACCAGATACCAGAGGTTAATCATGTTTGGAGCTCGGCATGCCATACCTGAGGCCAAAAATCTGTCTAAGATATATCAGATAGTCCAGGGTTGGAATGAATCCCCATCAGAATACTATGAGAGATTGGTTTCTACTGCCAGAAAATATACCGATTTGGATCCTTAAAAGGAGGGAGATGCCTTGCAGTTAGCATTTATCTTTGTGGGACAGGCAGCTCCGGATATTTGAAGAAAGTTACAAACGCTAGAGGGAGAGGAATCGAGGAATTGGAGCAAGTTGTTGGAAAGGGCGTGGAAAGCGTATAACAACAGAGAAGCGGTTAAAGAGAATCAGGAAAGGAAAATAGTTGCTGCACTGACGAATGCTGGGAGAGGAGCTCGCAGAGGAAGAGGAGAAAGGGGAAGAGGAGTATCTGCTCAGTCAGGTCCAAATCAGCGTGCAATTTGCAGACAGGAGGGGCACTGGAAAAGAGAACGGCCCCAAGGGGAGAGGTGGAGAGTCCAGACTAAGACCAGAACAGGTTCAGATAGCCACCAGGCTTCTTATCCTAGACGGAGGTACTGATCAATGATGGGGACTGGGGTAAGTCTCAAAAGAAGCCCCAACAGAACCCCAGGTCACAAGAACGTTGGGGAATGAGGAAGTAGATTTTCTGGTAGATACTGTTGTAGCCTACTCAGTAATTAATACTTGTCAAGGGAAACTAAGCCAAGAGAATGTGGTGGTTGTTGGTGCTACAGGGAAAAAGGAAAGGTAGACCGTTCTTTCAACTGCTAGATTTTAATACTGGGAAACGGCGAGTAACCCATCAGTTTTTATATATGCTAGAGTGCCCCGTTCCCTTGCTGCGAAGAGACCTCCTCACCAAAGTCAGAGCACAAGTAACTTTCAAAAGAGGAAGGATATGTGTAAACAAACAAAAAACCACAAAACCAAAACACCTGCATCTAAATCTTTAGATGCTCAAGTTTATGTGTTACAGGACCCAGTTCAAACAGAACCGGAAATCCCGCAGGAAATAGAGAACGCAGTAATCCCATCGGAACTCCGGGAAGGTCACGAGCCGCAGAACCGGTAAAGTTTCAGTTAAAGCTGGGAGCTGAACCGGTAAGGCAGAAACAAAACCCTTTGTGGTTAGAGGCTAGAGTAGGACTAGAGACGTTAATAAATAATTTTAAGGCTGTAGGTTGAATGCCAGTCAGCATTTAACACTCCCATCGTGCCGGCAAAGAAACCTCATTCAAGTGAGTACCGTTTGGTACGAGACCCGAGAGCCATCAATCAAATTGTAGAAGATATCCACCCAGCGGTGGCTAACCCATATACAGTACTTGGAACAATGAAAGAAACGGACACATAGTTTACAATTCTAGACTTAAAGGATGCTGTCTTTTGCATACCCTTGGACAAAGGGATTCAGGAGCTGTTTGTCTTCGAATGGGAAAGCCCCACGACAGGGCGAAAAATTCAATTGGCTCGGACAGTTCTTCCCCAGGGGTTTAAAAATAGCCCCGCTCTGTTTGGGAATCAATTAGCCAAAGAGTTAGAAGAACGGAAGCAACATAACGAGGAGTCTATTGCAATACGTGGATGATGTGTTAACTGCGGCCGAGTCACCCGATAAGCGTATGGGAATCACTACAAGCCTTTTAAATTTCTTGGGACGAGCAGGGTATCGAGTGTCTAAAAGGAAGGCTCAACTAGTAAACCAACAAGTATTATATTTAGGGTTCGCTATTTCCCAAGGATTGCGGAGCCCGGGGACAGAGAGGAAAGAAGCTAAGTGTCAAATACCAGAACCGACTTCAAAAAGGGAACCGCGGGCTTTTCTGGGAACGGCGGGGTGGTGCACATCATGGATAACGGACTATGGATTAATAGTACAACCGCTTTACAAGGCATTGAAAGAATCAGGAGACATTTCGGTCTGGGCCCCACAGTGTCGTCGAGCCTTTGAGTCGCCTAAAAGAACCTTAATGTTGGCCCCACCTCTAGGATCATCAAATCTGACTAAACCTTTTGAATTGTTCGTTCACAAAAGGTTTCACCTGGCTCAGGGAGTCCTCGCCCAACGCTCGGGATCCCGGAAGAGACCAGCGCGATACTTTTCCAAACAGCCGGACAACGTGAGTAAAGGCTGGCCGTCCCGCCTCCGGGCCGTAGCGGCGACAGTATCGCCGATTCGAGAGGCCCAGAAGCTCGCTACGGGGCAACGGATGACCGTGTACGTGCCCCGTGCGGTGACAGCAGTACCAGAGCAAAAAGGAAATCGCCGGTTATTGCCAAACAGAATGATGAAATATCAAGCTATCTTATGGGAGATGGATGATGTGAACTGAAAGGTAACATCTACGATTAATCCTGCATTATTTCTATCCATTATTTTGGAAGATAGCGGGGAAATAAAACACAACCGTTTGCAAACAGTCGAATGGGTCTATGCTAGCCGAGAGGACCCGAAGGATACCCCATTCGAACACCCCGATTGGGAATTATATACAGATGGAAGCAGTTACATGGAAAAAGGAAGACGGTCGGCAGCTTACGCGGTGGTTTTACAGGAAAAGGCGATTGAAGCAAAGGCTCTTCCGCCTAACGCCTCAGCACGGAAGGCGGAATTAGCGGCACTTGAAAGGGCATTAACGCGCTCTCAAGGAAAGCGAGTAAATATTCGGGCAGGCTCCAAGTATGCCTTCGGAGTGGCGCACGCTCACGGACCTATCTGGAACGAGAGAGGTCTATTGTCAGCTAAGGGTCCCCCATTAAACGTGGAGAAACTACCGTAAAGCTCTCGAAGAGCGTCCAATTATCGGCAGAGTTCGCAGCGATGCACCGTAAGGCTCATCAATTTGAAAATACCAAAATCAATGTGGGAAACAGGTTGGCGGATCAGGCAGCCAAGGAGGGCATCTTTTTGATTGTCCCTAATAAACACAGTAACCTTCCCAAGCATAGGCCGCGATATCGGGAACAAGACGACCAATCGGCTAAAGCTCTAAATGCTAGTAAAAATCCAGAAGGACAGTGAATTACGCCCGAAAACCAACTTATAGTAACCCAACCTATAACGAGGGAAATTGCAAAGGAGAAACATCAATCTATGCACTGGGGAATTGAGGCCACGATAAATGATTCGAAGGGACAGATTTTGACCATTAGAATGACCAGAATTATAAAAAGTATAGTCAAGAAATGTGAAATTTGTCTAAAGAACAATCCTCAGAATTTTAGACGGCCACGTATGGGAGTTGTTAGAAAAGGGAATAGTCCGGATCATTACCGGCAAATAGATTTTTCTGAATTGCCCCGTCAAAACCGTTACCGATATTTATCAGTGCTAGCGGACACCTTTTCTGGATGGCCAGAGGCTTTTCCCTGTCGCACCAACGAGGCTAGAGAAGCGGTAAAGGTATTAATGAAAGAAGTAATTCCCAGATTTCGAGTACCAGTAGGAATGCCCTCTGATAGGGGTCCCCACTTTGTGGCTGAAATCCTTCAAAATTTGGCTCGTATATCGGGAATACAGCGGGACCCGCACGCTCTGTGGAGGCCACAATCTAGCGGAAAGGTAGAAAGAACGAATCGGAGTTTGAAGAGACAGATAAGCAAGATCCGTCAAGAAACTAACCTCAAATGGCCCCAGGCCCTTCCACTAGCTTTGCTGAGAATTAGAATTAGACCCTCTTCTAAAGACCAACTTGGTCCATACGAGATACCGTACAGAAAACCTTATCGAGCGGTAAACTAGCCCGGAACTTTGCAGGTCAAAGGAAATCAAGATTTAAAAGAATGTGTAATGAGAATGGGAAAGATCCTTTCCTCGTTACATAGACACGTGGTTCTTTCTTCACCTCTGGGCTCGGATACACACGTTCATCCTCACTAGCCTGGAGACTGGGTCTATATGAAGGTCCGGAATGAGGAACCCCTTCAGCAAAGATGGAAAGGACCTTATTAAGTGATACTAAGTACTTTTACCACTGTTAAGGTTGCAGGGAAGGAGTCTTAGATTCACTACGCTCGAGCGGAGCCGGCCTCTGCTCCTCCTGATCTACCGTGGACCGGTGAGAATCCATTGTGCGACTCAGGTTAACCAAAGTTTATCTGTGAACTTTGAAGAAACCGGGGACCGCTCCGTGAATTGCCCCCGGTCGAATGGAGGGGCTTATTTTAAGTATCCCTGCGATCAAGCTTTTCTAAGTATTGGTTTGTTACTTACGATAGGGTTTTGTGTATTTTGTAAATATGTTCTGTGCAAGCATCAGCTGTTCAATCCTACAATTAATAATAATAAGTGGCTTAAATCGGAGGATGGGGCTGGCCCTGGAAGCTAATTTGATTTTTAAACCCGATACAAGGCTTTGGAAAAACTCGGAACCTGTCTAGCGTTACCGCCTGTCTGCCCGTGCCTAAATCTAGTAAAAAATCCAGTAGAATGGGGCGCGTTAGCTAATTCGAATCACACCGAACCGCTACGAGTGAGTTTGAGGGTCGTTAAGGAGAGAACGACTGGACAACCATTCACGTCCTGGCCGGATCCTCAAACAGCTAAGTGGCATTATATAACTCCTGCGTCCCGGTGCTTTCGGCGGGCGGAGTTCCTAGTGAAGACGGAGGATTAGACAGTTATCAGAATATGATATTACAGCCAGGTTTGGCCAAATTGTCTGACAATTGGAACCGCGCCCGAAGGTTTAACCGTTCAAATTTCGGAATAATCCAAAACATTTCTGGGGCGCAGGAGGCGTCGTCCATCGGGTGCGCGTGCAGAAACCTCACCTCGTTTGGAGCAGGAATATCGATGGGAAGGACTGACCGTCAGCAGTTTGCTATCCCCTCACCGGGATATACGGTACGGGTTTTAAGTGACGGAACCCGGACCAATAGATTGCCCATAGATCTTCCTAATCACGAAATTACCCTAGGGGCCCTCGCATTACGTCCTTTGCGGAGGAAAAATCTAACCCCAAGCTTTTGGGGAAAGACAAAGAGGGAAGCGGGCGAATGGCAGCCGCCTTCCAGAAGGGTGGGGATTCCAGGCATTCTTTGCTCCAGGAATTACGGCTTTCGAAAAGAGAGAGTCGTTGATGAATTTAAGGTGGCAAACGGCAAGCATAGCTAATTCCACCGGTACAGGGTTTTCAGAAGTAAATGAACATATTCAAGCCAACAGTCAAACATTACTACAAAATAGATTAGCATTAGATTTGCTTTTGGCTAAAGAGGCGCGTGCCTTGAATGCAGACAAAAACCCGACGAACACCCCAGTGATTATCGGATAAGATCGAAAACTACCCTGTTGAAATACGGGGGAAGGACTAGAGAAAATTTTCAAGAACCATTGGCTATTAGCGTATTTGTGGAGTGGTGTTCTCCCGATATAAATAAGTATTTTAAAAAGCACATGCCTGGGTGGCAAGGGGAAACCCTGAGTAAAATACTGAGTATTGCTGCATTTGTTTTTGATGGTAGAGATGAAGAAAAACAAGGGAGAGAGGAGGAGAGAAATAAACAGGAAAGGATGCAAGAGCAACAGGAAAGAGAGAGAGAAATTAGCTTTCTGGCTGCAGCAATTACACAGAATTATCAATCAAGAGGAAGGGGCAGGGGAATTTCAAGGGGAACTCCAAGAGGAAGGGGCCATGGGGGAAGGGCTCCCGTTCTTTCTTCCCTTAACCAATCTAATCCTAATACTTTAGAGTGTTTTTGTTGCGGGAATATGGGGCATATCCAGCGGGAGCGCTCACCCTGCCCAGTAAGCGCTGCACGAGGATCAAATCCACCGTATCCACCGCGCCCTCGCTCGCAATAGAAAATTAACGAGCCGAACTCCACGCTTGCCGAAGGATCGCGAGAACGTCGAATGAAGGAGCGAAGGTAAATGAGTACGGACAAATTACTGCAAAGGTAAATGGACTTTGTTGAATTTTTAGTAGACGCAGGAGCAACTTTGTCCCTTTTGAATTATGCACTCCCACAAACACTGATTTCTAAAGAGAAGGTACTTATAAGAGGGGTCGTTGGACAAGAAATAAAATACATTTCAACCCCACTTCCAATTATCATCGCAGAAAAAACGGTACGGGGAAGATTTGCGCTATCTCCAAATTCATCCGTGTCTTTGCTAGGACATGATCTTCTGCAGGAATTTGCTATTCAAATGCTCCTTGCTCCGGCCGGAATCAAAGTAATAATCACGGGATCAGAAATTGTGCAAGTTCCACAAGAAGAAGAATCGGCTTTTAAAATTCCAAAAGGACTTGAAGCAGTTCTCCGGCAACTATGGAGCAGCTCTGGCGATGACATAGGATTATCGTTATCCGCAGAACCGGTAATAATTAAAACAAAAGGAGGGTCACCTCCATCAATTAAACGGTACCCGATTGCAGATGAGGCTATTCCAAGTATTCAAAAACAGATTGCAGTTTTCTTAGAGAGAGGAATACTCAAGGAATGCTGAAGTCCATATAATACTCTAATCTTGCTACTAAGTAAATGTCGATTAGATAAGGATGGGGATCCAGAATATAGATTTGTTCAAGATCTCCGTGCAGTAAATGAGCATGTAATTTCCACACACCCTGTTGTCCCTGACCCGAGTTTAATTCTTACCCAAATACCTGTATGGGCACAATATTTTACCCTTTTGGATTTAACAGGAGCATTTTTCAGTATACCCGTTGCTGAAGAAAGTCAATCGATTTGTGCCTTTACTCGGCAAGGGAAACAGTTGACTCGGACACACTTGCCACAAGGGTTCACTAATTCACCAACCATCTTTTCTCAAGTTCTCAGAAACGATCCAAGAGACTTAAAATTTTCTGGTGGTTCTGTTTTGAGTCAATACGTTGGTGATCTGTTACTAGCAAGCCGTACGTCTGAAGATCGTACGCGGGATACTGAATATCTGCGCATCCAACTTGCAAAAAAGGGTCACCGTGCATCTCTATCCAGACCGCAGCTCTGTCAACAACCGGTAAAGTATCTGGGGTTTATTCTTAAACCAGAGATGAGAGAAGTAGATCCGGAACGGGTAAGAGCTATACAAGAAATTCCCAGACCAGTAACAAAGAAACAATTAAGGGGATTTTCAGGACAAGTGGGATTTTGTAGGCCACGGATTCCTGGATTCAGCGAAATAGCGAAACCTCTTAACGAGGCAACGAAAAATGAGGAAGCGGATCCAATAGCTCGGGGTCCTGAACGAGAAAAAGCTTTTCGTCCATTAAAGGGAGCATTAATGCAAGCTCCAGCTTTGGGACTTCCAGACTGTTCTAAACCCTTTAAACTTTATTGCACAGAAAACAAAGGAACAGCAGATGGAGTTTTAGTTCAAACTTTAGGGCCACATGAAAGACCTATAGCCTATTATTCTTGCACATTAGATTCAGCAGCAAGAGGAACTCCGTTTTGCATAAGAGCTGTGGCTACCGCTGCCGAGTTAGTAGAAAAAAGCCGGAAAGTAGTCTCGGGACATCCCCTAGCAGTCCGCGCGCCACACGAAGTTGAAATATTTCTGAAACGATATGCCGAGAAAGCACTTTCTCCACAAAGAGCGCATAAATATGAACTACTACTTTTGCTTGCTGACAATTTAAGATTGGAAAGATGTAATATCTTGAATCCTGCCACCTTAACGCCACCGCCCACGGGCGGAGAAAAGGATGAACGTGACCGCGAACAGGTAATCAAAATGACGAGCAAACCGCGAGATGACTTACGAGATCAACCTTTGGATAACCCAGATACGAACTTATCTACCGACAGCTCCTCCTATTATGAAGAAGGATGGAAATGTACTGGGTTTGCTGTTACCATGGAAACTAAGGTATCGTTAGCAGGACCTTTGCCTCCCACTCTAGGCGCTCAAGGCGCAGAGATCGTCACCCTCACGAAAGCCGCACAATATGCGATCGGAACACGGGTTAATTTGCATACTGACTCTAAGTATGCGTTTGGAGCTTGTCACGCTACAGGAATGCTGTGGAAAGAAAGGGGGTTTCTCACGTCAGCAGGTAAAACGATCGCCCACGGACAGCAGATTAATGAATTTTTGGAGGCGATCCAATTGCCATCTGAACTAGCAGCGATATATATTAAAGCACACACCAACCAAGAGAATCAATTGGCAAAAGGGAACGAGCTCCCGGACCAGGCCGCAAAAGCGGCAGCCGGATGAGTCATCTTTGCAATGACACTGACCCACCAAGAACTCCTCGACCTGGAATTGCCAGACATGCAGAAACTGTACGAGGAACTTCCCGAGGAAGAAAGACGGTTCTGGGAGAAGCTGGGAGCCAAACAGCAGAACGGAAAGCAGACTCTAGGGGGTAAACCATTACTCCCAAAAAAGGTATTTAATACCGATCGCGCGACGGCACCGTGAGAAAACCCACGGTGGACCTGAAAATATAGCTTTGAGAGTATGGAGATTGTGGCCAGCACCGGGGATTTACACTCCTATTAAAAGAGTTTGCGAAGGGCGTCGACCATGCAAAGAGCGTGCCTCTTTGAAATTTAAGGCACCAGCAGGAAAGCGACCTCCAGCAACACATCCTTTTCAAAAACTACAAATTGACTATGCGGAGATGCCTAGGGCTATGGGATATGCTTATTTACTTGTGATTATCGATCAGCTTTCGGGCTGGGCGGAGGCTTTCCCAACTCAAAAGAACGACTCAAAAGCGGTGGTTAAAGCTCTGTTGAAAGAGATAATACCTAGGTACGGAGTTCCTGAAATAATTGACTCGGACAGAGGAGCACATTTCTCTGCCGCAATTTTAGCGCCGCTTTTATCGTTCATTACATATCAAGATGCAATGGCGCACACCTTATCGCCCACAACGATCGGGGCAAGTAGAAAGGATGAAAAGGACGATCAAAGACACATTAGTTAAAACCTGTAAACAAACCGGCTCGAAGTGGCCAGAAGCATTAAATTTAGTACTTTGGCATATCAGAAACGCACCGAGGCAACCAGCGGATGTATCTCCAGTGGAAGTTTTATTTGGGAGAATTTTAGCAGTACCTGGAACTTATATTCCAGCAAAAACGAGCCTTTTGGATGGAGATGAACAGGTAACTCAATACTTGTTTTATTTGCAAAATTCTTTTATGCAATTACAAAAATCATGCTTATTGGTATCGAGGGATAACACCTGAAATTCAGGTACCCAATATTTAACCAGGGGATAAAGGGTATATACAGAATTTTAAACGGAAAAATAGATTTGAGCCCAAATGGGAAGGACCTGACATGGTGTTATTAACCTCCTTTTATGCCGTAAAGGTACAAGGAAAAGAGCCGCGAATCCATCGCTCGCGCGCGTAAAGATTCCGCGACAGAACGAAAATCGACGTGCTGCCGTATTTGCCGATTTGTTTTCTCTCGAGTAAGACCGATACCTTGCAGACAAAGTTCATCCCGCAATACAGAGACGTACTTACAAACGGAACCATAACACAATATAGAAATACTAGTCTCTGGGAGCAAACAGTTTGTAGAGTTTGGGGAGCTAAGAATGCAAAAGGGGAAAATATTGTAGTAGATAGGGATACTGAGATTGTATGGATCCCGATGTTTTTCTAGAATTTTGTGTTAGATTTGTGATGGAAGATCTTGAGAGTGGAAAGGAACCATTAAGAAGTTACACACGGAATACGTATCCATATCGCATATACATATGAGCCGCAAACAGGAACGGGAACCTGGTGCGTCAACCATCGTTTATGGGTAACGACAGAGGGTAAACACCACGATTGGTGTTGTATCAATTTGAATCTGACAAGTCCGTTCTTTTTTGTAATGTATTACATTATCAAAGACGGGTTCGGGAATTTTCCAGTAGCACACAATTACGATTTTCTGCGGGGTTTTCAAGCCGGCATTTCTAATACTGACAAAATAACGACCAAATGTAGATTAAGTAAACGAAGTTTAGTTGGAAACGAGGAGGAAACTTTTTGGTTAAATAACACTCACGTTTCTTTAATAAAGTCCTTTGCGAAGAATCTGAATTTTACCGAACGTTGGCTTTGTGCATCTTTACCGAAATCCGTAGATCGTGGATTTGAATTAATTGGTATTCCAATTCCGAAGGATTCAGTTTCGGAAAAGTTTTGGAGAAATACCTCTATAATGACTAAATATGAAGAGAAAATATTAACCATCAAAATTCCTCCTTTAGACGAATATCATAACATCCTCTGCGTAGAGAGACATTACTCCCCAGAGAGTCGGACTCGGCAGTTTTGTCTTAACCACGCTTTTGCGGGAAATCGAACTAAATGTAACACAACTAATCTTATTAAATCTCGCTCGAGCCGGGCCCGGAGGGGACCAAAGGCATCAGGAGTATTCCGGTCGCGTAGCGACAAAGCTTATAAAGTACTTCCACCGCGTTGGGGAGGAATTTGCACTCTAGGATCGGTAACTGCGGATTTACAAATTCTCCCTAAAACTGTAGAAGTTCCAATCTGGCATCCCACCTTTTTAACTCGCGTTAAAAGGACCAATACCCCATTAATAGAAAAGCCCTTGGGATTTCATTCTTTTCTCCGATGGTTTGTACCATCTTTAGGGGTGACCGAACTGGAAAAAGCGATTTTAAACATATCAGGAGAAATTGAAAAACCGGCAAACTATACTGCTCGTGGGTTAACAACCTTGCAAATTGAAATTGCAGAACTCTCAAAAAGTACCCTCCAAAATCTTACGGCCTTAGATACGACGTTAGCGTCGCAAGGTGGAGTTTGCACAACGCTAAATGCGAGTCATCGCACGCGTATAGATCATTCAGGGGAATTATTGACTGACGTACATAAAATCTGGGAAATTAGTTCTCAAATGCGACAAGTACAAAAAGATGATACATCTCGGGGTTTTACCGATACCGTGTCGGGGTTGACTTCCCGGGTTCCTGATCTATCTGTGCGGCTCAAAAAGGCCCTTGCTGTAGCAGCCTTAGCGATCGTAGGGATTGTACGCGTAATAGCGATTTTTCAATCTTGTATAACCTGTTTTTCTAGTATAGTAGCAAAATGGCAAGGAGCTCGGAGATATAAATAATTGCAGGGATGCAATAAAAACAAACAGAGGGAACTGTAAAAAATATAGAAGCCTAGCTATAAGAAAACTTATGCTAACTAGAAAACTGCTTAAGGCCTAGAACTGTTTTAAAGCCTATAATCATGGGAAAGGGGTTTCTAATCAAGGTAATAGATAACAAAGCTAACCGACCCTGGCAGCGTACAATGCCGCTACGTTCCTCGTACGGTCCCTACCCAACCGGACGATAGGCCCGGGAATATTAATCTTACAAAGTAAGTTGTTACAGACAGGCGCATCCGCAGCAAGGATACCGCGCACGCCTGCAAGAGGAGGGCCATCCGGCAGACACGGGTGCGTGACCACCGGAGACCGCCAGAGACCCCCGAGGACCGCCGACTCAAATCACCGAGCGTGCGTGATGGGGAGGAGAATATGGAAATGAATTCCAAGAAATGATTATTGTAGGACTGCCTTTTCTTGGAAAATAATGGATACGTATATTTTGATTCTATAGAACCTGCGTCTCGGTAATCACCCGGACGCACGTTTGGCGGAGCCGTTTCCCCCATGCAACTGGCGCTGCAGTAAAGCAAACCTAGGGTAACTCACCTCTGGTAGATTTAACAAATCTGTTTCCCTCTCCCTATTTTTTATTCTTCCCTCTGTACCCACTCACTGTTTAAATTTTTACGTTTCCTTCTCTTCATCTCCCTGTCCCTTCTTTAATATTTCTGTGTTTCTTGTATCCCATCAGTTTTTAAATTTTCTTTCCACATTGTCCTCTACCCATCTTCCCGTCCCTACGTTTTATTTCTTGTACTCAGTTGCTTTTTAAAATTCCTTCTACATCTCTCTGTCTCCCTTTCTTGATTTTTTCAAATTGTTTTCTATGTTCCTTATAGGCCATTGCTATTTAATTTCTCTTTCAACAACTCCATGTATCCATCTCCCTTTCCCTAAATTTTAATTCATCCTTTTCTTCCGTATACCCCGCCGCTTTTTAAATTTTCTTTCAATGTTTCCTTCTATTCTCATCCCCATTCCTACTTTTTTCTTCTTTCTGACGTTTCTTGTAGCCTATCGCTTTTAAAAATTTCTACGTCTCCCTCTATCCGACTCCCCGTCTCTATTTTTTAATTCCTCCTCCTGCGCTCTGCGCAGGGTCGCTGTAAAAATTTTCAATGTCTCCATTTATGTAGTTTCCCATACTCGGTCCATTTTTTTTTTGTCACATACATCATTGATTTTTAGTTTTGCGCACGTGCTATTTTCCCCCGTTCTTATTTTATTCTCATCTTTCCTTAAAGCTGTCGCATTTAAAATTTTCTTTCTACGTCTAAGCTTATTTGCTTTGATGTCCCTATTTTTTGTTTTCCCGTGTGCCCTATACCTCATCGCTTTTAAAATTTTTTCAACGTCCACTTTAACCAATTCTGCCTTGTTTCTCGTCCATCCTGTACCCCGTCGCTTTTGAAATTTTCTTCCGTCTCTCCATGTTTTTCTCCCTATTCTTGTTTTGTAATTTTTCCTTTTCTTTCCTTAATGCCCCTGCTTTTATCATTTGCTTCCTCTGTGCGTCTCTGTCACCCTACCCTTATTTTTATTTTGTCATGTCTTTCCTTAATGCCTTTGCTTTTAAAATTTTCTTTCTATGTCTACTTTAACCCATTCGCTGTCTTTATTTTTAAATTTTTTCCCATCTCTTCTGAACACCGTCGCTTTTTCCATTTTCATTCCACATCTACTTTTATCAAGCTCCCTATCCATATTTTTAAATTTATTGACGTCCGTCACGTACCCCGTCGCCTCTTAAATCGTATTTCCTTGTTGGCATCTATTTTTTACCATATCCTCATTTTAAATTTTTTTCTCGCCTGGCTTAATGCCATCCCTTATTATGTTTTCTTTCTGTGACAACCTTTACGTTGATGTCTGTTATTTTATTGTTTTCTTGTCTTTCCCATACTCCGTCGCTCTCCAAATTTTCTGTTTAAGTCTCTATATCTAGTTTTTCGTCCCATTTTTATTTGTTCTCCTGCATTTCCTGTACCGCAACTTTTAAAACATCGTTTCTGCGCATGCTGGTTTTGGACGGGATAGGGTTAGTTTCCTTCACGGTAGCCGGTACGGGGCTACGTTTCGGATTCACGCCAAAAACAGCGTCCATACTACGGCGGCGCTTTAATTATCGCCGATATTTTGTTCTAGCTACTTGCCTGTTCGTAAGGGTGTTTTGTAGCGTTTCTGATGCATATTTTTAATTTTCTATGGTTTTCTGGCGCTTTCTCTCCTTTGGGACTCATCTAGTTCCGTTAAGGGAGTCGGTCGGAGAGACTGTCGAGGTTAGTTGACAATTTACAGTAAGTAATTTACTGTTCAGCCAGAGATATTTTTGAGAAGGGCTTCTCACAGGGTCTATTCTGGCTTTGTCATTCGGTCTTATCCAGAACATAGTTCCGGTAGAAGTTAGGCGATACGTGCGGTCTCGCTCAAAACGACGCGTAAGCCCGGAGCATTTTGGGGTTTTTATAGTAAACTAACAGACATAATTTTCAACAACAAGATTGTCATTGCATTTAATTAACTACTTTGCTACAAGATTTAGCATACCATTTATCTTTTGCTGTATGCAGCCCAGAAAAATCAAAACTAATTACATACCCGGTCACATCATCGATACGATAGATGGAGTCGCAGTAAAAGAGCGGGTATCGCTGTTTCCAGCGAGAGCTGCTTTCTCTATTCAGCACTTAGCACACCATAAACTCAAGACAGGTAAGAAAATCCACTGCTGCTCTTCTGGCCGCTTTTAAGCCTTGTGGTGGTCAGCCCCTCCCCTTTCCCAGGGGCTGGTGGGAAGGATGGTGGGCGGGGCCCGGGGTATATGAACCGCAGGCCTCTGCCAGGGAGCTCAATCTGCTTCCAGGCTTCTCTGGTATCAGAGCTATGCTGGTCCTTCAGTCAAGGGCAGCTTTAGCATCAGTTTGGCTTTTTGGGTAGATGCATCTGAGATAAGAGCCTTGGGACTGGTCAAGGTTAAGCAGTGTATTTAATAGAAAGTATGCTTTATGCAGATTTGGTGGGGTTTTTCATTTATTATTTTTTAGCTCAGTATTTTTATGTTGAGCATTCAGAGGTTTGTAAGATCATTTAATAACATGTATTTCTTTTTTTTTTTTTCCTAGATCCATTGCATTTTACTGGAATTCCTGATTTTACAGAAGAGGGAACCTTGGTTTTTTTCTCCAGTTTTCCTGTAAGCTATGTAAGTTGCCAGTAGTATTTCTGTTAATAGGACTGACGATGAGATTATCTAGCAGGGGTTAGGGTCAGCATCTTGTATGTATTCGTTCAAAGTTTTAACATTTCTCAAGAAAGCAGCAGGTATGTAAGGTATAGCGTCTTTCAGGCTACGGGACAGCTCGCCACTTTTCCCGATTGCCCACAGAGTACCATGTTGTTCCTAGAACCTTTGCGGCTCGCTGCAGGCTTCTCGTAGATTATAAGCATAGGGACTTTGTTTTGTTTTGCAGGCTCATAGCTCGCAGGAAGATAGAAGGTAAGAGTCGTCTACAGAACGCAGGGTAAGGCTTTGAGGAGCGGCCGACACGGGGGGTTTGGGGTGCGCAAATACAAGGAGAGAGCTGTCAGGAAGGAGCGGGGTTCCTTCTCAGAGTTCAGGAGAAGAGAAGGAGTTTCTAAAGTTTTGGGACCGAGGGACAGTTGTGAAAGAGGAGGGCTCATCACCCATTCTCAGATAAGTTTTACAGTTGGATTCGGGTGCCACTGAGGTCTATTCTAGCTCAGTCTCATCGCAGCCGACCGGAGGCACGATGATCCCGAGACGTGCGGCGTAAGTTATCCGGCCCTCGGCATGGCCATAAGCGGAGCTGAATGTCAGAAGAGTCTCATCTTGTGAAGCATGGGGTAGGTTAAAATATACCTTCCTGAACTCTGAAGTCTCTGCTTCCCTGTACCTTCTGCTTTCTTTATTCCCTGACTTAATTTTTGCATCCATCCCTTCACCGTCCATCTGGATGTCACAGTTACTTAGAGACACAGACTAGGCAATTATTTCCAGCGCAGGCTCGAGTGACCGTATTCCCTGGAATTTCACGGTGAAGAGGATGCATATCGCCTGCGCTCGTAACGGTCTCCAGCCGGGGGTCTGTCTTCTACTGTGGTCCTGACGCAAAGCTTTTTCTATTTTCTAGTTTTACCTTTTTCTGTAAGCGAACGATGAGGCTTGCTCTAGTACCGGTCACGGCAGTTATGTTCTCTTGTTCTTGGAAGCATTTGTTAGAATAGAGGAGAGGGCTGTCTGGGAGCAGTTCCATTTGGGCAGGCAAAGGGAGCGGGTCGCTCATCAGCTTGATGCTAGACCGGGCAGGGCAGTTCCAGCCTGCGTTTGCGGCCTTGTGTGTCTTGTCCCGTGTGTCTCAGCCCTTCCTCGGGTCTCAACGCCCTCTTTGCACTCAAGGGGCACGGCGTGCTTCTCGGGCGCCATCCCTAGGCTCTCGGATGCCTCCGCTCATTGGCGTGGCGCCAGTCGGGCGCTTCTTAGCTTGTTCTTGTGTGTCGGAAGCTTCCGGCGGGTCCTCTTTTTGCAGCCTAGTCCTAGGCCGCATCGGGAGCTCTGCTCTCCAGCCGTCCGTTCTCAGGGACCGAGGCTTCTTCTCTGCATCGTTACGTCCTTAGGTCTTGAAGAGAGGCTTCCTGCCGCATCCCTCGCCCTGGTTTTGACCGTAGCTTCTCACAACTGGCTATCACGGTCCATTCTTTTCTGGGGTTGCCATAGAGCTTCCTCACCCGGACGTCGTGCCCTGTCGGTCGCCTTGCATGGCAGCCTCTCCGGTCCGGGAGTCGTTCCTCTCGCTGAGAGTTTTCTCTCATTTGTGATTTGTGTTGTTTGTAGCGTTCTGTGTAGCGTTGATCCCTGTGCGTGTGTGTCTTGGGCGTGGAGCTGCTCTGCCCAGGGTTGTTGAGTCCAGGGTTAGGCGGAATAGCAAGAAGAGGGTCCGGTTAGTGTGTCAGTATGGCCAGTCTGGAATTGTTTGGCTCTCGCTCGGCATCTGGCTGGCTTGTGTAATTATTTTGGGTGGTTTCTTTTTTTTTTTTTTTCCAGATCCAGAGAGAGAGAGGATGCGCACCAAAGAGCAGCTCAGGAGGGGAGCGGAGCGGAGCGCCGCGCCGTAAGGAGGTGGGTCGGCCGGTGGAGTCGGAGGGAAGATGTGGCTGGTGGCGATATGACTCCATTAAGATTTGTGTGTGGCTCTTATTTTGAAGGTGCAAAGGTGGATATGGACCCCGTAGGACACAGACACGGGAGGTGACTCGGGCCAGGTGAGCGGCGACTAGCGGGCTGAAGTACGGCAGTTATTTTTCCGGTGTTGCATTGCCGTTTAAGATACGGGGACCCTTTGTTTGTGTCTTCTAGGTGGGGCGCAAGGGCGGCAGCCCAAAACGACGGAGGCCAGGTGAGCAAGCGGATGAGGTCAAGGAGGGGGAGGTAGGAATCGGTGCGGGCAAGCCGCAGTTTTGGGCAGTGTCTGAGCACGTGCCTCTCGCTTGATTTTTGGCAGGTGCCGCAGGGAGCCTCGGAGGGGCGAAGCCGCGTGCCGACGAGCGTTCCGAGAAGGTGAGGCGCTTGTCAGTGTCTAATAGCAAAGCAGTATAAGGCAACTTGTTTGAGCATTTCCCTCTGGTTTTGCAGGCGCTGTGTGGCCACCCTTGGAACCGGATGTCCGTTTGAGGTGAGCTGGAGGAACGGCGAGGGCGATTGTGGGAGCGGTGACTTCTGACAAACGTAGGAGTAATTTTGTGTCTCTTGGCGTCTTAGGGGCCACGAGGGATGACGGCTGCAGGGGTCGGTCTCTGGACCGAGCAGGTGAGCGGAACGACACGGTGCTTCTGAGGAGGGGGGTGTTGTGGGCAAGGTTGGTGTTGACCGGTGCGATGCTGACTGACAACAATGTTTTGTTTGTTTTGGTGATGTGTTTACTCTAGGTCAAGAGGGTCCAGACGACTGCAGGAAGATCCCAGTTAGCCGATGCACAATGTGCATGTTGTTTGTTGTGGATGCATTCGGATCCTCGGCCCTCTGAAAGCTAAGTTGAGGGACTATGGCTGGGGAGGGAGCGAGTTTGGGGGTCGCAGGGGAGATGTGTTGCGGTTAGCATAGGGGCAAGAGCTGTCTGGCAGCGGTCCCCTAGGGCGGGCAAAGGGAGCGGGTTACTTGTCAACACAATACTAGGCTGTGTTGGGCAGGGCAGTTCCAGCCTGTGTCTGTGGTATGTTTGTTGTGTGTCTTGTCCTGTGTGTCTCAGCCCTTCCTCGGGTCTCAACGCCCTCTTTGCACTCAAAGGGCACGGCGTGCTTCTCGGGCGCAATCCCTAGGCTCTCAAACACCTGTATTCATCGGTGTAGCGCCAATCGGGCGCTTCTTTTGCTTGCCCTGCAAGCTTACGGCGTGGATCGTTCTTGCGTGTCGGAAGCTTCCGGCGGGTCCTCTTTTTGCAGCCTAGTCCTAGGCCGCATCGGGAGCTCTGCTCTCCAGCCGTCCGTTCTCAGGGACCGAGGCTTCTTCTCTGCATCGTTACGTCCTTAGGTCTTGAAGAGAGGCTTCCTGCCGCATCCCTCGCCCTGGTTTTGACCGTAGCTTCTCACAACTGGCTATCACGGTCCATTCTTTTCTGGGGTTGCCATAGAGCTTCCTCACCCGGACGTCGTGCCCTGTCGGTCGCCTTGCATGGCAGCCTCTCCGGTCCGGGAGTCGTTCCTCTCGCTGAGAGTTTTCTCTCATTTGTGATTTGTGTTGTTTGTAGCGTTCTGTGTAGCGTTGATCCCTGTGCGTGTGTGTCTTGGGCGTGGAGCTGCTCTGCCCAGGGTTGTCGAGTCCAGGGTTAGGCGGAATAGCAAGAAGAGGGTCCGGTTAGTGTGTCAGTATGGCCAGTCTGGAATTGTTTGGCTCTCGCTCGGCATCTGGCTGGCTTGTGTAATTATTTTGGGTGGTTTCTTTTTTTTTTTTTTTCCAGATCCAGAGAGAGAGAGGATGCGCACCAAAGAGCAGCTCAGGAGGGGAGCGGAGCGGAGCGCCGCGCCGTAAGGAGGTGGGTCGGCCGGTGGAGTCGGAGGGAAGATGTGGCTGGTGGCGATATGACTCCATTAAGATTTGTGTGTGGCTCTTATTTTGAAGGTGCAAAGGTGGATATGGACCCCGTAGGACACAGACACGGGAGGTGACTCGGGCCAGGTGAGCGGCGACTAGCGGGCTGAAGTACGGCAGTTATTTTTCCGGTGTTGCATTGCCGTTTAAGATACGGGGACCCTTTGTTTGTGTCTTCTAGGTGGGGCGCAAGGGCGGCAGCCCAAAACGACGGAGGCCAGGTGAGCAAGCGGCTGAGGTCAAGGAGGGGGAGGTAGGAATCGGTGCGGGCAAGCCGCAGTTTTGGGCAGTGTCTGAGCACGTGCCTCTCGCTTGATTTTTGGCAGGTGCCGCAGGGAGCCTCGGAGGGGCGAAGCCGCGTGCCGACGAGCGTTCCGAGAAGGTGAGGCGCTTGTCAGTGTCTAATAGCAAAGCAGTATAAGGCAACTTGTTTGAGCATTTCCCTCTGGTTTTGCAGGCGCTGTGTGGCCACCCTTGGAACCGGATGTCCGTTTGAGGTGAGCTGGAGGAACGGCGAGGGCGATTGTGGGAGCGGTGACTTCTGACAAACGTAGGAGTAATTTTGTGTCTCTTGGCGCCTTAGGGGCCACGAGGGATGACGGCTGCAGGGGTCGGTCTCTGGACCGAGCAGGTGAGCGGAACGACACGGTGCTTCTGAGGAGGGGGGTGTTGTGGGCAAGGTTGGTGTTGACCGGTGCGATGCTGACTGACAACAATGTTTTGTTTGTTTTGGTGATGTGTTTACTCTAGGTCAAGAGGGTCCAGACGACTGCAGGAAGATCCCAGTTAGCCGATGCACAATGTGCATGTTGTTTGTTGTGGATGCATTCGGATCCTCGGCCCTCTGAAAGCTAAGTTGAGGGACTATGGCTGGGGAGGGAGCGAGTTTGGGGGTCGCAGGGGAGATGTGTTGCGGTTAGCGTAGGGGCAAGAGCTGTCTGGCAGCGGTCCCCTAGGGCGGGCAAAGGGAGCGGGTTACTTGTCAACACAATACTAGGCTGTGTTGGGCAGGGCAGTTCCAGCCTGTGTCTGTGGTATGTTTGTTGTGTGTCTTGTCCTGTGTGTCTCAGCCCTTCCTCGGGTCTCAACGCCCTCTTTGCACTCAAAGGGCACGGCGTGCTTCTCGGGCGCCATCCCTAGGCTCTCAAACACCCGTATTCATCGGTGTAGCGCCAGTCGGGCGCTTCTTTTGCTTGCCCTGCAAGCTTACGGCGTGGATCGTTCTTGCGTGTCGGAAGCTTCCGGCGGGTCCTCTTTTTGCAGCCTAGTCCTAGGCCGCATCGGGAGCTCTGCTCTCCAGCCGTCCGTTCTCAGGGACCGAGGCTTCTTCTCTGCATCGTTACGTCCTTAGGTCTTGAAGAGAGGCTTCCTGCCGCATCCCTCGCCCTGGTTTTGACCGTAGCTTCTCACAACTGGCTATCACGGTCCATTCTTTTCTGGGGTTGCCATAGAGCTTCCTCACCCGGACGTCGTGCCCTGTCGGTCGCCTTGCATGGCAGCCTCTCCGGTCCGGGAGTCGTTCCTCTCGCTGAGAGTTTTCTCTCATTTGTGATTTGTGTTGTTTGTAGCGTTCTGTGTAGCGTTGATCCCTGTGCGTGTGTGTCTTGGGCGTGGAGCTGCTCTGCCCAGGGTTGTCGAGTCCAGGGTTAGGCGGAATAGCAAGAAGAGGGTCCGGTTAGTGTGTCAGTATGGCCAGTCTGGAATTGTTTGGCTCTCGCTCGGCATCTGGCTGGCTTGTGTAATTATTTTGGGTGGTTTCTTTTTTTTTTTTTTTCCAGATCCAGAGAGAGAGAGGATGCGCACCAAAGAGCAGCTCAGGAGGGGAGCGGAGCGGAGCGCCGCGCCGTAAGGAGGTGGGTCGGCCGGTGGAGTCGGAGGGAAGATGTGGCTGGTGGCGATATGACTCCATTAAGATTTGTGTGTGGCTCTTATTTTGAAGGTGCAAAGGTGGATATGGACCCCGTAGGACACAGACACGGGAGGTGACTCGGGCCAGGTGAGCGGCGACTAGCGGGCTGAAGTACGGCAGTTATTTTTCCGGTGTTGCATTGCCGTTTAAGATACGGGGACCCTTTGTTTGTGTCTTCTAGGTGGGGCGCAAGGGCGGCAGCCCAAAACGACGGAGGCCAGGTGAGCAAGCGGCTGAGGTCAAGGAGGGGGAGGTAGGAATCGGTGCGGGCAAGCCGCAGTTTTGGGCAGTGTCTGAGCACGTGCCTCTCGCTTGATTTTTGGCAGGTGCCGCAGGGAGCCTCGGAGGGGCGAAGCCGCGTGCCGACGAGCGTTCCGAGAAGGTGAGGCGCTTGTCAGTGTCTAATAGCAAAGCAGTATAAGGCAACTTGTTTGAGCATTTCCCTCTGGTTTTGCAGGCGCTGTGTGGCCACCCTTGGAACCGGATGTCCGTTTGAGGTGAGCTGGAGGAACGGCGAGGGCGATTGTGGGAGCGGTGACTTCTGACAAACGTAGGAGTAATTTTGTGTCTCTTGGCGCCTTAGGGGCCACGAGGGATGACGGCTGCAGGGGTCGGTCTCTGGACCGAGCAGGTGAGCGGAACGACACGGTGCTTCTGAGGAGGGGGGTGTTGTGGGCAAGGTTGGTGTTGACCGGTGCGATGCTGACTGACAACAATGTTTTGTTTGTTTTGGTGATGTGTTTACTCTAGGTCAAGAGGGTCCAGACGACTGCAGGAAGATCCCAGTTAGCCGATGCACAATGTGCATGTTGTTTGTTGTGGATGCATTCGGATCCTCGGCCCTCTGAAAGCTAAGTTGAGGGACTATGGCTGGGGAGGGAGCGAGTTTGGGGGTCGCAGGGGAGATGTGTTGCGGTTAGCGTAGGGGCAAGAGCTGTCTGGCAGCGGTCCCCTAGGGCGGGCAAAGGGAGCGGGTTACTTGTCAACACAATACTAGGCTGTGTTGGGCAGGGCAGTTCCAGCCTGTGTCTGTGGTATGTTTGTTGTGTGTCTTGTCCTGTGTGTCTCAGCCCTTCCTCGGGTCTCAACGCCCTCTTTGCACTCAAAGGGCACGGCGTGCTTCTCGGGCGCCATCCCTAGGCTCTCAAACACCTGTATTCATCGGTGTAGCGCCAATCGGGCGCTTCTTTTGCTTGCCCTGCAAGCTTACGGCGTGGATCGTTCTTGCGTGTCGGAAGCTTCCGGCGGGTCCTCTTTTTGCAGCCTAGTCCTAGGCCGCATCGGGAGCTCTGCTCTCCAGCCGTCCGTTCTCAGGGACCGAGGCTTCTTCTCTGCATCGTTACGTCCTTAGGTCTTGAAGAGAGGCTTCCTGCCTCATCCCTCGCCCTGGTTTTGACCGTAGCTTCTCACAACTGGCTATCACGGTCCATTCTTTTCTGGGGTTGCCATAGAGCTTCCTCACCCGGACGTCGTGCCCTGTCGGTCGCCTTGCATGGCAGCCTCTCCGGTCCGGGAGTCGTTCCTCTCGCTGAGAGTTTTCTCTCATTTGTGATTTGTGTTGTTTGTAGCGTTCTGTGTAGCGTTGATCCCTGTGCGTGTGTGTCTTGGGCGTGGAGCTGCTCTGCCCAGGGTTGTCGAGTCCAGGGTTAGGCGGAATAGCAAGAAGAGGGTCCGGTTAGTGTGTCAGTATGGCCAGTCTGGAATTGTTTGGCTCTCGCTCGGCATCTGGCTGGCTTGTGTAATTATTTTGGGTGGTTTCTTTTTTTTTTTTTTTTTTCAGATCCAGAGAGAGAGAGGATGCGCACCAAAGAGCAGCTCAGGAGGGGAGCGGAGCGGAGCGCCGCGCCGTAAGGAGGTGGGTCGGCCGGTGGAGTCGGAGGGAAGATGTGGCTGGTGGCGATATGACTCCATTAAGATTTGTGTGTGGCTCTTATTTTGAAGGTGCAAAGGTGGATATGGACCCCGTAGGACACAGACACGGGAGGTGACTCGGGCCAGGTGAGCGGCGACTAGCGGGCTGAAGTACGGCAGTTATTTTTCCGGTGTTGCATTGCCGTTTAAGATACGGGGACCCTTTGTTTGTGTCTTCTAGGTGGGGCGCAAGGGCGGCAGCCCAAAACGACGGAGGCCAGGTGAGCAAGCGGCTGAGGTCAAGGAGGGGGAGGTAGGAATCGGTGCGGGCAAGCCGCAGTTTTGGGCAGTGTCTGAGCACGTGCCTCTCGCTTGATTTTTGGCAGGTGCCGCAGGGAGCCTCGGAGGGGCGAAGCCGCGTGCCGACGAGCGTTCCGAGAAGGTGAGGCGCTTGTCAGTGTCTAATAGCAAAGCAGTATAAGGCAACTTGTTTGAGCATTTCCCTCTGGTTTTGCAGGCGCTGTGTGGCCACCCTTGGAACCGGATGTCCGTTTGAGGTGAGCTGGAGGAACGGCGAGGGCGATTGTGGGAGCGGTGACTTCTGACAAACGTAGGAGTAATTTTGTGTCTCTTGGCGTCTTAGGGGCCACGAGGGATGACGGCTGCAGGGGTCGGTCTCTGGACCGAGCAGGTGAGCGGAACGACACGGTGCTTCTGAGGAGGGGGGTGTTGTGGGCAAGGTTGGTGTTGACCGGTGCGATGCTGACTGACAACAATGTTTTGTTTGTTTTGGTGATGTGTTTACTCTAGGTCAAGAGGGTCCAGACGACTGCAGGAAGATCCCAGTTAGCCGATGCACAATGTGCTTGTTGTTTGTTGTGGATGCATTCGGATCCTCGGCCCTCTGAAAGCTAAGTTGAGGGACTATGGCTGGGGAGGGAGCGAGTTTGGGGGTCGCAGGGGAGATGTGTTGCGGTTAGCGTAGGGGCAAGAGCTGTCTGGCAGCGGTCCCCTAGGGCGGGCAAAGGGAGCGGGTTACTTGTCAACACAATACTAGGCTGTGTTGGGCAGGGCAGTTCCAGCCTGTGTCTGTGGTATGTTTGTTGTGTGTCTTGTCCTGTGTGTCTCAGCCCTTCCTCGGGTCTCAACGCCCTCTTTGCACTCAAAGGGCACGGCGTGCTTCTCGGGCGCCATCCCTAGGCTCTCAAACACCTGTATTCATCGGTGTAGCGCCAATCGGGCGCTTCTTTTGCTTGCCCTGCAAGCTTACGGCGTGGATCGTTCTTGCGTGTCGGAAGCTTCCGGCGGGTCCTCTTTTTGCAGCCTAGTCCTAGGCCGCATCGGGAGCTCTGCTCTCCAGCCGTCCGTTCTCAGGGACCGAGGCTTCTTCTCTGCATCGTTACGTCCTTAGGTCTTGAAGAGAGGCTTCCTGCCGCATCCCTCGCCCTGGTTTTGACCGTAGCTTCTCACAACTGGCTATCACGGTCCATTCTTTTCTGGGGTTGCCATAGAGCTTCCTCACCCGGACGTCGTGCCCTGTCGGTCGCCTTGCATGGCAGCCTCTCCGGTCCGGGAGTCGTTCCTCTCGCTGAGAGTTTTCTCTCATTTGTGATTTGTGTTGTTTGTAGCGTTCTGTGTAGCGTTGATCCCTGTGCGTGTGTGTCTTGGGCGTGGAGCTGCTCTGCCCAGGGTTGTCGAGTCCAGGGTTAGGCGGAATAGCAATAAAAGAGTACGGTTAGTGTGTCAGTATGGCCAGTCTGGAATTGTTTGGCTCTCGCTCGGCATCTGGCTGGCTTGTGTAATTATTTTGGGTGGTTTCTTTTTTTTTTTTTTTTTTCAGATCCAGAGAGAGAGAGGATGCGCACCAAAGAGCAGCTCAGGAGGGGAGCGGAGCGGAGCGCCGCGCCGTAAGGAGGCGGGTCGGCCGGTGGAGTCGGAGGGAAGATGTGGCTGGTGGCGATATGACTCCATTAAGATTTGTGTGTGGCTCTTATTTTGAAGGTGCAAAGGTGGATATGGACCCCGTAGGACACAGACACGGGAGGTGACTCGGGCCAGGTGAGCGGCGACTAGCGGGCTGAAGTACGGCAGTTATTTTTCCGGTGTTGCATTGCCGTTTAAGATACGGGGACCCTTTGTTTGTGTCTTCTAGGTGGGGCGCAAGGGCGGCAGCCCAAAACGACGGAGGCCAGGTGAGCAAGCGGCTGAGGTCAAGGAGGGGGAGGTAGGAATCGGTGCGGGCAAGCCGCAGTTTTGGGCAGTGTCTGAGCACGTGCCTCTCGCTTGATTTTTGGCAGGTGCCGCAGGGAGCCTCGGAGGGGCGAAGCCGCGTGCCGACGAGCGTTCCGAGAAGGTGAGGCGCTTGTCAGTGTCTAATAGCAAAGCAGTATAAGGCAACTTGTTTGAGCATTTCCCTCTGGTTTTGCAGGCGCTGTGTGGCCACCCTTGGAACCGGATGTCCGTTTGAGGTGAGCTGGAGGAACGGCGAGGGCGATTGTGGGAGCGGTGACTTCTGACAAACGTAGGAGTAATTTTGTGTCTCTTGGCGCCTTAGGGGCCACGAGGGATGACGGCTGCAGGGGTCGGTCTCTGGACCGAGCAGGTGAGCGGAACGACACGGTGCTTCTGAGGAGGGGGGTGTTGTGGGCAAGGTTGGTGTTGACCGGTGCGATGCTGACTGACAACAATGTTTTGTTTGTTTTGGTGATGTGTTTACTCTAGGTCAAGAGGGTCCAGACGACTGCAGGAAGATCCCAGTTAGCCGATGCACAATGTGCATGTTGTTTGTTGTGGATGCATTCGGATCCTCGGCCCTCTGAAAGCTAAGTTGAGGGACTATGGCTGGGGAGGGAGCGAGTTTGGGGGTCGCAGGGGAGATGTGTTGCGGTTAGCGTAGGGGCAAGAGCTGTCTGGCAGCGGTCCCCTAGGGCGGGCAAAGGGAGCGGGTTACTTGTCAACACAATACTAGGCTGTGTTGGGCAGGGCAGTTCCAGCCTGTGTCTGTGGTATGTTTGTTGTGTGTCTTGTCCTGTGTGTCTCAGCCCTTCCTCGGGTCTCAACGCCCTCTTTGCACTCAAAGGGCACGGCGTGCTTCTCGGGCGCCATCCCTAGGCTCTCAAACACCTGTATTCATCGGTGTAGCGCCAATCGGGCGCTTCTTTTGCTTGCCCTGCAAGCTTACGGCGTGGATCGTTCTTGCGTGTCGGAAGCTTCCGGCGGGTCCTCTTTTTGCAGCCTAGTCCTAGGCCGCATCGGGAGCTCTGCTCTCCAGCCGTCCGTTCTCAGGGACCGAGGCTTCTTCTCTGCATCGTTACGTCCTTAGGTCTTGAAGAGAGGCTTCCTGCCGCATCCCTCGCCCTGGTTTTGACCGTAGCTTCTCACAACTGGCTATCACGGTCCATTCTTTTCTGGGGTTGCCATAGAGCTTCCTCACCCGGACGTCGTGCCCTGTCGGTCGCCTTGCATGGCAGCCTCTCCGGTCCGGGAGTCGTTCCTCTCGCTGAGAGTTTTCTCTCATTTGTGATTTGTGTTGTTTGTAGCGTTCTGTGTAGCGTTGATCCCTGTGCGTGTGTGTCTTGGGCGTGGAGCTGCTCTGCCCAGGGTTGTTGAGTCCAGGGTTAGGCGGAATAGCAAGAAGAGGGTCCGGTTAGTGTGTCAGTATGGCCAGTCTGGAATTGTTTGGCTCTCGCTCGGCATCTGGCTGGCTTGTGTAATTATTTTGGGTGGTTTCTTTTTTTTTTTTTTTTTCAGATCCAGAGAGAGAGAGGATGCGCACCAAAGAGCAGCTCAGGAGGGGAGCGGAGCGGAGCGCCGCGCCGTAAGGAGGTGGGTCGGCCGGTGGAGTCGGAGGGAAGATGTGGCTGGTGGCGATATGACTCCATTAAGATTTGTGTGTGGCTCTTATTTTGAAGGTGCAAAGGTGGATATGGACCCCGTAGGACACAGACACGGGAGGTGACTCGGGCCAGGTGAGCGGCGACTAGCGGGCTGAAGTACGGCAGTTATTTTTCCGGTGTTGCATTGCCGTTTAAGATACGGGGACCCTTTGTTTGTGTCTTCTAGGTGGGGCGCAAGGGCGGCAGCCCAAAACGACGGAGGCCAGGTGAGCAAGCGGCTGAGGTCAAGGAGGGGGAGGTAGGAATCGGTGCGGGCAAGCCGCAGTTTTGGGCAGTGTCTGAGCACGTGCCTCTCGCTTGATTTTTGGCAGGTGCCGCAGGGAGCCTCGGAGGGGCGAAGCCGCGTGCCGACGAGCGTTCCGAGAAGGTGAGGCGCTTGTCAGTGTCTAATAGCAAAGCAGTATAAGGCAACTTGTTTGAGCATTTCCCTCTGGTTTTGCAGGCGCTGTGTGGCCACCCTTGGAACCGGATGTCCGTTTGAGGTGAGCTGGAGGAACGGCGAGGGCGATTGTGGGAGCGGTGACTTCTGACAAACGTAGGAGTAATTTTGTGTCTCTTGGCGTCTTAGGGGCCACGAGGGATGACGGCTGCAGGGGTCGGTCTCTGGACCGAGCAGGTGAGCGGAACGACACGGTGCTTCTGAGGAGGGGGGTGTTGTGGGCAAGGTTGGTGTTGACCGGTGCGATGCTGACTGACAACAATGTTTTGTTTGTTTTGGTGATGTGTTTACTCTAGGTCAAGAGGGTCCAGACGACTGCAGGAAGATCCCAGTTAGCCGATGCACAATGTGCATGTTGTTTGTTGTGGATGCATTCGGATCCTCGGCCCTCTGAAAGCTAAGTTGAGGGACTATGGCTGGGGAGGGAGCGAGTTTGGGGGTCGCAGGGGAGATGTGTTGCGGTTAGCGTAGGGGCAAGAGCTGTCTGGCAGCGGTCCCCTAGGGCGGGCAAAGGGAGCGGGTTACTTGTCAACACAATACTAGGCTGTGTTGGGCAGGGCAGTTCCAGCCTGTGTCTGTGGTATGTTTGTTGTGTGTCTTGTCCTGTGTGTCTCAGCCCTTCCTCGGGTCTCAACGCCCTCTTTGCACTCAAAGGGCACGGCGTGCTTCTCGGGCGCCATCCCTAGGCTCTCAAACACCTGTATTCATCGGTGTAGCGCCAATCGGGCGCTTCTTTTGCTTGCCCTGCAAGCTTACGGCGTGGATCGTTCTTGCGTGTCGGAAGCTTCCGGCGGGTCCTCTTTTTGCAGCCTAGTCCTAGGCCGCATCGGGAGCTCTGCTCTCCAGCCGTCCGTTCTCAGGGACCGAGGCTTCTTCTCTGCATCGTTACGTCCTTAGGTCTTGAAGAGAGGCTTCCTGCCGCATCCCTCGCCCTGGTTTTGACCGTAGCTTCTCACAACTGGCTATCACGGTCCATTCTTTTCTGGGGTTGCCATAGAGCTTCCTCACCCGGACGTCGTGCCCTGTCGGTCGCCTTGCATGGCAGCCTCTCCGGTCCGGGAGTCGTTCCTCTCGCTGAGAGTTTTCTCTCATTTGTGATTTGTGTTGTTTGTAGCGTTCTGTGTAGCGTTGATCCCTGTGCGTGTGTGTCTTGGGCGTGGAGCTGCTCTGCCCAGGGTTGTCGAGTCCAGGGTTAGGCGGAATAGCAAGAAGAGGGTCCGGTTAGTGTGTCAGTATGGCCAGTCTGGAATTGTTTGGCTCTCGCTCGGCATCTGGCTGGCTTGTGTAATTATTTTGGGTGGTTTCTTTTTTTTTTTTTTTTCAGATCCAGAGAGAGAGAGGATGCGCACCAAAGAGCAGCTCAGGAGGGGAGCGGAGCGCAGCGCCGCGCCGTAAGGAGGTGGGTCGGCCGGTGGAGTCGGAGGGAAGATGTGGCTGGTGGCGATATGACTCCATTAAGATTTGTGTGTGGCTCTTATTTTGAAGGTGCAAAGGTGGATATGGACCCCGTAGGACACAGACACGGGAGGTGACTCGGGCCAGGTGAGCGGCGACTAGCGGGCTGAAGTACGGCAGTTATTTTTCCGGTGTTGCATTGCCGTTTAAGATACGGGGACCCTTTGTTTGTGTCTTCTAGGTGGGGCGCAAGGGCGGCAGCCCAAAACGACGGAGGCCAGGTGAGCAAGCGGCTGAGGTCAAGGAGGGGGAGGTAGGAATCGGTGCGGGCAAGCCGCAGTTTTGGGCAGTGTCTGAGCACGTGCCTCTCGCTTGATTTTTGGCAGGTGCCGCAGGGAGCCTCGGAGGGGCGAAGCCGCGTGCCGACGAGCGTTCCGAGAAGGTGAGGCGCTTGTCAGTGTCTAATAGCAAAGCAGTATAAGGCAACTTGTTTGAGCATTTCCCTCTGGTTTTGCAGGCGCTGTGTGGCCACCCTTGGAACCGGATGTCCGTTTGAGGTGAGCTGGAGGAACGGCGAGGGCGATTGTGGGAGCGGTGACTTCTGACAAACGTAGGAGTAATTTTGTGTCTCTTGGCGTCTTAGGGGCCACGAGGGATGACGGCTGCAGGGGTCGGTCTCTGGACCGAGCAGGTGAGCGGAACGACACGGTGCTTCTGAGGAGGGGGGTGTTGTGGGCAAGGTTGGTGTTGACCGGTGCGATGCTGACTGACAACAATGTTTTGTTTGTTTTGGTGATGTGTTTACTCTAGGTCAAGAGGGTCCAGACGACTGCAGGAAGATCCCAGTTAGCCGATGCACAATGTGCATGTTGTTTGTTGTGGATGCATTCGGATCCTCGGCCCTCTGAAAGCTAAGTTGAGGGACTATGGCTGGGGAGGGAGCGAGTTTGGGGGTCGCAGGGGAGATGTGTTGCGGTTAGCGTAGGGGCAAGAGCTGTCTGGCAGCGGTCCCCTAGGGCGGGCAAAGGGAGCGGGTTACTTGTCAACACAATACTAGGCTGTGTTGGGCAGGGCAGTTCCAGCCTGTGTCTGTGGTATGTTTGTTGTGTGTCTTGTCCTGTGTGTCTCAGCCCTTCCTCGGGTCTCAACGCCCTCTTTGCACTCAAAGGGCACGGCGTGCTTCTCGGGCGCAATCCCTAGGCTCTCAAACACCTGTATTCATCGGTGTAGCGCCAATCGGGCGCTTCTTTTGCTTGCCCTGCAAGCTTACGGCGTGGATCGTTCTTGCGTGTCGGAAGCTTCCGGCGGGTCCTCTTTTTGCAGCCTAGTCCTAGGCCGCATCGGGAGCTCTGCTCTCCAGCCGTCCGTTCTCAGGGACCGAGGCTTCTTCTCTGCATCGTTACGTCCTTAGGTCTTGAAGAGAGGCTTCCTGCCGCATCCCTCGCCCTGGTTTTGACCGTAGCTTCTCACAACTGGCTATCACGGTCCATTCTTTTCTGGGGTTGCCATAGAGCTTCCTCACCCGGACGTCGTGCCCTGTCGGTCGCCTTGCATGGCAGCCTCTCCGGTCCGGGAGTCGTTCCTCTCGCTGAGAGTTTTCTCTCATTTGTGATTTGTGTTGTTTGTAGCGTTCTGTGTAGCGTTGATCCCTGTGCGTGTGTGTCTTGGGCGTGGAGCTGCTCTGCCCAGGGTTGTCGAGTCCAGGGTTAGGCGGAATAGCAAGAAGAGGGTCCGGTTAGTGTGTCAGTATGGCCAGTCTGGAATTGTTTGGCTCTCGCTCGGCATCTGGCTGGCTTGTGTAATTATTTTGGGTGGTTTCTTTTTTTTTTTTTTTTCCAGATCCAGAGAGAGAGAGGATGCGCACCAAAGAGCAGCTCAGGAGGGGAGCGGAGCGGAGCGCCGCGCCGTAAGGAGGCGGGTCGGCCGGTGGAGTCGGAGGGAAGATGTGGCTGGTGGCGATATGACTCCATTAAGATTTGTGTGTGGCTCTTATTTTGAAGGTGCAAAGGTGGATATGGACCCCGTAGGACACAGACACGGGAGGTGACTCGGGCCAGGTGAGCGGCGACTAGCGGGCTGAAGTACGGCAGTTATTTTTCCGGTGTTGCATTGCCGTTTAAGATACGGGGACCCTTTGTTTGTGTCTTCTAGGTGGGGCGCAAGGGCGGCAGCCCAAAACGACGGAGGCCAGGTGAGCAAGCGGCTGAGGTCAAGGAGGGGGAGGTAGGAATCGGTGCGGGCAAGCCGCAGTTTTGGGCAGTGTCTGAGCACGTGCCTCTCGCTTGATTTTTGGCAGGTGCCGCAGGGAGCCTCGGAGGGGCGAAGCCGCGTGCTGACGAGCGTTCCGAGAAGGTGAGGCGCTTGTCAGTGTCTAATAGCAAAGCAGTATAAGGCAACTTGTTTGAGCATTTCCCTCTGGTTTTGCAGGCGCTGTGTGGCCACCCTTGGAACCGGATGTCCGTTTGAGGTGAGCTGGAGGAACGGCGAGGGCGATTGTGGGAGCGGTGACTTCTGACAAACGTAGGAGTAATTTTGTGTCTCTTGGCGCCTTAGGGGCCACGAGGGATGACGGCTGCAGGGGTCGGTCTCTGGACCGAGCAGGTGAGCGGAACGACACGGTGCTTCTGAGGAGGGGGGTGTTGTGGGCAAGGTTGGTGTTGACCGGTGCGATGCTGACTGACAACAATGTTTTGTTTGTTTTGGTGATGTGTTTACTCTAGGTCAAGAGGGTCCAGACGACTGCAGGAAGATCCCAGTTAGCCGATGCACAATGTGCATGTTGTTTGTTGTGGATGCATTCGGATCCTCGGCCCTCTGAAAGCTAAGTTGAGGGACTATGGCTGGGGAGGGAGCGAGTTTGGGGGTCGCAGGGGAGATGTGTTGCGGTTAGCGTAGGGGCAAGAGCTGTCTGGCAGCGGTCCCCTAGGGCGGGCAAAGGGAGCGGGTTACTTGTCAACACAATACTAGGCTGTGTTGGGCAGGGCAGTTCCAGCCTGTGTCTGTGGTATGTTTGTTGTGTGTCTTGTCCTGTGTGTCTCAGCCCTTCCTCGGGTCTCAACGCCCTCTTTGCACTCAAAGGGCACGGCGTGCTTCTCGGGCGCCATCCCTAGGCTCTCAAACACCTGTATTCATCGGTGTAGCGCCAATCGGGCGCTTCTTTTGCTTGCCCTGCAAGCTTACGGCGTGGATCGTTCTTGCGTGTCGGAAGCTTCCGGCGGGTCCTCTTTTTGCAGCCTAGTCCTAGGCCGCATCGGGAGCTCTGCTCTCCAGCCGTCCGTTCTCAGGGACCGAGGCTTCTTCTCTGCATCGTTACGTCCTTAGGTCTTGAAGAGAGGCTTCCTGCCGCATCCCTCGCCCTGGTTTTGACCGTAGCTTCTCACAACTGGCTATCACGGTCCATTCTTTTCTGGGGTTGCCATAGAGCTTCCTCACCCGGACGTCGTGCCCTGTCGGTCGCCTTGCATGGCAGCCTCTCCGGTCCGGGAGTCGTTCCTCTCGCTGAGAGTTTTCTCTCATTTGTGATTTGTGTTGTTTGTAGCGTTCTGTGTAGCGTTGATCCCTGTGCGTGTGTGTCTTGGGCGTGGAGCTGCTCTGCCCAGGGTTGTCGAGTCCAGGGTTAGGCGGAATAGCAAGAAGAGGGTCCGGTTAGTGTGTCAGTATGGCCAGTCTGGAATTGTTTGGCTCTCGCTCGGCATCTGGCTGGCTTGTGTAATTATTTTGGGTGGTTTCTTTTTTTTTTTTTTTTCAGATCCAGAGAGAGAGAGGATGCGCACCAAAGAGCAGCTCAGGAGGGGAGCGGAGCGCAGCGCCGCGCCGTAAGGAGGTGGGTCGGCCGGTGGAGTCGGAGGGAAGATGTGGCTGGTGGCGATATGACTCCATTAAGATTTGTGTGTGGCTCTTATTTTGAAGGTGCAAAGGTGGATATGGACCCCGTAGGACACAGACACGGGAGGTGACTCGGGCCAGGTGAGCGGCGACTAGCGGGCTGAAGTACGGCAGTTATTTTTCCGGTGTTGCATTGCCGTTTAAGATACGGGGACCCTTTGTTTGTGTCTTCTAGGTGGGGCGCAAGGGCGGCAGCCCAAAACGACGGAGGCCAGGTGAGCAAGCGGCTGAGGTCAAGGAGGGGGAGGTAGGAATCGGTGCGGGCAAGCCGCAGTTTTGGGCAGTGTCTGAGCACGTGCCTCTCGCTTGATTTTTGGCAGGTGCCGCAGGGAGCCTCGGAGGGGCGAAGCCGCGTGCCGACGAGCGTTCCGAGAAGGTGAGGCGCTTGTCAGTGTCTAATAGCAAAGCAGTATAAGGCAACTTGTTTGAGCATTTCCCTCTGGTTTTGCAGGCGCTGTGTGGCCACCCTTGGAACCGGATGTCCGTTTGAGGTGAGCTGGAGGAACGGCGAGGGCGATTGTGGGAGCGGTGACTTCTGACAAACGTAGGAGTAATTTTGTGTCTCTTGGCGCCTTAGGGGCCACGAGGGATGACGGCTGCAGGGGTCGGTCTCTGGACCGAGCAGGTGAGCGGAACGACACGGTGCTTCTGAGGAGGGGGGTGTTGTGGGCAAGGTTGGTGTTGACCGGTGCGATGCTGACTGACAACAATGTTTTGTTTGTTTTGGTGATGTGTTTACTCTAGGTCAAGAGGGTCCAGACGACTGCAGGAAGATCCCAGTTAGCCGATGCACAATGTGCATGTTGTTTGTTGTGGATGCATTCGGATCCTCGGCCCTCTGAAAGCTAAGTTGAGGGACTATGGCTGGGGAGGGAGCGAGTTTGGGGGTCGCAGGGGAGATGTGTTGCGGTTAGCGTAGGGGCAAGAGCTGTCTGGCAGCGGTCCCCTAGGGCGGGCAAAGGGAGCGGGTTACTTGTCAACACAATACTAGGCTGTGTTGGGCAGGGCAGTTCCAGCCTGTGTCTGTGGTATGTTTGTTGTGTGTCTTGTCCTGTGTGTCTCAGCCCTTCCTCGGGTCTCAACGCCCTCTTTGCACTCAAAGGGCACGGCGTGCTTCTCGGGCGCCATCCCTAGGCTCTCAAACACCTGTATTCATCGGTGTAGCGCCAATCGGGCGCTTCTTTTGCTTGCCCTGCAAGCTTACGGCGTGGATCGTTCTTGCGTGTCGGAAGCTTCCGGCGGGTCCTCTTTTTGCAGCCTAGTCCTAGGCCGCATCGGGAGCTCTGCTCTCCAGCCGTCCGTTCTCAGGGACCGAGGCTTCTTCTCTGCATCGTTACGTCCTTAGGTCTTGAAGAGAGGCTTCCTGCCGCATCCCTCGCCCTGGTTTTGACCGTAGCTTCTCACAACTGGCTATCACGGTCCATTCTTTTCTGGGGTTGCCATAGAGCTTCCTCACCCGGACGTCGTGCCCTGTCGGTCGCCTTGCATGGCAGCCTCTCCGGTCCGGGAGTCGTTCCTCTCGCTGAGAGTTTTCTCTCATTTGTGATTTGTGTTGTTTGTAGCGTTCTGTGTAGCGTTGATCCCTGTGCGTGTGTGTCTTGGGCGTGGAGCTGCTCTGCCCAGGGTTGTCGAGTCCAGGGTTAGGCGGAATAGCAAGAAGAGGGTCCGGTTAGTGTGTCAGTATGGCCAGTCTGGAATTGTTTGGCTCTCGCTCGGCATCTGGCTGGCTTGTGTAATTATTTTGGGTGGTTTCTTTTTTTTTTTTTTTCCAGATCCAGAGAGAGAGAGGATGCGCACCAAAGAGCAGCTCAGGAGGGGAGCGGAGCGGAGCGCCGCGCCGTAAGGAGGTGGGTCGGCCGGTGGAGTCGGAGGGAAGATGTGGCTGGTGGCGATATGACTCCATTAAGATTTGTGTGTGGCTCTTATTTTGAAGGTGCAAAGGTGGATATGGACCCCGTAGGACACAGACACGGGAGGTGACTCGGGCCAGGTGAGCGGCGACTAGCGGGCTGAAGTACGGCAGTTATTTTTCCGGTGTTGCATTGCCGTTTAAGATACGGGGACCCTTTGTTTGTGTCTTCTAGGTGGGGCGCAAGGGCGGCAGCCCAAAACGACGGAGGCCAGGTGAGCAAGCGGCTGAGGTCAAGGAGGGGGAGGTAGGAATCGGTGCGGGCAAGCCGCAGTTTTGGGCAGTGTCTGAGCACGTGCCTCTCGCTTGATTTTTGGCAGGTGCCGCAGGGAGCCTCGGAGGGGCGAAGCCGCGTGCCGACGAGCGTTCCGAGAAGGTGAGGCGCTTGTCAGTGTCTAATAGCAAAGCAGTATAAGGCAACTTGTTTGAGCATTTCCCTCTGGTTTTGCAGGCGCTGTGTGGCCACCCTTGGAACCGGATGTCCGTTTGAGGTGAGCTGGAGGAACGGCGAGGGCGATTGTGGGAGCGGTGACTTCTGACAAACGTAGGAGTAATTTTGTGTCTCTTGGCGCCTTAGGGGCCACGAGGGATGACGGCTGCAGGGGTCGGTCTCTGGACCGAGCAGGTGAGCGGAACGACACGGTGCTTCTGAGGAGGGGGGTGTTGTGGGCAAGGTTGGTGTTGACCGGTGCGATGCTGACTGACAACAATGTTTTGTTTGTTTTGGTGATGTGTTTACTCTAGGTCAAGAGGGTCCAGACGACTGCAGGAAGATCCCAGTTAGCCGATGCACAATGTGCATGTTGTTTGTTGTGGATGCATTCGGATCCTCGGCCCTCTGAAAGCTAAGTTGAGGGACTATGGCTGGGGAGGGAGCGAGTTTGGGGGTCGCAGGGGAGATGTGTTGCGGTTAGCGTAGGGGCAAGAGCTGTCTGGCAGCGGTCCCCTAGGGCGGGCAAAGGGAGCGGGTTACTTGTCAACACAATACTAGGCTGTGTTGGGCAGGGCAGTTCCAGCCTGTGTCTGTGGTATGTTTGTTGTGTGTCTTGTCCTGTGTGTCTCAGCCCTTCCTCGGGTCTCAACGCCCTCTTTGCACTCAAAGGGCACGGCGTGCTTCTCGGGCGCCATCCCTAGGCTCTCAAACACCTGTATTCATCGGTGTAGCGCCAATCGGGCGCTTCTTTTGCTTGCCCTGCAAGCTTACGGCGTGGATCGTTCTTGCGTGTCGGAAGCTTCCGGCGGGTCCTCTTTTTGCAGCCTAGTCCTAGGCCGCATCGGGAGCTCTGCTCTCCAGCCGTCCGTTCTCAGGGACCGAGGCTTCTTCTCTGCATCGTTACGTCCTTAGGTCTTGAAGAGAGGCTTCCTGCCGCATCCCTCGCCCTGGTTTTGACCGTAGCTTCTCACAACTGGCTATCACGGTCCATTCTTTTCTGGGGTTGCCATAGAGCTTCCTCACCCGGACGTCGTGCCCTGTCGGTCGCCTTGCATGGCAGCCTCTCCGGTCCGGGAGTCGTTCCTCTCGCTGAGAGTTTTCTCTCATTTGTGATTTGTGTTGTTTGTAGCGTTCTGTGTAGCGTTGATCCCTGTGCGTGTGTGTCTTGGGCGTGGAGCTGCTCTGCCCAGGGTTGTCGAGTCCAGGGTTAGGCGGAATAGCAAGAAGAGGGTCCGGTTAGTGTGTCAGTATGGCCAGTCTGGAATTGTTTGGCTCTCGCTCGGCATCTGGCTGGCTTGTGTAATTATTTTGGGTGGTTTCTTTTTTTTTTTTTTTTTTCAGATCCAGAGAGAGAGAGGATGCGCACCAAAGAGCAGCTCAGGAGGGGAGCGGAGCGGAGCGCCGCGCCGTAAGGAGGTGGGTCGGCCGGTGGAGTCGGAGGGAAGATGTGGCTGGTGGCGATATGACTCCATTAAGATTTGTGTGTGGCTCTTATTTTGAAGGTGCAAAGGTGGATATGGACCCCGTAGGACACAGACACGGGAGGTGACTCGGGCCAGGTGAGCGGCGACTAGCGGGCTGAAGTACGGCAGTTATTTTTCCGGTGTTGCATTGCCGTTTAAGATACGGGGACCCTTTGTTTGTGTCTTCTAGGTGGGGCGCAAGGGCGGCAGCCCAAAACGACGGAGGCCAGGTGAGCAAGCGGCTGAGGTCAAGGAGGGGGAGGTAGGAATCGGTGCGGGCAAGCCGCAGTTTTGGGCAGTGTCTGAGCACGTGCCTCTCGCTTGATTTTTGGCAGGTGCCGCAGGGAGCCTCGGAGGGGCGAAGCCGCGTGCCGACGAGCGTTCCGAGAAGGTGAGGCGCTTGTCAGTGTCTAATAGCAAAGCAGTATAAGGCAACTTGTTTGAGCATTTCCCTCTGGTTTTGCAGGCGCTGTGTGGCCACCCTTGGAACCGGATGTCCGTTTGAGGTGAGCTGGAGGAACGGCGAGGGCGATTGTGGGAGCGGTGACTTCTGACAAACGTAGGAGTAATTTTGTGTCTCTTGGCGTCTTAGGGGCCACGAGGGATGACGGCTGCAGGGGTCGGTCTCTGGACCGAGCAGGTGAGCGGAACGACACGGTGCTTCTGAGGAGGGGGGTGTTGTGGGCAAGGTTGGTGTTGACCGGTGCGATGCTGACTGACAACAATGTTTTGTTTGTTTTGGTGATGTGTTTACTCTAGGTCAAGAGGGTCCAGACGACTGCAGGAAGATCCCAGTTAGCCGATGCACAATGTGCTTGTTGTTTGTTGTGGATGCATTCGGATCCTCGGCCCTCTGAAAGCTAAGTTGAGGGACTATGGCTGGGGAGGGAGCGAGTTTGGGGGTCGCAGGGGAGATGTGTTGCGGTTAGCGTAGGGGCAAGAGCTGTCTGGCAGCGGTCCCCTAGGGCGGGCAAAGGGAGCGGGTTACTTGTCAACACAATACTAGGCTGTGTTGGGCAGGGCAGTTCCAGCCTGTGTCTGTGGTATGTTTGTTGTGTGTCTTGTCCTGTGTGTCTCAGCCCTTCCTCGGGTCTCAACGCCCTCTTTGCACTCAAAGGGCACGGCGTGCTTCTCGGGCGCCATCCCTAGGCTCTCAAACACCTGTATTCATCGGTGTAGCGCCAATCGGGCGCTTCTTTTGCTTGCCCTGCAAGCTTACGGCGTGGATCGTTCTTGCGTGTCGGAAGCTTCCGGCGGGTCCTCTTTTTGCAGCCTAGTCCTAGGCCGCATCGGGAGCTCTGCTCTCCAGCCGTCCGTTCTCAGGGACCGAGGCTTCTTCTCTGCATCGTTACGTCCTTAGGTCTTGAAGAGAGGCTTCCTGCCGCATCCCTCGCCCTGGTTTTGACCGTAGCTTCTCACAACTGGCTATCACGGTCCATTCTTTTCTGGGGTTGCCATAGAGCTTCCTCACCCGGACGTCGTGCCCTGTCGGTCGCCTTGCATGGCAGCCTCTCCGGTCCGGGAGTCGTTCCTCTCGCTGAGAGTTTTCTCTCATTTGTGATTTGTGTTGTTTGTAGCGTTCTGTGTAGCGTTGATCCCTGTGCGTGTGTGTCTTGGGCGTGGAGCTGCTCTGCCCAGGGTTGTCGAGTCCAGGGTTAGGCGGAATAGCAAGAAGAGGGTCCGGTTAGTGTGTCAGTATGGCCAGTCTGGAATTGTTTGGCTCTCGCTCGGCATCTGGCTGGCTTGTGTAATTATTTTGGGTGGTTTCTTTTTTTTTTTTTTTTTTCAGATCCAGAGAGAGAGAGGATGCGCACCAAAGAGCAGCTCAGGAGGGGAGCGGAGCGGAGCGCCGCGCCGTAAGGAGGCGGGTCGGCCGGTGGAGTCGGAGGGAAGATGTGGCTGGTGGCGATATGACTCCATTAAGATTTGTGTGTGGCTCTTATTTTGAAGGTGCAAAGGTGGATATGGACCCCGTAGGACACAGACACGGGAGGTGACTCGGGCCAGGTGAGCGGCGACTAGCGGGCTGAAGTACGGCAGTTATTTTTCCGGTGTTGCATTGCCGTTTAAGATACGGGGACCCTTTGTTTGTGTCTTCTAGGTGGGGCGCAAGGGCGGCAGCCCAAAACGACGGAGGCCAGGTGAGCAAGCGGCTGAGGTCAAGGAGGGGGAGGTAGGAATCGGTGCGGGCAAGCCGCAGTTTTGGGCAGTGTCTGAGCACGTGCCTCTCGCTTGATTTTTGGCAGGTGCCGCAGGGAGCCTCGGAGGGGCGAAGCCGCGTGCCGACGAGCGTTCCGAGAAGGTGAGGCGCTTGTCAGTGTCTAATAGCAAAGCAGTATAAGGCAACTTGTTTGAGCATTTCCCTCTGGTTTTGCAGGCGCTGTGTGGCCACCCTTGGAACCGGATGTCCGTTTGAGGTGAGCTGGAGGAACGGCGAGGGCGATTGTGGGAGCGGTGACTTCTGACAAACGTAGGAGTAATTTTGTGTCTCTTGGCGCCTTAGGGGCCACGAGGGATGACGGCTGCAGGGGTCGGTCTCTGGACCGAGCAGGTGAGCGGAACGACACGGTGCTTCTGAGGAGGGGGGTGTTGTGGGCAAGGTTGGTGTTGACCGGTGCGATGCTGACTGACAACAATGTTTTGTTTGTTTTGGTGATGTGTTTACTCTAGGTCAAGAGGGTCCAGACGACTGCAGGAAGATCCCAGTTAGCCGATGCACAATGTGCATGTTGTTTGTTGTGGATGCATTCGGATCCTCGGCCCTCTGAAAGCTAAGTTGAGGGACTATGGCTGGGGAGGGAGCGAGTTTGGGGGTCGCAGGGGAGATGTGTTGCGGTTAGCGTAGGGGCAAGAGCTGTCTGGCAGCGGTCCCCTAGGGCGGGCAAAGGGAGCGGGTTACTTGTCAACACAATACTAGGCTGTGTTGGGCAGGGCAGTTCCAGCCTGTGTCTGTGGTATGTTTGTTGTGTGTCTTGTCCTGTGTGTCTCAGCCCTTCCTCGGGTCTCAACGCCCTCTTTGCACTCAAAGGGCACGGCGTGCTTCTCGGGCGCCATCCCTAGGCTCTCAAACACCTGTATTCATCGGTGTAGCGCCAATCGGGCGCTTCTTTTGCTTGCCCTGCAAGCTTACGGCGTGGATCGTTCTTGCGTGTCGGAAGCTTCCGGCGGGTCCTCTTTTTGCAGCCTAGTCCTAGGCCGCATCGGGAGCTCTGCTCTCCAGCCGTCCGTTCTCAGGGACCGAGGCTTCTTCTCTGCATCGTTACGTCCTTAGGTCTTGAAGAGAGGCTTCCTGCCGCATCCCTCGCCCTGGTTTTGACCGTAGCTTCTCACAACTGGCTATCACGGTCCATTCTTTTCTGGGGTTGCCATAGAGCTTCCTCACCCGGACGTCGTGCCCTGTCGGTCGCCTTGCATGGCAGCCTCTCCGGTCCGGGAGTCGTTCCTCTCGCTGAGAGTTTTCTCTCATTTGTGATTTGTGTTGTTTGTAGCGTTCTGTGTAGCGTTGATCCCTGTGCGTGTGTGTCTTGGGCGTGGAGCTGCTCTGCCCAGGGTTGTCGAGTCCAGGGTTAGGCGGAATAGCAAGAAGAGGGTCCGGTTAGTGTGTCAGTATGGCCAGTCTGGAATTGTTTGGCTCTCGCTCGGCATCTGGCTGGCTTGTGTAATTATTTTGGGTGGTTTCTTTTTTTTTTTTTTTTTCAGATCCAGAGAGAGAGAGGATGCGCACCAAAGAGCAGCTCAGGAGGGGAGCGGAGCGCAGCGCCGCGCCGTAAGGAGGTGGGTCGGCCGGTGGAGTCGGAGGGAAGATGTGGCTGGTGGCGATATGACTCCATTAAGATTTGTGTGTGGCTCTTATTTTGAAGGTGCAAAGGTGGATATGGACCCCGTAGGACACAGACACGGGAGGTGACTCGGGCCAGGTGAGCGGCGACTAGCGGGCTGAAGTACGGCAGTTATTTTTCCGGTGTTGCATTGCCGTTTAAGATACGGGGACCCTTTGTTTGTGTCTTCTAGGTGGGGCGCAAGGGCGGCAGCCCAAAACGACGGAGGCCAGGTGAGCAAGCGGCTGAGGTCAAGGAGGGGGAGGTAGGAATCGGTGCGGGCAAGCCGCAGTTTTGGGCAGTGTCTGAGCACGTGCCTCTCGCTTGATTTTTGGCAGGTGCCGCAGGGAGCCTCGGAGGGGCGAAGCCGCGTGCCGACGAGCGTTCCGAGAAGGTGAGGCGCTTGTCAGTGTCTAATAGCAAAGCAGTATAAGGCAACTTGTTTGAGCATTTCCCTCTGGTTTTGCAGGCGCTGTGTGGCCACCCTTGGAACCGGATGTCCGTTTGAGGTGAGCTGGAGGAACGGCGAGGGCGATTGTGGGAGCGGTGACTTCTGACAAACGTAGGAGTAATTTTGTGTCTCTTGGCGTCTTAGGGGCCACGAGGGATGACGGCTGCAGGGGTCGGTCTCTGGACCGAGCAGGTGAGCGGAACGACACGGTGCTTCTGAGGAGGGGGGTGTTGTGGGCAAGGTTGGTGTTGACCGGTGCGATGCTGACTGACAACAATGTTTTGTTTGTTTTGGTGATGTGTTTACTCTAGGTCAAGAGGGTCCAGACGACTGCAGGAAGATCCCAGTTAGCCGATGCACAATGTGCATGTTGTTTGTTGTGGATGCATTCGGATCCTCGGCCCTCTGAAAGCTAAGTTGAGGGACTATGGCTGGGGAGGGAGCGAGTTTGGGGGTCGCAGGGGAGATGTGTTGCGGTTAGCGTAGGGGCAAGAGCTGTCTGGCAGCGGTCCCCTAGGGCGGGCAAAGGGAGCGGGTTACTTGTCAACACAATACTAGGCTGTGTTGGGCAGGGCAGTTCCAGCCTGTGTCTGTGGTATGTTTGTTGTGTGTCTTGTCCTGTGTGTCTCAGCCCTTCCTCGGGTCTCAACGCCCTCTTTGCACTCAAAGGGCACGGCGTGCTTCTCGGGCGCCATCCCTAGGCTCTCAAACACCTGTATTCATCGGTGTAGCGCCAATCGGGCGCTTCTTTTGCTTGCCCTGCAAGCTTACGGCGTGGATCGTTCTTGCGTGTCGGAAGCTTCCGGCGGGTCCTCTTTTTGCAGCCTAGTCCTAGGCCGCATCGGGAGCTCTGCTCTCCAGCCGTCCGTTCTCAGGGACCGAGGCTTCTTCTCTGCATCGTTACGTCCTTAGGTCTTGAAGAGAGGCTTCCTGCCGCATCCCTCGCCCTGGTTTTGACCGTAGCTTCTCACAACTGGCTATCACGGTCCATTCTTTTCTGGGGTTGCCATAGAGCTTCCTCACCCGGACGTCGTGCCCTGTCGGTCGCCTTGCATGGCAGCCTCTCCGGTCCGGGAGTCGTTCCTCTCGCTGAGAGTTTTCTCTCATTTGTGATTTGTGTTGTTTGTAGCGTTCTGTGTAGCGTTGATCCCTGTGCGTGTGTGTCTTGGGCGTGGAGCTGCTCTGCCCAGGGTTGTCGAGTCCAGGGTTAGGCGGAATAGCAAGAAGAGGGTCCGGTTAGTGTGTCAGTATGGCCAGTCTGGAATTGTTTGGCTCTCGCTCGGCATCTGGCTGGCTTGTGTAATTATTTTGGGTGGTTTCTTTTTTTTTTTTTTTTCAGATCCAGAGAGAGAGAGGATGCGCACCAAAGAGCAGCTCAGGAGGGGAGCGGAGCGCAGCGCCGCGCCGTAAGGAGGTGGGTCGGCCGGTGGAGGCGGAGGGAAGATGTGGCTGGTGGCGATATGACTCCATTAAGATTTGTGTGTGGCTCTTATTTTGAAGGTGCAAAGGTGGATATGGACCCCGTAGGACACAGACACGGGAGGTGACTCGGGCCAGGTGAGCGGCGACTAGCGGGCTGAAGTACGGCAGTTATTTTTCCGGTGTTGCATTGCCGTTTAAGATACGGGGACCCTTTGTTTGTGTCTTCTAGGTGGGGCGCAAGGGCGGCAGCCCAAAACGACGGAGGCCAGGTGAGCAAGCGGCTGAGGTCAAGGAGGGGGAGGTAGGAATCGGTGCGGGCAAGCCGCAGTTTTGGGCAGTGTCTGAGCACGTGCCTCTCGCTTGATTTTTGGCAGGTGCCGCAGGGAGCCTCGGAGGGGCGAAGCCGCGTGCCGACGAGCGTTCCGAGAAGGTGAGGCGCTTGTCAGTGTCTAATAGCAAAGCAGTATAAGGCAACTTGTTTGAGCATTTCCCTCTGGTTTTGCAGGCGCTGTGTGGCCACCCTTGGAACCGGATGTCCGTTTGAGGTGAGCTGGAGGAACGGCGAGGGCGATTGTGGGAGCGGTGACTTCTGACAAACGTAGGAGTAATTTTGTGTCTCTTGGCGCCTTAGGGGCCACGAGGGATGACGGCTGCAGGGGTCGGTCTCTGGACCGAGCAGGTGAGCGGAACGACACGGTGCTTCTGAGGAGGGGGGTGTTGTGGGCAAGGTTGGTGTTGACCGGTGCGATGCTGACTGACAACAATGTTTTGTTTGTTTTGGTGATGTGTTTACTCTAGGTCAAGAGGGTCCAGACGACTGCAGGAAGATCCCAGTTAGCCGATGCACAATGTGCATGTTGTTTGTTGTGGATGCATTCGGATCCTCGGCCCTCTGAAAGCTAAGTTGAGGGACTATGGCTGGGGAGGGAGCGAGTTTGGGGGTCGCAGGGGAGATGTGTTGCGGTTAGCGTAGGGGCAAGAGCTGTCTGGCAGCGGTCCCCTAGGGCGGGCAAAGGGAGCGGGTTACTTGTCAACACAATACTAGGCTGTGTTGGGCAGGGCAGTTCCAGCCTGTGTCTGTGGTATGTTTGTTGTGTGTCTTGTCCTGTGTGTCTCAGCCCTTCCTCGGGTCTCAACGCCCTCTTTGCACTCAAAGGGCACGGCGTGCTTCTCGGGCGCCATCCCTAGGCTCTCAAACACCTGTATTCATCGGTGTAGCGCCAATCGGGCGCTTCTTTTGCTTGCCCTGCAAGCTTACGGCGTGGATCGTTCTTGCGTGTCGGAAGCTTCCGGCGGGTCCTCTTTTTGCAGCCTAGTCCTAGGCCGCATCGGGAGCTCTGCTCTCCAGCCGTCCGTTCTCAGGGACCGAGGCTTCTTCTCTGCATCGTTACGTCCTTAGGTCTTGAAGAGAGGCTTCCTGCCGCATCCCTCGCCCTGGTTTTGACCGTAGCTTCTCACAACTGGCTATCACGGTCCATTCTTTTCTGGGGTTGCCATAGAGCTTCCTCACCCGGACGTCGTGCCCTGTCGGTCGCCTTGCATGGCAGCCTCTCCGGTCCGGGAGTCGTTCCTCTCGCTGAGAGTTTTCTCTCATTTGTGATTTGTGTTGTTTGTAGCGTTCTGTGTAGCGTTGATCCCTGTGCGTGTGTGTCTTGGGCGTGGAGCTGCTCTGCCCAGGGTTGTCGAGTCCAGGGTTAGGCGGAATAGCAAGAAGAGGGTCCGGTTAGTGTGTCAGTATGGCCAGTCTGGAATTGTTTGGCTCTCTCTCGGCATCTGGCTGACTTGTTTAATTATTTTGGGTTTTTTTTTTTTTCAGATGCAGAGAGAGAGGAAGCGCAGCAATGAGCAGCACAGGAGGGGAGCAGAGTGCCGTAAGGAGGTGGGTCGGTCATTTGAGGTGAGCTGGAGGAACGGCGAGGGCGATTGTGGGAGCGGTGACTTCTGACAAACATAGGAGTAATTTTTTGTCTCTTGGCGTCTTAGGTGCTGCAAGTGAGGACAGCTGCAGGGTCCATCTCTGGACCGAGCAGGTGAGCAGAAAGACACGGTGCTTCTGAGGAAGGGGGTGTCATGGGAGAGGTTGGTGTTGGCCGGTTGATGCAACGCTGACTGACAGTGCTGTTTTGTTTGTGTTCTGTTTTCTATTGTAGCTGATGAAGAGGCACCGGGCTATTGCAGGAACATCCCAGTTAGCCAATGCGCGGTGTTGATGTTTTTGTTGCCGATGGATTCGGATCCCCGGCCCTCGGAAAGCTAAGTTGAGGGATCGTGGCCGGGGAGGGAGCGAGTTTGGGGGTCATGGTGGAGGGGTTTTATGGCTATCGCCGGGGCGAGGGCTGTCTGGGAGCAGTTCCCCTTGGCTGGGCAAAGGGAGCGGGTTACATGTCACCCCGATGGTAGACCGGGCAGGGCAGTTGCAGCCTGTGTTATGTCTGCGTGTCTCGTCCTGTGTGTCTTAGCCCTTCCTCGGGTCTCAACGCCCTCTTTGCGCTCGAGGGGCACAGCACGCTTCTCGGGCGCCGTCCCTAGGCTCTCGAACGCTGGTACTTGTCAGCGTACCGCCAATCGGGCGCTTCTTTTCTTGCATAGCGAGCTTATGGCGTGGATCATTCTTGCGTGTCGGAAGTTTCTGGCGGGTCTTCTATTTGCAGCGCTATACCAGGCTGCGTCCGGAGCTCTGCTCTCCAGCTATCCATTTTCAGGGACTGGGTCTTCCTGCATCCTTACCTCCTTAGGTCTTGAAGACGGGCTTCTTGCTGCCCCCATCATCTCGGTTTTGACAGTAACTTCTTATAACGGGCCATTTACGGTCAATTCTCTTCTGGGGTTGCCATAGAGCTTCCTCACCAGGGCGTTGTGCCCTATAGGTCGCCTTGTTCGGCAGCCTCTCCGGTCCGGGAGTCATTCCTCTCACTAAGAGTGTTCTCTCGTTTGTGAGTCGCGTTGTTTGTAGCGTTCTGTGTAGCGTCCGTCTCTGTGTGTGGTGTGTGTGTGTGGAGCTGCTCTGCCCAGGGCTGTCGAGTCAGGGATAGGCGGAATAGCAATAGGAGCGTACGGTTAACGTGCCGATATGGCCCGTCCGGAATTGTTTGGCTCTCACTCGGCATCTGGGTGACTTGTTTGATAACTCGGTGTGATTTTTCCAGATGCGGACTGGCTAGATGCCCACCAAAGAGCGGCAGAGGAGGAGAGCAGAGCGCCGTAAGAAGGTAGGTCCGGACAAGTTTGGGAGTTGCAGGGGATGGCTTTTAAAGTTAGCATACGGGAGAGGGCTGTCCGGGAGCGGTCGCCTTCGGGTAGGCAAAGGGAGCGGGTTACTCATCGGCACCGTGCTAGACCGCGGCGGGCCGGGCGCTTTCAGCCCGCGTGCGGTTGTGTCGTGTAGGTTGCGTTGTCTGTCTTATGCTCTACGCCGCACCTCCCTCAGGTCTCGATGCCTCCACTGCTTTTTGTGATCACCAGGTACCTTATTAGATCTCATGAGTCTTGAATATCTGTGCTCATTGGTATTGAGTTCATCAAGCCAGTTTCTCTCTTGTAGTTATAGCTTAAAGCATAGCTCTGTTTGGCGTGCATCGTGTCATAGATGTTTCTGAGCGGACATCTATTGCGGTGCCCAGCCGGGCGCTGCCAGCAGCTCCTCCGAGCGTTACGTTTGCCCCGAGTTCTTTTCTCAGGTTTCATTCCCCATGTTTTTAAAGGCCTTAGATCTTAAAACCCGGCCTGTGATGCATCTGTCATTTCAGTTTTGACAGCCTCTTTCTCTCGCCGGCCACAGCCGTCGCCTCTTTCCCGGGGCCGCTATAAAGCATCCGCAACGTCGCGGTGCCGGTCTTACCTTCGCCACGGTAGCCGTTCTTGCTCGCGGCCTTCTCGCGTCTCACGGTCGCGTTTGCGGAGTCTGTGCGCCGTGTCGGGGTCGGAGCCGCTCTCCCCAGGGGTGTAGCAATGTTAAAGACAGGGGTAGCGTAGCTTTGTGGCGTGGCGGTAAAACATTGGTGTGACCGGATTCTTTTGGTGAAGACGCTACGGTCCATCTCTGGGCAAGTATCTGTAGACAGCTGTCACAGTTAGTTTCATTGCACTGGCGGGGGTCAGAAGCTGTACTCTGGCCTTCTGGGAGCAGCAGTTTGTGCGGTAGTTGAGTGGGTTCAATCTCAAATGTGCCTTAGTTGGTATATTTGGGGTTCGGTGTATCTCTTCTCTGTTTGTTTTAGCTCTAGTTAGAAGGCTTATGCAGAAAAGATGACAGACCTTTCGGTCTAGTCAAGCTACCGGTCAGCGGCCACCGCCTTACTTTGCACAGTTTGTTTGGGTTTGTCAGAGGCCGAGCGACAAGCCGTGCATCACAGGCCCCCGGAAGAGGCGAGAGGAGCGCCGGACAAAGACGGGCCGGCGTCCGACGTCAGCGGATCGGCGTGTCGGCGACTCCGCCTAGTTCACGCTTTTCCGGTCGTATTTTCTAGGCGCGAATCGATGCGCGAACGGGATATCCGCACAGGAGCGAACTTAAGCGAGGCGAGCGATGACCGGTGCGCTGACGTAGCAGTTTTCTGAGGTGTCGTATTATAGACGTAGCTAAAATCACATCCCGTCCTTTGAGTTTTACAGGTGGCGGTCAGGCCTCGGCACGGCAGGCCGAAGAATCCGACTCCGAGCGGCCGAGGAAAAGGGACGGGCGAGAGGAAGGCGTTTCCAAGGAGGGCTTCGTCGCAGCGGAGGTCGACGCCGGGCGGCACGTCGGCGACCGGCGACGCTCTGTCTAGTGAGGGATGAAGCGGGACCCGGCGGATGGGGGAGCGTCCCGGTTAGATGACCTTTTCGCCATGAGAAGGGAATCTGGATTCTGCCCTCTGAAAGGTAATTTAAGGGGCAAAAACGGTGGTTGGGGGCGGGGCCAGCAGGGGGTTTAACGTCAGGGTAGCAGAGGGCTATTTAGTCTGCCTCGAGTCTAGGGACAGATAGGGGTCCCGGGTCCATCGTGCCGGATGTAAACATTCTGGCCTCTCTCACCGTTGCAGCGTCATTTCCGTGATCTGTGCTTTTTCATGCGTACGGCGCCTTACGGCAGGTCTCTAGGTTCCGCCGCACGCGCTCGGCGAGCATCCGCGGGGTCCGCGACGCCTAGTCGCTTCGCAATACGGCCCGTCGAGCGTTTCTCGTCTCGCGATCGGAGCTTAAAGCGCGCCTCGCATCGCAGATGTTTCTGCGAGGCGGCCTTTGTGGAGGTGGTCTGTGCCGGACTCACAGTCGTGCTCTAGAAACTTCCGCCTCAATTGAAGTTTGATACCATCTTTCATCCCTGTATGCTGTGGGATGCCGGACTAGTCCAGGCTTGTTGGTGTCGAATACAGGGCCATTTTGACCCAGCAGAAGGGGCCCCGGGGGAGTCCAGCTTGGGCGAGAGCAGGGATTGAGCAACTTGCTTATCTTGTACTGATAAGCACCGGCCCTGAACAGGGGCAGGAGATGAGCCATTTGTTCACCTTAACAAGATGTGGCGTCTGACGGGTCTACTCCTTAATCAACTAGGTGACGCCTGGGGTGAGGGGGAGCCTCCTTTGCAGCTCGACCTTACTTTGGTAAAACTAAACAGACCACCGCTCCTCTGTACTGAATGCCTTTGTTCTCTGCCACTCCCCCCCCCCCCCCCCCCCCCCCCCCCCCCAGCCCCGACCAACTGCACAACAAGCCTTGTTAAGGGCCAATCGGCACACAATACCAGACTTAGTCCCACCTCGCCAAAAGTATAAATCTGGCATTTAGAATCCTCTTTTTTGAGGACGAGAACTCCAACTATCCGGACGGCTCGACGGGCCTGGACCTCTCTCTCTCTCTCCTCCCCAAGCAGGGACGCCTCTTTGGTAAGACTTGCGGCTCCGATTATGTCGGATGTTACCCTGGGAAAACTATCATTAACAAAAGCGCTGAACGATTAACTTGAGCTCAAAATTGTTGCAGTAAGTGCATTTATCAACGGCCATTCAGAACTTTTTATATCTGTTGCCTCAATAAACTACCTATTTTTCTTTTCAACTTTGCAAAACTGTTTCACTGAAAGTCCTTAGTGGGGCTCTGACAGGCAAACGTTGGCTCTGATATGTGGCTACACACATAATCCTTTAGATGTAAACCGTTGACCAAGTCTGGGACTAAGACTGGACCTAGCCGCACCTAGGCTCCTCTCTGAGAAGGAGTTTAGAAAGCAAGGGGGTCCTTTCTGAACCTCGTGACTCAACGGGAGGGCCTCCCTCAGCCACACATCAGACTCGTACCCTTTCACGCGACATATGCTTAGAGGCTTGTGTCTTACAGCCTAGCTTCTCACACCCCCCCGTTGTTCTGGTGTTGTGTTGCCTTGCCGCAATTTGTGTTGGTTTTTGACCATCATCTGAGACATCCTGTTTTGTAGCGCTTTGTGTTGTATTGCCTCGCGCAGCCCTGTCTTTGGCTGGATATCGCATTGCGCTACTCTGTATTCGTATTGCCTGCCAACGGGGACTGCCTCGCGTTACGTGGGCCCGCGCCCCGCCTCGCCTCGCGCCGCTCTGCCTCGCGTTACGTGGGCCCGCGCCCTGCCTCGCCTCGCGCCGCTGTGCCTTGCCGCTGCCCGCCAATGGAGACTCTCTTATGTTCTGTGACCCGGTCCTCCGTGTTGCGTTGCGCGGCTCTGTCTTTGTACTGCCTGCCAATGGAGACTGTCTTGTGTTCAGTGACCCGGTCCTCTGTATAGCGTTGCGTGGCTCTGTCTTTGGCTCTGTATAGTGTTGCGTGGCTCTGTCTTTGTACTGCCCGCCAATGGAGACTGTGTTGCGTTCAGTGACCCGGTCCTCTGTGTTGCGTTGCGCAGCTCTGCCTTTGTACTGCCCGCCAATGGAGACTGTCTTGCGTTCAGTGACCCGGTCCTCTGTATAGTGTTGCGTGGCTCTGTCTTTGTACTGCCCGCCAATGGAGACTGTTTTGTGTTCAGTGACCCGGTCCTCTGTGTTGCGTTGCGCAGCTCTGCCTTTGTACTGCCTGCCAATGGAGACTGTCTTGCGTTCAGTGACCCGGTCCTCTGTGTTGCGTTGCGCGGCTCTGTATTGCGTTGCCTGGCCCTGTATTTGTATTGCCTGCCATTTGAGACTGTCCAGTGTTACATAGCATTGTGTTAAGGCATGCTTTATATTTGGTTGTATATTGCATTGCAGTACTTGGTGTTGCCTGGTGTTCGGTATGGCTCTTGTTGCATTTGGGTGGTTGGGCATTGCAGAGCTGGCATAGAGAGCGGCCCCAGCCCAGGATGGTAATCTGTCAGTACAGTCGGTTGGGGCGGAGGTCGTACGGGCCGTTTTGCGAGGCAGAGGGTAGTTGTCGGCCAGCCGGCCCTAGAGGTCTTCCGTTGTGGTTTTCAGGTGCCACGGCACGATTTGGATTCCCGCACGACACCCTCGAGTGAGGTTTTTGTGGAGTATCCAAGTAACAGCGAAGGAGCGGTGCAGTTAGTAAGGCATCTTCCCTGGTCCCTGCTTATGAGCACTAACTCTACAGAGTCAGGCGCAGCGGTGATGGTGTCTTAAAGGACAGGGTGAGGCCGTTCCACAGAGGGGACAAGAATCGGGGCCGTGGCTCGTTGTGGCGGGCAGGTGGCAGAACGGCTGTGCGTTTGGGTGAGGGGTGGAGTGTGAGGTTGTGGCGCTGCCTATTCTTGTGTGTGTTGGGCTGTCTGTGTGTGTTGTGTAACTACTTTTTCCAGGTTGAGCAAGCCAGTTTGCTGTTTGAAATTAGAATAAAAAAAAACCCCAGCCGGGGGATTTTTTTTTTCCTCCCCCGGCTGGGTGTTTTTTTTTCCCCGGTCCCGGCCGCTCCGCGAGGCGACGTTCGTCGCCAAAGTTTGGAAGGCGGCGCGGTTCGGGCCGGGGTTTTTGCCAGGCAGGGCGAGAGATGAAATTTTGACGGTGTCTCCCGGGAACGGCGTTCCCGAGGAGTGCCGGAAGGAGCGGGCGATGTCTGGTTGTGGTGGAATGGACGTGTGTTTGGGTGAGGGGTGGGGTGTGAGGTGGGGGTGGTGGTGCCTAATTTTGGGGGGTGGGGGGGTGTATTTCTTTCCAGGTTGAGCAAGCTAGTTTGCTGTTTGAAATTAGAATAAAAAAAAACCCCAGCTGGGGGATTTTTTTTTTCCTCCCCCGGCTGGGTTTTTTTTTTTCCCCCGGTCCCGGCCGCTCCGCGAGGCGACGTTCGTCGCCAAAGTTTGGAAGGCGGCGCGGTTCGGGCCGGGGTTTTTGCCAGGCAGGGCGAGAGATGAAATTTTGACGGTGTCTCCCGGGAACGGCGTTCCCGAGGAGTGCCGGAAGGAGCGGGCGATGTCTGGTTGTGGTGGAATGGACGTGTGTTTGGGTGAGGGGTGGGGTGTGAGGTGGGGGTGCCTAATTTTGGGGGGTGGGGGGGTGTATTTCTTTCCAGGTTGAGCAAGCTAGTTTGCTGTTTGAAATTAGAATAAAAAAAAAACCCCAGCTGGGGGATTTTTTTTTTTCCTCCCCCGGCTGGGTGTTTTTTTTTCCCCCGGTCCCGGCCGCTCCGCGAGGCGACGTTCGTCGCCAAAGTTTGGACGGCGGCGCGGTTCGGGCCGGGGTTTTTGCCAGGCAGGGCGAGAGATGAAATTTTGACGGTGTCTCCCGGGAACGGCGTTCCCGAGGAGTGCCGGAAGGAGCGGGCGATGTCTGGTTGTGGTGGAATGGACGTGTGTTTGGGTGAGGGGTGGGGTGTGAGGTGGGGGTGGGGGTGCCTAAGTTTGGGGGGTGGGGGGGTGTATTTCTTTCCAGGTTGAGCAAGCTAGTTTGCTGTTTGAAATTAGAATAAAAAAAAACCCCAGCTGGGGGATTTTTTTTTTCCTCCCCCGGCTGGGTGTTTTTTTTTCCCCCGGTCCCGGCCGCTCCGCGAGGCGACGTTCGTCGCCAAAGTTTGGAAGGCGGCGCGGTTCGGGCCGGGGTTTTTGCCAGGCAGGGCGAGAGATGAAATTTTGACGGTGTCTCCCGGGAACGGCGTTCCCGAGGAGTGCCGGAAGGAGCGGGCGATGTCTGGTTGTGGTGGAATGGACGTGTGTTTGGGTGAGGGGTGGGGTGTGAGGTGGGGGTGCCTAATTTTGGGGGGTGGGGGGGTGTATTTCTTTCCAGGTTGAGCAAGCTAGTTTGCTGTTTGAAATTAGAATAAAAAAAAAACCCCAGCTGGGGGATTTTTTTTTTTCCTCCCCCGGCTGGGTGTTTTTTTTTCCCCCGGTCCCGGCCGCTCCGCGAGGCGACGTTCGTCGCCAAAGTTTGGAAGGCGGCGCGGTTCGGGCCGGGGTTTTTGCCAGGCAGGGCGAGAGATGAAATTTTGACGGTGTCTCCCGGGAACGGCGTTCCCGAGGAGTGCCGGAAGGAGCGGGCGATGTCTGGTTGTGGTGGAATGGACGTGTGTTTGGGTGAGGGGTGGGGTGTGAGGTGGGGGTGGTGGTGCCTAATTTTGGGGGGTGGGGGGATGTATTTCTTTCCAGGTTGAGCAAGCTAGTTTGCTGTTTGAAATTAGAATAAAAAAAAACCCCAGCTGGGGGATTTTTTTTTTCCTCCCCCGGCTGGGTGTTTTTTTTTCCCCCGGTCCCGGCCGCTCCGCGAGGCGACGTTCGTCGCCAAAGTTTGGAAGGCGGCGCGGTTCGGGCCGGGGTTTTTGCCAGGCAGGGCGAGAGATGAAATTTTGACGGTGTCTCCCGGGAACGGCGTTCCCGAGGAGTGCCGGAAGGAGCGGGCGATGTCTGGTTGTGGTGGAATGGACGTGTGTTTGGGTGAGGGGTGGGGTGTGAGGTGGGGGTGCCTAATTTTGGGGGGTGGGGGGGTGTATTTCTTTCCAGGTTGAGCAAGCTAGTTTGCTGTTTGAAATTAGAATAAAAAAAAACCCCAGCTGGGGGATTTTTTTTTTCCTCCCCCGGCTGGGTGTTTTTTTTTTCCCCCGGTCCCGGCCGCTCCGCGAGGCGACGTTCGTCGCCAAAGTTTGGAAGGCGGCGCGGTTCGGGCCGGGGTTTTTGCCAGGCAGGGCGAGAGATGAAATTTTGACGGTGTCTCCCGGGAACGGCGTTCCCGAGGAGTGCCGGAAGGAGCGGGCGATGTCTGGTTGTGGTGGAATGGACGTGTGTTTGGGTGAGGGGTGGGGTGTGAGGTGGGGGTGCCTAATTTTGGGGGGTGGGGGGGTGTATTTCTTTCCAGGTTGAGCAAGCTAGTTTGCTGTTTGAAATTAGAATAAAAAAAAACCCCAGCTGGGGGATTTTTTTTTCCTCCCCCGGCTGGGTGTTTTTTTTTCCCCCGGTCCCGGCCGCTCCGCGAGGCGACGTTCGTCGCCAAAGTTTGGAAGGCGGCGCGGTTCGGGCCGGGGTTTTTGCCAGGCAGGGCGAGAGATGAAATTTTGACGGTGTCTCCCGGGAACGGCGTTCCCGAGGAGTGGTTCTCTGGTGTTTTGTATTTGCCTGTGATTGCAGGTAGTAGTGTTAACACTAGGAGCAGTGTTGGTTTTGAAGGCAAAGGGTGTGGGGTCTTACTCTATGTGAGCAGTGTTGAGGAGGACCAGGTGGGCACACAAGAGGGTGTAATGGATGTTTTAGAAGGATGGGCTTGTAAAGGTTTTGCCTGATCAGTGTAGATTCTTGTGTAATAATGTAAACTAATGAAGGTGTTTGGTGTTATTCTTTACAGGCAGGGAATCAGAGTAGCTATCCAGGTGTCCGCAAGCTGCATGTGTTTGGCCGGGGGGGTTGAAGCGGAGGATCCAGATTCCATTGTAGTGGAGAGCTCTGGAACGAGAAGAATTTTAAGCGAAGCAGGAGAGATAGGCTGTCAATGTGCCCGAGCTAATAACTGTCATCGCTCTGAGTCCTTGCTGTGGTGATAGTGCATCACTGGAAACCTATGTATTAATGCCTAATGTTGTTGTTCTTTAAAGAAAGTAACAATAAAGGTGAAGTAATAAAGAATGAATTTTTTTTGTTCTGCTGGTTGTGAAATGTTTGTGTGGCAGTCATTATTTGGGTGTCATTGTTTGTCTTTGAGCTTTGTCGTAAAGGGGGGGGGAATAGTTTTGTGTGTCTGTTGGTGGTGGTGTGTTTGTCTTTGTGCTTCTGTGTCCCTGGAGGCCCTAAATATTACAAAAAAAAGGACAGAACATTAATGTTCACCATATGTATGTAAACAAGTGTAGTGAAGTTAAAATAAAAGTAATGGTTTAAAGGAAAAAAAAAATCAGAAGCAGCAGTAGAACATGTCACCTCCCTGGGAGTAGTAGTTTAAAGAAATAAAAAAATATAAATAAATTTATTAAAATAAACAAATCTACTCCCAGGTTGTGTGAAATTTTCTACTGCTGCACCAGACTTATTATTTTTAATGTTTTTATTTATACATGCTATACACATAATAATACAACCCTATACAGTACAAAATCGTACAGTTTACCTGTACAAACCCCCCCTCAATTACAGGAAAACTACAGAAATCAAAATTTCTACTGTATTCCGCCCTTCCAGGACCTAAACTAACCATAGAGTTACCGGTACCCACACTAGACAGGAACCAAAACCCGTCCCGTCCACCAACTCCCCTCCACTCTCCATGATCGCCAGTCCTCCAAGCCCTCCATTTTAAAACCTCTATGACCGGAAGCCCTACTCTGTGGTCGGAAGTCCTCCATGGGACCAGGAACTCCTCCAACGCCCCCGGAACCCCCGTCTCTATGACCGGAAGACCTCCAACGGACCCCCGAAGTCCGCCGACTCCGACGGGAAACACTGTCCCGACAACCCGGAAGTGCCCTCAAACCCTAATAAAACCATCCCCCGCCACCGGAAGTCCTCCAGACACACCGGAAGTCCGCCAATTCCGGCTAGAAACAGCCCTCCCTGCGACCGGAAGCCCCCTACATAACCCGGAAGTCGGCCATTTTGAAAAAGTGACCTTACAGGGCGGACCCTAGGGTTGCCACCAGACCCCTAGGCAGGGCCCGGGGTTAGGAGAGGAGCCGAGGGCACGGCCTAGGGTTACAGCACCCATTACAGTCGAGGGTTAGCTTACGGCTATGGGAGTTAGGGGTGAGGGTTAGCATGGGGCTATGGGGCTATGGGGCTATGGGGCTATGGGGCTATGGGGCTATGGGGCTATGGGGCGGGGTTGGGGTTAGGGGTTAGGGGTTAGGGGTTAGGGGTTAGGGGTTAGGGGTTAGGGGTTAGGGTTAGGG